>NW_023270175.1:22897503-23245836 GCF_011800145.1 Mirounga leonina
GGGGGGGGGGGGGGGGGGGGGGGGGGGGGGGGGGGGCGGGGGGCGGATATCCACCTCCTACTGGCTCACAATGCCTTCCTCATTTTATAAAGGACAAGTGACCATTTTCTACCACAAAGAAATTCCTCACAATGATTATAGCCACTAAAAGCCCTGAATGCTACCTGAACTGATGTTCACCACTGCATTCCCAGGTCTTTCCAATAAAAAATGCTACAAATTCCTTCAAAAACAAATAATTGATCATGTAATAAATAAGTCACTTATGCATTTTCATGGCTGAACATTCTTGCTAAACACTGTACCCCTCATATGGGTTTGCTCTTTAGTGTTTTTGCAAAGCAATGAGACTAATAAAGGTAAAATGAGGGCTTTTTTTTTTTTTTTTTAAAGCAGGGCCTATGGGAAATCCTTCTTCTTGGTAAGAGTTACGGTGGCCATTACTAACAGCCCAGCTCAAAGGTGACTTTTTTTTTTTTTTTTAAGATTTTATTTATTTGAAGAGAGAGACAGCTAGAGAGGGAACACAAGCAGGGGGAGTGGGAGAGGGAGAAGCAGGCTCCCCGCAGAGCAGGGAGCCCGATGCGGGGCTCGATCCCAGGACCCCAGGATCACGACCCGAGCCGAAGGGAGGCGCCTAACGACTGAGCCACCCAGGTGCCCCTTTTCTAATTCCTGAAAGGAAGCTTACTCATCCACATACATGGGCACAACTGCCCCAACTTGGGCATCAATGGGATGCCTTTTTTTTTTTTTTTTTTTAATCTAAGGCAGTGGGTATAAACGGACCCATAAGCCAAACCTACAAACAGGTTGAAGAACATGCTGGCAAATCAACACCTTCTCAAGAATCAGCAGTATGAAGTGGCTATCACGAAAATGAGTTAAGTAAGCATTAATAGAAATATATTATCTAGAACAATGGGGGTGGCGATGGTATTCTGACTTGGGCTGGTCCGAACACCCGTGGAATGCTATCTTCAGTTCCAGGTGCCATGATCTTACAAGGGACACTGAAAACTAGACCAAATAAACAACATGGGGAAGTGCCTGGAAGCTACAGGTAAATGACAGGGGTTTGGACAGGTTCTTTTGCTTAGGAAAGTCACCTTGAGGAAGGCATATAAACTTCTATTCAAAGGACTTCAGCATGGAAGAGGGGGGAGCCTTCTTTTCAGTTGCTTCCGGGGGCAGAAACGAAAGCAATAAAATGAACTGGGGGAAAGTTACACAGAGATAAATCACCACTCGATGTGAGGAATACCTGCTTCCCAAGCCCAGCTGAGCAGGCTCAGGAAATTGTACATCTGCCATCACTGAAATGTTCAAATGAGATTGTTCAACCACTGTTTATCAGGGTCCCTGTGGAGAGTTCACATTATCTTCTAGAGAGGGGGTTTTTCACCTTTTTTGGGGGGGGCAGTGTCCTCGACTCCTCTCAGAAAATAATGAAAGGTCTGACTTCTCTCTCCAGAGAAAGGTAACAGGCAGACACCTAGCTTTTTCAGGGAACCCATGGACTAACCAGCTTAAGGGCCTCTGCGCCAGGGGGCTGAAAAACAGGGTCCAAGGTTTCTTCCATCCTGACCATTCCATGATCCTTCTGGATTCTGGGTCTTTTTTTTTTTTTTTAAAGATTTTTTTTTTTAATTTATTTATTCATGAGAGACACACACAGAGAGAAGCAGAGGGAGAAGCAGGCTCCCAAGGAGCAGGGAGCCCGATGCGGGACGCAATCCCAGGACCCTGGGATCATGACCTGAGCCGAAGGCAGACGCTTAACCATCTGAGCCACCCAGGCGCCCCATGGACTCTGGGTCTTGATATGCAGGTACAATCGTGACATTTCTCATCTAACAGGGTATGTAAATTTTGAACCCAAGGACTGGATCTAAATTTTACAAAGGGTCTGCCTTCTTCAGCCAATTATTCCCTTTCTCTTCCTCTCTCCTTTGTCTAATGCCTCACCCTTCCTCTCCACTTCCGGATGGGATACTCAGCCAGGGTAGCTGTCCCCGGGGTGGGGGCGGGGGCACAGAGAGGCACCGATTCCCCCAGCCAACCACGCTTTACTCCTCTGGCCTCTCTCTACACCACACAGACTCCAAAAGTGAATTCAACATCCACCTGCCTGATGCAGATCAAATATAAATCTGCCCTTGACAATATCGGTGGAACTACAGAGAGATTTTTATAGGATGCATCTCAATCACTGATTAATTTCATCTTAAGGATAGAAATTAGGTATGTGAAGAAATTTCAAGGATATTTCTTTCAATCAAAGTCAATTGAGGTCAATTCAATAAGCATTTAATAGGCATCTACTATGTACTGACTACGGTCTTTGAACGTGGAGAATACAAAGAAAAACAAGTGATAGTCTTTGCATGTAAATGAACTATGAAAATAGAATATTCTGGGTGCTATAATAGTCTCTCTAGGGTTTAAACCCAGTTCCTGGGGGAAAATAAATATAAATTATACAGAAATATATATATATAATTATAATATGTACAGTTTTATGTGCATGTAATTGTATTTTATCTATATAGACATATACATAGATAGATATAAATACAGATATAGATTTATACATATTGATTTAAAGGATGAGTCTCAATTACTGAGTAATCTAAACCTGAGCATAAAAATTATATAAAGAAATCTCAGGGACATTCTCCCAATCAAAAGTCATTTTAGAGGCACCTGGCTGGCTCAGTCAGTAGAATATGTGACTCTTAATCTCAGGTTCTTTAGTTCAAGCCCTGCGTTGGGTGTGGAGCCCACTTAAAATTTAAAAATTTTAAAAAGTCAGCTTAACTGAAATCAAAAATTATATATATGTGTGTGTATATAAAATGGGCAGCTGATAGTTCAAATTTCAAATTCCTCTATGGATATGAAACAGACAGCTAGCCATAAGCCAAGAAAATAACAACATAACTTAGCATCAGGTTAACTGCAAAGAAACTAAGAAGTCCCCCAAAATTCCACATCTAGCAAAAGCTCTAGGAAAGGTCTCCATACTGGCACACAGAAAGTGCGTAAGAATGCTGTTGAATGAATGTGACTAATGGAAAAACTCTAAGATCTAGAAGAAGGAGGCAATCCTTAAAATGCCTTGGATATCAGAAGTTACTGTAGAAGCCTAGATTAAGAGATTATTAAGTCTGCATAGAAAGAATCCAGAAACACCCAGCCCGGCAACTTCACTGAGCTTCTTGGAATAGTCCTTCCATTTCCAAGTCTGTGATTTTATATATAGAATTAGATGTCTTATTTAGCAGTTTGAAAACTCCCCATAGTTCCTTCTTTGAGCCCACATTCAGATACCAAAGGACTCCTATTAAAGACATTATTCATAAAAAGTTTATTTTCCCAGCCCCCAACAGATTAAAAGTCACAAAATGAAGAGTCCTCTACAAAAACTATGCTCTAGACCAGGTTTTGGCAAGCTCTTCCTGTAAAGGGCCAGACAATAAATGTTTTTAGGCTTTGTGGGTACTCAACACTGCTTTTATTTCAAGAAAGCAGCAGGGGATACGTAAAAACGGAGGTGTGACTTGCGCTCTAATAATCCTTTATATATGGACACTGAAATTCAAATTTCATATAGTGTTTACATGACCTGAAATCTTCTTTCAACTTTTTTCATACAAATAAAAATGTAAAACCCATTCTTAGCTTATGTGTCATAGAGAGGAAACAGGACAGTTGACCTCTGCTCTACGACTTAGGCACCAAAATTGCACATTTGGCCCTTGGAAGCAAAACATTTCCATTATCTGTTCATTTCACTCAAGTGGAAGAGCTCATTCTCTGGCAATACCCAATAAATAAGACACCAGAACTGCCTTAGTAGGATTTTTATACCAAGCTCATCTCATGTCATTTGTTCGTGGGATATAATATAACATAATTGAAAGCTGAAATGAGAGTCTGATGATCTTGATCAGCAGTGGAGACAATCTGGTCATTAAGCCAGCAAGTGGAACATTGCTCAGCCTGATGCAGAAATCAGGATGACGCAAGAAAGTTTTCCTTAAAACAGATCACAACAGAGACTGCAGGATCTGGCCACCATTACCAGTGATCCTCCATCTCTGTCTAGGAATAGTGCTTGGAGGGAATGCATTTTGCCTTTTGCCAAATAACCATTAAGTCATCCTAATCCCCGCCCCCCACCCCTCCGCCTGGTTTCCCCAGGCTCTATGGAGGTCAATACTTTTCCTTCTGCTGACATGGTATTTGGAGATTCCATTTGCAGAGCAGTGGTGCTTAGCTCAACTCTCTCTTGCTAATCTGATTGAACAGGGGTGGCTACAAATGCCATTCTACTAGATCACACCAGTTCTCTGCTAGGGAAATCTGAGAGTACGAAGGAAGGAAGGAAGGAAGGAAGGAAGGAAGGAAGGAAAGAAAGAAAGAAAGAAAGAAAGAAAGAAAGAAAGAAAGAAAGAAAGAAAGAAAGAAAGAAAGAAAGAAAGAAAGAAAGAAAGAGAAAGAGAGAGAGAGAAAGAAGAAAGAAAGAAAGAAAGAAAGAAAGAAAGAAAGAAAGAAAGGAAGGAAGGAAGGAAGGAAGAAAAAGAAAGAGAAAGAAAAAAGAGGAGACTAAGCACAGCACTTCCTAATGATCGCCAGCCCACCTGCCACAGAAGCCTGTGTCAGTCCAGGACACCAATCTGTATTAGGTAACAGGGAAAGTCTCTGAATGTGGTAATAACTGTCCATCAGAAGCAAGAGAGGTTCATGGGTGAAGCTGGAAGTACTAAAGATGCGCTGGCTGACAGTGTCTCAATCCGGCCAGGACAAACAGATCTCAGCACACTGTAGCAATGGGATTTCTAACCAGATGAAATTAAATAGGAATAAATGTAAGGTCCTGACTTGGGTCAACAGAACTACCTTCACGAGTGCAGCAAAGGAATTTAGAAGGAATGTGGGCACATGTGGCTTAGAGGAATCGTCAGTGTGGCCAGGCCATCAGTAGAACACACAGGGTCTTGGGGTTGCATTGTTAAATCAAAATAGAGTATAAAGAGGAAGGAGATGATTAGTACAAGTGGGACCGTATCTGAATATTGTTAAGAGCAATATGGAAGAACCGGAGCTTATTTCCATCAGAAGGACCAAAAGGGAGAGGAAAAATCGAAAACATGTTACTGGAGGAAGGTTTGTGCAACTCCTCATCCCACCCCTTTCTCTGATTCAGGTGAACCAACCTCACTCCGCTTGGCAGGGAAAGGAACGCCCTTCTCCTGTTATCTCGAAGGCATCCTTTCATCCTTCTTTCCTTCTTCTCTACTTCATTAGAAGGGATGTCAATGGAAAAGGACTTGAACCAGACAAGAGAGTGGGAGTGGGGTGTCACACAAAGCTCTGACAGGCTGGCATTCTGCAGAACAATGAGACTTCTTTTGTGCAGTTCCTAGAAGCCTCACTAACACTGATGGATGGGAACAATAGGGAAGAAAGTTTCAACTTCGGTATATGGAATGGGTTCTGAGGCCCCCGTCTGTGAAGCATCATGCGTAGGCAAGGATGACAATTTGGTTGTAGAGGCAGCTGGGGCATCAGATGGGGGTGGGTGGGTGGAGTAGATGACTTTTAAGAGCTCTTCCAGCCCCAAGATTCCAGCAATGATGCAAACGGAATGCTGCCAACTCTGTGCTCCTCCCAGAGGAGGCTAAAAAGGCAGCATGCTAAGCCATTCATGCTGAAGATACCCAGCACTGTACTTCACGTGGGATCCCAAAGATCACCCGTCCCCATGGCACCTTTGGAAGAGTTAGGGTCTGTCCAATAATCAAACACAAAGCACCAATGAGCAGGGCCTCTAGTAGACCTCCCTGAGCACTGCCTCCATACCTGAAAATGTGGCCCTCCAGGGTAGCTGGGATGGCGGTGAGCCGATCATAGGACGCAACACCTATGCAAATGGAAACACGGGAGAAAATCATTTTCCAGATCCTTTCTGCTCAAAGGAATAGCGTCCTTTAAATTCCACAGGGCAGGGCCTTCTACTTTCCCGGCACTGGGCCTCAGTGGCACTCAACATACATTGACCTGGCTGTCATGGGGCCATTTTCATAGATGTGTGCCATGGACTCTTAGGATTGCAATTGGGAGGTCTCTTCACTCCCAAAACATAAGTAAGACGTCCACAATGTACAACTTAAAATCACGCAAAGGGGACTATCAAGAAAATTCTATGCAGATCCCAAGAGCATCCTGACTGAAACCCACAACTGAAAGCCAACAGCATTCTGGTAGGAAACCCAAAAGTGGTGGGAACACGGAGGTGTCCAACACTGGAAACAGCCCCCTCCTTAAACAGCAACATTTCCACAAATACAATGGTCAGTCACAAGCAAGTGGACAGACAAGCCAACTGTGATTAGAAAGATGCATACAGACTCCTTGCTACTTGTGATTTATTTTATTTTATTTTTTTTTATTCTTATGTTAATCCCCATACATCATTAGTTTTAGATGAAGTGTTCCATGATTCATTGTTTGTGCACAACACCCAGTGCTCCATGCAGAATGTGCCCTCCTCAATACCCACCACCAGGCTAACCCATCCTCCCACCCCCCTCCCCTCTAGAACCCTCAGTTTGTTTTTCAGAGTTCATCGTCTCTCATGGTTCGTCTACCCCTCCGATTTCCCCCGCTTCATTCTTCCCCTCCCGCTACCTTCTTCTTCTTCTTCTTTTTTTTTTTTGAAAGAACACCGATGAATGTAGCCGGATTTCACACGCTTAAATGTGTCCAGGATCCCTTACAGCCTATCTTTAAAGGAGGAAAAGAGAAACCTCCATGTCCTTGAGCTAGTCAGGCAAAGAAAAAAAAAAAAAAAAAAGAGTGCGCATGGACAGGGGGAATCAGTAACCAGATAAAATTCAGATGCATTGGTTTGGAGAGGTCTTCTTTTTCCTTCTTCATTAAAGGCTGATAAATCTCAGTGAGGTACTGAGACAAAAAGCAAACAAAGATAAAAATCTCCTTTCGGTGTCCGCTTTTCTTTCTGTTATAATTTGTAATAAACTCCTTTTGGTGATTTTTGATTGCAGAAATAATTTGTGCTTTTATTCCTTCAGGCAACACAGCAATATTAACTCTCCAGTTCTCCCACCAACAATGCAAAGACACAGTCAAAAACCTGGACGCCAGGAGCAGAAGGCATTCCAGCTACACAAGGAGCCAGACAAAGAACTGGATATGGAAGAAATCAAGGGGGGAGGTTGCCAGCCACACACAACTGTCTTTTCAAATCCAAATCATTATAATCACAGAAGCCTACGTGAGATCACAGGGGTTACGCTAACAATATCAGACAATCATTCCTACCTATGGGAACCGTGCTGTACTGTAAATATCTGGAAAAGGCAGACTTTATAAATCACTCACCGGGTGACACCACGAATGTCAGCAGATCGGCTTGATCTAATACACAAATAATAAGGTTTGATATCATTGTGTGTACTGCACCTACCTCTTGTCATCCAAGGACACTTTATTATCTACTAAATGAACTATGTATACAAAACCACCTAGCGTGGGGCGCCAGGGTGGTTCAGTTGGTTAAGCGTCTGCCTTCAGCTCAGGTCATGATCCTGGGGTCTGAGGATCGAGCCCCGTGCCCCACATCGGGCTCCCTGCTCAGCGGGGAGCCTGCTTCTCTCTCCCTCTGCTGTCCCCCTGCTCGTGCTCTCTCTCTCTCAAATGAGTAAATAAAATCTTTAAAAAAACTTCCTACCGCAAATCAGAAAACTTTCACAGCGATATGCAGAAGCTAGAAAATAGTGCTACTGAACCATGTAAACATCATAAGGCTACGAACCATGTGTCTTCCCATTTGCAGAGATGTATGGAACAGCGAGGTACTTTAGAAATCATGGGGTGCAACCCTCTTATTTTGCAGAAAAACATCTCAAAGTCCAGGGAAGTGATTCAACTTGACCAAGGTCACACGACACGTCCGTGGAAAAACAAGTTAGAAGCTCTCTCCACAAACACACACACTCAATGACTCCTCACTGTCTACATCAAAACAGGTCGATTTTTGGCATCCCAGAAACCAAATGTCACATTTCAGTGGGATTTTGTGTCTGGGAAAAGACGTGGTATACAGTTTTTATAATATTCTCTACAAATCTTATTATAAAAATATTTTTGCCAGAAAGATCTTCATCTTCTTTGAGTCCATTTTCCAACCAATTTATCATTCTGTAAAAAATGCCACACTCTGGGGAGCCAACTTTCCCCACTCTTAATTCTCCTTGAAGTTTACCTCTGGCCTAGAACCGTTCTCTGGCCACCAGATGAAGCTGCCAACCTATTTCTGCATTCTCTCTCTCTCTAAGAAGCCAAGAGTCGGGAACGATGACAGCAGACCGACGACGTGACGTGCCATATCCGGCCAGGCAATCTGAGCTCCAGTTTGCCTGGCTTCTAACGACCTCAATTTCCGCATCTTTAAAACAAGGGGAGCGCCTATCAATCAGTTACTCACTGTTCAGGGACCTCGTATTCCTAATTTGGTTTACATGCATCAATGCCAAGTCGGGAGAGAGAAAGGGTTGGGGGTGTGTTAAAGGGGAAACATCTCTAAGAGCTCAGGTGGGAAATCTACCCACAGAGATGTATGGATATAATTTACTTTAAATATAAAGGCTGAAGTCCAGATAAGAAACAGCTATGTTTCTACATCAGCATACATACATTTCCATGTGGTACCCACCAGCGTGGGCTACAGCCTGATGTATTCTCTCCCCAGAGCTAAGAAGAAGGAGCCTGGTTTTATGTGCATAGCTACTTCTCAGGCACTGCATGTTGAAAATCAGGGTGGTTTTTTTTTTTTTTTCTCACTTTCTTGAATCCTGTGCGAAGGATCATTACTCTGCTGCTTGCCTAATGCTCTCTGCCATCTATTGTCCTCTTCAAACTCCACACTAGGAAGTCAATATTTGGTAAAATTATGAGCCATTAATCTATGAAGAGATTAATAGAAGATCTACAAAATCTGTGTTAAAAATATAATATCATTTAAAAAAAAAAAAAGAGGAAATCACATCACTGACCCCTAGAGTGTTTCTGCACTGCTGTCATGGAGGGATAGGTTGAAAAGAGGCAGCAGAAAAAAATACTTTCCTATCAATTATTGGTGTCAATAATTACCTGCTTATCATGCAGAGGTGAGGATAATGAGGATGGGGAACAGAATATCCCTGGTGGTTTTAAAACCCAAAGTGATCAGGTAGCCAAAAGACACTGGTTATTGGCTATCTGTGATAGAATAAACTTTTCTTCATGTCACCATATCACTCGATGCCAATCTATCCCATAACCTTGAGAGGCATGTTTCTCCATGAGCAGATCTGCAGCAGAAACATGAGGCCTTCTCTCAGCACCTCTCAGGTCTTTCCATTAGGTTGTGTTTACCAGGGAATCTATTTCCAGCCAGCTAGCCTTCATAGTCATCAGTTAACAAATGAGTTTGGCAGCTTAGTGATAGAAACCTAGACTCAATTAACAAGCAATACAAAAATGCAGCTAAGACAATAAAAGACTCTCCCAAACATGAGGGAAATTCTATATTTAATAGCTTGTGTAAATGTACTTCTATGCTGTAAAAAAAGAATATAATATTATTAAACCATATCCAATGTGTGCAATTCACTGATGTTCCTAGGATCACTGCCCATATCAAGCAGCTAAGGTTGTTTCCATTTGACACTAAGGAACACATTTCAAATCATAGGGGTGGGGAAGAGAGAGACAAAATTTAGTTCTAATCAAATTTCCCTTTTCTGTTCTATTCCAGTAGCCAAAATGCAATCCAGAGACTCCAAAACTGACTTGAGAAATAAATACCCCTCCCCTCCTTACTACAGAGACACACCTTGCAATGTGCCCTTTAAAAAAAAGTAAACATTAGAGGGGCGCCTGCGTGGCTCAGTCGGTTAAGCGTCTGCCTTCAGCTCAGGTCATGATCTCAGAGTCCTGGGATCGAGCCCCATTGTCGGGCTCCCTGCTCAGCAGGGGAGTCTGCTTCTCCCTCTGCCCCCACCCCACTCTTGTGCTCTCTCTCTCTCAAATAAATAAATAAAATCTTTTTAAAAATAAAAACAAAATAAGTAAATGTTAGAAAGATCAAGGTCTCTGGCCTTAGAAAGGCACATACATGAGTTTGGTTCAAGCCACTTATGTGAGTTTGGGGAAGTCGCTGAACCTCTCAACCTCAGGGTTGTTGTGAGGACTGAAACTAAGCCATGCCCGAGAAGGATCTAACACATAGTAAGGATGCCACTGACACTACCAATCTCCTGGTGGAGGCTACTAATGTGGGCGATGGAAACAATATCCATAACGAGAGACAATTAAACATCACTTCATAAATTGTCTGGTTTCACAGATATATATCATGCATTTTCAATGGGGAATGTCACCCACAAGGGGAAGAAAACTGGTTCCTAGAGAGGATGAAAGACAATCTTAGATGTTACAGTGGTTTGTGGCATTCACGGTCCGCTCCTACCCCACTTACAGCCCCCTACCAAATCTCATTCCTTAGTATTTCGTTTCTATTGGTAGGCATCAGTTAAATTGAATTTAACTTCCTCCTCACTGGAATGATCATGAAAAAAAGGTTGAGAAACACTGATCTGTGTCCTTTGCATTGTTGAAAAGATACACTCTTAGACATTGTCATCCTATTTCCCTAGACTGGCACCCCACCCAGACTGCAGTGGTAAGGGCAACAAGGGGTAAGAGTAACCAGAGGGGCATTATTAGCACTATGTATGATAAGGTACGGTGCATAAACATAACGCCATTTTCTGTTTTTAATATAATAATAGTAAATTCCATTTGTTAGCGTCTACCTTGATAAATTTTTGTCTGTCCCTCTTCCCAGCTTCTGATTTCCCCATTTTTAATCCATTTCAGAAAGACAATATCAATACACTACTTTCCTTTTCAGTCAGGATTTGGGATAAGCAGTACTATATCCAAGCATTCTTGGAACAGATGCAGATTAAATAGGAAGCTTCATTCTTATCTATTTGCATTGCGATCCACCTATAGAAATTCATCAAGTTTCCAAGGGTGACCTCCTAGATATAAATCCATCCAGCTATCTCTAATGAATCTGTATGTGTCAGAGTCCTCTCCAATTTTGTCATCAACTAATGAGCCTGGGGACCCATCCCAGTATAGGATTTGGATTATGGCCCTGTAGTTACCTAGGGCCATTCTATAAAATGGATAAATGGATGCCACCGCCAGTTTAGTCCCTTAAGTGTCAGGGTTCTTATTAAAGTGGGAGCAGGGTTCCGAACGGGAGGCCCCCCCACAGCTGAGAGCCCCAGGCTCTGCCGCCTGTCCGGGGTCTTCCCTGCAATCCTGGAAACACTATGTAACTTCAACTTAAGATTTATTTAGTCTTTCATTTAGAGCCAGCCTCTGATCATTTGTAGTCCTGGGGGACAGCATGAGCACAGATAATTGAAATCCACAATCTCCCAACACACCAAGCTAAGAATGCCAGCCCCTTCCTCCTTTACCTATTGCACTTGCAAGAGCTGTAAAATAGAAATTAAAGCTGTCTCCAACCACCTGTCCCCTCCAATCCTACACAGACACAGTATCTGGAGCTTACAAAGGTGAAAGGTAGGTATGCAGGCAGCAGGAAGCAAAATGAGGCAGATTATTCCTCAATAAAAACAATCAGACTGTGAATAAGAGTTGGACCTCCTGTTACCCGGAAACACCACATCTTCTAAAATATTATAATGTAGGGATGAAGGTACTGTGAGCCTAGGACTCTGGGACGCATGACCCAGGAGCCCAAGAACCACTTAGGGGCTTGGGTGCATCCAAAGCACAAACAAACCCAACAAAGCCCATTACCATCCTCCCCGCGTGGGAAGGGGACCAGCAGCCTGGTTTAACAGCATTCTGGCATCTGTGCCGTTCTCACAGCTTGCTTTCCATCGCTAGTCACAACACTACTCTTTGCGGGGAATTTTTTTTTTTTTTTAAGATTGCCATCTTCGTGGTCTTAAACATCTATCTTTTTATAGCTGGATATCTTGTTTGAAGAGGCTCAGACTTAATTACTTCTCATCTGTCTGAAAGGATTTGGGTGCTAACCTATTCGTGTCAGTGTGCGTGAAAGAGCACAAAGCAGCTGTGGTGGCCAAGTGCTGTGCAAAAAGAAAACTATGCTTCTAGCCCACTCTCTGTCTCTGCCAAGCAGGTTCTTGACAAAGTGTCTGCATTTCAATGTCTTCACCTAGGAAATTGAGGTAACAATGCCAGACCCACTAGGCAGAGTAAAGTGAGAAAGGTGTAAAAGCATTTTAAAGAGCATAAACCGGGGCGCCAGGGTGGCTCAGTTGGTTAAGCATCAGACTCTTGGTTCGGGCTCAGGTCATGATCTCAGGGTCGTGGGATCGAGCCCCTCGTAGGGCTCCGCATTCAACATGGAGTCTGCTTGTCCCTCTCCCTCTGCCCCTCTTCCCACTCTCTTGCTCTCAAATAAATAAATAAACTCTTCAAAAAAAAAACCACAAAAAGCATAAACCATTATATGTTTGTGACATATTTCGAGACCCATGACTCTACATGTTGGGGTCCCCTCCCAAATTCCTATGTTGAAACCTAACCCCCAATGTGATGGTGTTTGCAGGTAGGGCCTTTGAGAGGTGATGAGGTCATGAAGGTGGAGCCCTCAGGAATGGGGTTAGTGCCCTTATAAAAGGGACCCCAGAGAGTTCTCTCCCCTCTCCTGCCATGTGAGGAGATGGTGAGCAGATGGCCATCTAAGGAAGTAGGTTTTCATCAGACTCTGAATCTGCCAGGACCTTAATCTGGGACTCCTCAGCCTCCAGAACTGTGAGAAACAAACATCTGTTGATTATAAGCCACCCAGTCTGTGGTGTTTTTCCATCATAACTGCCTGAACAGACTAACACAAAGACATAATGAATTTGTGGTCCCTTCTAATCTATGATGATATGACCATAAATAAAAATAATTTTAATGGGCACAGTGAAACCTCCATTTTTAAAAACTGCTGTAAGACTTTCTTTTATCATACAAAAACTCTCTAAAAATAGCCACCTTAAAGTGCTCATTATGGAAAAGAAATAACATTGCTTTGTCATCCCTTTATAAACCTTTACCATTTATTTTGGACTCAACTGACTAAAACGAACAGCTAGAACTATTTTGATTTGTTCTAACAGAGATGAACAGATTTTCAAATCTGTCAACCTCACCTATGCTCTCCCTCCTTCCTGGCAGCTAAGAAGGAAACGGCTCATTCCACTGGGACTTTTGATAATTTCCAAAATCTAGAGTAAACACCCACCTTTACATTTCCCATGGCTAGTTCAAGAAATAGAACACCTAATGTACTTTGCCCTCTCATTCAAATGTATTTGAACTGAGTCTTTCAATGCCCATGTGGGAGCACCTGGGTGGTGCAGTCGGTTGATCATCCAACACTTGATTTCAGCTCAGGTCATAATCTCAGAGTTGTGAGATTGAGTCCCACACTGGGCTCCCTGCTCAGCACGGAGTCTGCTTGGGATTCCCTCTCCCTCTCCCTCTGCCCCCCCCCCACTTGCTCTGTCTCTAAATAAATAAATAAAATCATTTTTAAAAATGCCCTGGTGGAAAAAGGGGGCAGTTCAAGATGGCAGCATTGGAAGACCCTGAAGTCACCTTCTCCCATGGACACGCCAAATCTACAGCTACTTATAAAACAATTCTCTGTGAAAAAGACTAGAAAACTAGCCCCTCCACAACAAAGGAAAACAAGGCCACACTGAGATAGCTAGGCAAGGCAGAAACACAGTCTCACCAAAACCCCACCCCTAGTACAGTGACCCAGAGGCAGGAAGAATCTCACAAACCTAGAGCATATCCCTGAAACATGAAGGGTTCAAGCTCCTCACCAGGAAACCCAAACCTTGGGACCTGCACTTGGGACCCAAAACATCTGGCTTTGAAAACCAAGGCTTACATCCAGGAGACTCAAAGACCTGTAGGAAACTAAGTTTCCACTCTTAAAGGAATTATGATTGCACAGATTCACTCTCCACAAAAGCAGCAGGTTGAAAAGTACATAGACCATATGTGAAGGAGATTCATTGGCTAATAGTAAAGCTTCTGCTAGAGGAGCAGGGGTCTGTTGGAACTCTTTCCTGGAATGGAGGCACTGGAGGCCATTTTTCCGCTCTCCTACCTTGCCATCACCAGCACTCAAGAGGGCCACATTGTACTCTCCTTCCACCTTTCTAGAGTCACATGCTCTGCCCCAGCACTCACCCAGGGACCCACCTCACTAAATCCAGCAAGCAAGTTTGCCTTGGCCCAATGCTTCCCAATGGCCCTAGCAAAGCCAGTGGATGCACATGGTCCACACAGAGGATGCCCCTTGAATGCCTGGCTCTGGTGGCCAGGGGTGCTAGTAGTTCTGAGTCCACAGGACTAAAACAACTGGAGAGAGTTCCTGGGAGGCTACCACACCCAGGGCACTACACAAACAGCCGAATGAAACAAACTTAGTCTTCCTACGACCACTCCTTCAAGATAAGATTAAGCTGTTTCACTTAATACATAGAAACAGAGAGTGAAGCAAAATGAGGGAAGAGGAATATGTTCAAAATAAAGATAGGGGCGCCTGGGTGGCTCAGTCGTTAAGCGTCTGCCTTCAGCTCAGGTCATGATCCCGGGGTCCCGGGATCGAGCCCCGCATCGGGCTCCCTGCTCCGCGGGAAGCCTGCTTCTCCCTCTCCCACTCCCCCTGCTTGTGTTCCCTCTCTCACTGTCTCTCTGTCAAAAAAAAAAAAAAAAAAAAACTTAAAAAAAAAAACAAAATAAAGATAAAGATATCTTTTTCAAAACAAGATAAAACCCCAGGAGAAAAATTAATGAAATGAAGAGAAGTAAAAGAGTTCAAAATAAGGGTCATAAAGATGCTCACAGAGAAGAATGGATGTACACAGAAAGAACTTCAACAAAGAGATAGAAAATATAAAAAAACAGAAGTCACAGAGCTGAAGAACACAGTAACTGAACTGAAAGATATGCTAGAGGGGGTTCAATAACAGAACAGATGAAGCAGAAGAATGGATTAGTGGCTTGGAGGACAAGAGAGTGGAACTAACCCACACAAAGCATCAAAAGGAAAAAAGAATTCTAAAACATGAAGATAGCTTAAGTGATACATAGGATAGGGGCGCCTGGGTGGCTCAGTCATTAAGTGTCTGCCTTCAGCTCAGGTCATGATCCCAGGGTCCTGAAATTGAGCCCCACATCGGGCTCCCTGCTCGGAGGGAAGCTTGCTTCTCTCTCTCCCACTCCCCCTGCTTGTGTTCCTGCTCTTGCTATCTCTATATATAATAAATAAATAAAATCTTAAAAAAAAAGAGAGAGAGAGATTCATAGGATAACATCAAGTGGAACAACAGTAGCTTAATAGGAAAGCCAGGAGAAGACTGACAGAGAAAGGGACAGAAACTTATATGAAGACATAATGGCTGAAACTTACCTAGCTTGAGTAAGAAAAAAGACATCCAGATGCAAAAAAGCTAGAAAGTTCCAAATAAGATGAACCCCAAAGATCCTCAGCAAGACACATTATAATTCAAATGTCACAAGTTAAAGATAAAAACAGAATCTTAAAAGCAGCAAGAGAAAAACTTATGTGCAAGGGAACCCCCAAAGATTATCAGCAGATTTTTCAGCAGAAACCATGCAAGCCAGAAGAAAGTGGCATGATATATTCAAAGTGCTGAAAGCAAAAGTTCCAACCAAGAATACTCTACCTGGCAACATTATCACTCATTTTTGAAGGAGAAAAAAAGAGATTTTCAAAGAAGCAAGATCTAAAGGAGTTCACCAGCACGAAATGGGCTTTACGAGAAATGTTACAGGGACTCCTTTAAGCTCAAGAGAAAGGCACTAATCAGTAATAAGGACACATATGAAAGTAAAATATTTCATTAGTAAAGGTAAACAGATAGCAAAGGTAGTGGGCTAATCATTTATTAAAAATAGCATGAGGGTTAATAGACAAAAGTAGCAAAAATATCTATTATTACAAAAATTAGTTAAGAGATACATAAAAAAAGATATAAAATGTGATAACAGAAGCATAGAACTTGTGAAGGAGTAAGAACGCAGTCTTACAATGCATTCAAAAGTAACACCCTATCAACTTAAAATAGATTGATATATATATATATATATATATATATATATATATATATATATATATAGGCTGATATATTAAACCTCATGGTAACCACAAAGCAAAAACCTATAGTAGATACACAAAAAATAATGAGAATGAAATCTAAATAACAACACTAAAGAGAGGTATCAAACCACAAGGGAAAAGAGCAAGAGAAGCAAGAAAAGAAAGGAGCTACAAAACATCAAGAAAACAATTAACAAAATGGCAATGAGTACATACCTATCTGCAATTACTTTAAATGCAAATGAACTAAATTCTCCAATCAAAAGACATAAAGTGGCTGAATGTATTAAAAAACAAGACCCATCTATACTCTGCCTACAAGACAATCATCTCAGATGGAAGGACACACAGAGACTGAAAGTGAAGGGACAGAAAAAGATGCCTTACAAATGGAATCCAAAAGAAAGCTGGGATAGCTATATTTATATTAGACAAAATAGAATTTAAAACAAACACTACTAAAAGACAAAGATGGGAATGGCATAACGATAAATGGGTCAATCCAGAAAGAAGATAAAACAGTTGTAAATATTTATGCACCCAACATAGGAGCATGCAAATTATATAAAGCAAATATTAACAGACTTGAAAGGAGAAATCAACAGCAATATAATAATAGTAGGGAACTTTAACACCCCGCATGCATCAATGGATAGGTCATCCAGACAGAAAATCAATAAAGAACTAAATTCATATCTTTCAATAGTTACCCTGAATGTAAATGGGCTAAATGCCCCAATCAAAAGACACAGGCTATCAGATTGGATAAAAAAACAAGGCCCATCAATATGCTGTCTGCAAGAGACTCATTTTAAACCCAAAGACACCTGCAGATTTAAAGTGAGGGGGCGGAAAACCATTTACCATGCTAATGGACAGCAAAAGAAAGCTGGGGTGGCAATCCTTATATCAGACAAATTAGATTTTAAACCAAACACCATAATAAGAGATGAGGAAGGACACTACATCATACTTAAAGGGTTTATCCAACAAGATCTAACAATTGTAAATATCTATGCCCCTAACATGGGAGCAGCCAATTATATAAGCCAGTTAATAGCAAAATCAAAGAAACACATCGACAATAATATAATAATAGTAGGGGACTTTAACACGCCCCTCCCTCAAATGGAACAGATCATCTAAGCAAAAGAACAATAAGGAAATAAAGGCTTTAAATGACACACTGGACCAAATGGACTTCACAGATATATTCAGAACATTCCATCCCAGAGCAACAGAAAACACATTCTTCTCTAGTGCACATGGAATGTTCTCCAGAATCGATCACATCCTAGGTCACAAATCAGGTCTCAACCGGTACCAAAAGATTGGGATCATTCCCTGCATAGTTTCGGACCACAGTGCTTTGAAACCAGAACTCAATCACAAGAGGAAAGTTGGAAAGAACTCAAATACATGGATGCTAAAAAGCGTCCTACTAAAGAATGAATGGGTCAACCAGGAAATTAAAGAAGAATTTAAAAAATTCATGGAAACAAAAGAAAATGAAAACACAACTGTTCAAAATCTTTGGGATGCAACAAAGGCGGTCCTAAGAGGAAAGTATATAGCAATACAAGCCTTTCTCAAGAAACAAGAAAGGTCTCAAATACACAACTTAACCCTGCATCTAAAGGAGCTGGACAAAGAACAGCAAATAAAGCCGAAACCCAGCAGGAGAAGAGAAATAATAAAGATCAGAGCAGAAATCAATGAAATAGAAACCAAAAGAACAGTAGAACAAATCAATGAAACTAGGAGCTGGATGTTTGAAAGAATTAGTAAGATTGATAAACCCCTGCCAGACTTATCAAAAAGAAAAGAGAAATGACCCAAATTAATAAAATCATGAATGAAAGAGGAGAGATCACAACCAACACCAAAGAAATACAAACAATTATAAGAACATATTATGAGCAACTATATCCCACCAAATTAGACAATCTGGAAGAAATGGATGCATTCCTAGAGATGTATAAACTACCAAAACTGAACCAGGAAGAAATAGAAAACTTGAACCAAGGGCGCCTGGGTGGCTCAGTAGTTAAGCGTCTGCCTTCGGCTCAGGTCATGATCCCAGGGTCCTGGGATCGAGCCCCGCATCGGGCTCCCTGCTCGGTGGGAAGCCTGCTTCTCCCTCTCCCACTCCCCCTGCTTGTGTTCCCTCTCTCGCTGTGTCTCTCTCTGTCAAATAAATAAATAAAATCTTAAAAAAAAAAAAAAAGAAAACTTGAACCAACCCATAACCAGTAAGGAAATTGAAGCAGTATTCAAAATTCTCTCAACAAACAAGAGCCCAGGGCCAGATGGCTTCCCAGGGGAATTCTACCAAACATTTAAAGAAGAATTAATAATAATAGCAAATAATATTCTTCTGAAGCTGTTTCAAAGAATAGAAATGGAAGGAAAACTTCCAAACTAATTTTATGAGGCCAGCATTACCCTGATCCCAAAACCAAGGAGAACTACAGACTAATATCCCTGATGAACAGGGATGCAAAAATTCTCACCAAAATACTAGCCAATAGGATACAACAGTACATTATAAGGATTATTCACCATGACCAAGTGGGATTTATTCCTGGGCTGCAAGGTTGGTTCAACATCTGCAAATCAATCAATGTGATACAGTACATTAATAAAAGAAAGAACAAGAAATATATGATCCTCTCAAAAGATGCAGAAAAAACATTTGACAAAGTACAGCATCCTTTCTTGATTAAACCTCTTCAGAGTGTAGGGATAGAGGGTACATACCTCAATATCATAAAAGCCATCTGTGAAAAACCCACAGCGAATATCATTCTCAATGGGGAAAAACTGAGAGCTTTCCCCCTAAGGTCAGGAACACGGCAGGGATGTCCACTATCACCACTGCTGTTCAACACAGTACTAGAAGTCCTAGCCACAGCAATCAGACAACAAAAAGAAACAAAAGGCATCCAAATCGGCAAAGAAGTGAAACTCTCACTTTTTGCAGATGATATGATACTTTATGTGGAAAACCCAAAAGATCACCCCAAAACTGCTGGAACTCATACAGGAATTCAGTAAAGTGGCAGGATATAAAATCAATGCACAGAAATCAGTTGCATTTCTATACACCAACAACAAGACAGAAGAAAGAGAAATAAAGGAGTTGATCCCATTTACAATTGCACCCAAAACCATAAGATAAGTAGGAATAAATCTAACCAAAGAGGCAAAGGATCTGTACTCAGAAAACTACAGAATACTCATGAAAGAAATTGAGGAAGACACAAAGAAATGGAAAAACGTTCCATGTTCATGGATTGGATGAACAAATATTGTGAAGATGTCAATGCTACCTAGAGCAATCTACACATTTAATTCAGTCCCTATCAAAATATCTACTTTTCTCAAAGAAATGGAACCAATAATCCTAAAATTTGTATGGAACCAGAAAAGACCCCGAATAGCCAGAGGAATGTTGAAAAAGAAAAGCAAAGCCGGTGGCATCACAATTCCGGACTTCAAGCTCTATTACAAAGCTGTCATCATCAAGACAGTATGGTACTGGCACAAAAACAGACACATAGATCAATGGAACAGAATAGAGAGCCCAAAAATGAACCCTCAACTCTATGGTCAACTAATCTTCAACAAAGCAGGAAAGAATGTCCAATGGATAAAAGACAGTCTCTTCAACAAATGGTGTTGGGAAAATTGGACAGCCACATGCAGAAGAGTGAAATTGGACCATTTCCTTACACCACACACAAAAATAGACTCAAAATGGATGAAAGACCTAAATGTGAAACAGGAGTCCATCAAAATCCTAGAGGAGAACACAGGCAGCAACTTCTTCGACCTCAGCCACAGTAACTTCTTCCTAGAAACATTGTCAAAGTCAAGGGAAGCAAGGGCAAAAATGAAATACTGGGACTTCTTCAAGATAAAAAGCTTTTGCACAGCAAAGGAAACAGTCAACAAAACCAAAAGACAACCGACAGAATGGGAGAAGATATTTGCAAATGACATTATCAGATAAAGGGTTAGTATCCAAAATCTATAAAGAACTTACCAAACTCAACACCCAAAGAACAAATAATCCAATCAAGAAATGGGCAGAAGACATGAACAGACATTTCTGCAAAGAAGACATCCAAATGGCCAACAGACACATAAAAAAGTGCTCAACATCGCTTGGCATTAGGGAAATCCAAATCAAAACCTCAATGAGATACCATACAGAATGGGTAAAATTAACAAGTCAGGAAAAAACAGATGTTGGTGAGGATGTGAAGAAAGGGGAGCCCTCCCACACTTCTGGTGGGAATGCAGGCTGGTGCAGCCACTCTGGAAAACAGTATGGAGGTTCCTCAAAAAGTTGAAAATTGAGCTACCCTATGACCCAGCATTTGCACTACTGGGTATTTACCCTAAACATACAAATGTAGTGATCTGAAAGGGCACATGAACCCCAATGTTTATAGCAGCAAAGTCCACAATAGCCAAACTATGGAAAGAGCCTAGATGTTCATCAACAGATGAATGGATAAAGAAGACGTGGTATATATATACAATGGAATATTATACAGCCATCAAAAAATGAAATCTTGCCATTTGCAACGATGTGGATGGAACTAGAGGGTATTTTACTAAGCAAAATAAGTCAATCAGAGAAAGACAAGTATCATATGATCTCACTGATATGAGGAATTTGAGAAACAAGACAGAGGATTACAGGGGAAGGGAGGGAAAAATGAAACAAGACGAAACCGGAGAGGGAGACAAACCATAAAAGACTCTTAATCTCAGGAAACAAACTGAGGTTTGCTGGAGTGGAGGGGTGTAGGAGGGATGGGGTGCCTGGGTGGTGGACATTGGGGAGGGTAGGTACTATGGTGAGCACTGTGAATTGTGTAAGACTGATGAATCACAGACCTGTGCCCCTGAAACAAATAATATATGTTAATAAAAAAATTTTTTTTAAAAAGAGAATCAATAAAGAAACATCAGCCTTAAAGGACACATTAGACCAGATGGACTTAATAGATATACGTGGAACATTCCATCCAAGAGCAGCAGAATACACATCCTTCTCAAGTGCACATGGAATATTCTCCAGAATAGATCATATGTTAGGGCACAAAACAAGTCTCAATATATTTAAGAATACTGAAATCATATCAAGCATCTTTTCAGACAACAATCGTATGAAACTGGAAACCAATCACAAAAAGAAGACTGGGGAAAAAAATCACAAATTGTAGAGATTAAACAACATGCTATAAAATACCCAATGGATCAACATAAAAATCAGACGATTTATCAAAAAATACCTTAAGACAAATGAAAAAGAGGGGCACCTGGGTGGCTCAGTCAAAATGACTATTATCAAAATGACAAGAAATAGCAAGTGTTGGCGAGGCTGTGGAGAAAAGGGAACCCTCGTGCACTGTTGGTGGGAATGTTAATTGTTGCAGCCACTCTGGAAAACAGTATGGAGGTTCCTCAAAAAAAAAACTAGAAATAGAACTACTATGTGATCCAGTAATTCCACTTCTGGGTTTTTATCTAAAAGAAACAAAACCACTAATGTGACAAGGTATGTGTACCCCTATGTTCACTGCAGCAATAACAGGCAAGATATGGAAACAACCAAAGTGTCCATCAATGGATGAATAAAGAAGATGTTGTATATACAGATACATAGACACACAGACACAATGGAATACTACTCAGGCACACACACACAAAAAAAAATAGTGAAATCTTGCCATTTGTGACAACATGGATGGACCCTGAAGGTTGATGCTAAGTGAAGTAAGTCAGACAGAGAAAGACCAACATCATATGATTTCACTTATACGTGGAATCTAAAAAACTAAACAAATGAACAACTAAACAAAACTCACAGATGCAGAGAACAGATTGGTGGTTAGCAGAGGGGAAGGGGGTTGAGGAACAGGGGAAGAAGGGGTCAAGACATACAAACTTCCATTCATTAAATAAATAAGTCATGGGGATATAAGGTATAGCCCGGTAACTACAGTCAAGAATATCGTATTGCGCATTACGTAACTTTATACTAGGGCCCTCCAGGACTCACAATGATTATAAGAGCTGCCACTGATTGAGGTTCTACAATGTCCAATATGCCAAGCATCACGCTGGTGTTTTAGAGATTGGTCCCCTCTCATTCCCACAACAAGACTTCAAGGTAGGCATTATGCCTATTTTAAGATGATGACACTGAGACTCAGAGAAATTAAATGACTTAGTATTTCATTTCCTAAATTGCTTAAGGAGCCCGGATGGTAAGTTTCATGAGAAGCCATGTCTGTTTTGTTCACCAACATATCCCCAGTACCTGGCAAATAGCTGGCATGCCATAAAGATTTGCTTACTCGCTGATGTGATGAAGTGGCACCATGAACAAATGGCTACATTAACGCACAAAATCCAACAGGGCTGGGGGATTGGAGAAGAGATAATGTACTGAAGTATAACAACTGAGTTTTTAAAATAATAAAAATGATAAGCCATTTACTATCTAGAAATTTGTGAAGTTGTTGGACTGGCTTCAGCTCTTCTCCCAGGCACTGCAAAAAAGGCACGGCCCAGGGGCGCCTGGGTGGCTCAGTCGTTAAGTGTCTGCCTTCAGCTCAGGTCATGATTCCAGGGTCCTGGGATCGAGCCCCATGTCCAGCTCCTGGCTCAACAGGGAGCCTGCTTCTCCCTCTGCCTCTCCCCCTGCTCGTGCTCTCTCTCTCTGTATCTCTGTGTCTCGAATGAATAAAAATCTTTAAAAAAAAAAAAAAAAAAGACACAGCCCAAATCTTGAGACCCATACCCACTGCCAAGTAGAATTCATTTGAAACAGCTTGAAGTGACTTTTACTGTGCTTTGCTTACGGAGAGAAGCATATTCGGAAATAAAGCATTTCCTTTCCATTCCAGGTAACTGTATGTGGTGCCCTGATTTGATCAGCGCTCTCCTTATCGCTAATTATAATGCTCACAGCATCTTGGAAATGACCACCAAAGACAGGCCATTATTAGAGTTCTCACGTAAATTCAAACTTGACATGTGTGAAATTATGGATCGAAAATAGAACCTTCACCTCCCTAGACCAACCCCATCTAACAATTAAACCTGAATCAGTACACATTCCTAGAAGAATATATTTAGTTGCCTTACTGAGATAATACGTTGCTATTGATCATACCTTAGGATCTTGAAAGTGAAACTTACCTAACATGTGAATGATCACTGGGCTGAAAACACTATACCCATCATATCAGATGAAATTTATCATATTTCCTTAATATTTTAAAAAATTAATCACATTTTTTGAAAAGTTACAATTTTTTTCCTTGATAAAGACCAAATCAAATGCTACTTCCAACAGAGAGGTTTCCTGAGAGGTAATTACTATTAGTAAATTAATATTACTCCAGGAAAGTAACCACAATCCTGCCGGTAGCCAGGCAAAAAGACGTAACGACATTAAAACAAAGCTATTGTGGGAAACTCATTATAAAAGAAAAACGATATCCCCAAAATAAACACTCAAGCTGCATCAAATCAGATACCAAATTATTTGGAAATGAAATTATCTTTGAGAGGATATTTACTATAAGCAGTCAAGATTTAAACAAATAAAATTATAGGAGAAAAAAGACCCAATTTTCTCCTGAGGATTTATCATGGTTAAACAGGCAATCTCCTGCAGCTCGAGATGCCAAGGCTATAACTCCAGGAGTTGCTCTCAGGACAGAGGACGAAAGGACATAGACACAAGGAGGTTGATGCTGTGTATTGAGAGGAAATCTAAAGTAATACTTAAAAAGCTGAATAAAAGCTGATTGTGAGCTGGGTCCTCAAGGTAGAAATAAAACAGCCACTGTCTTTGGGCCAAACAAATCCATCCCAGGGGAAAAAAGGAAAAAAGAATGATCTAGGCCATATTTACCTATTGGTTATTGCTACCCCAAAATGTGAAAACTTTACACTCAAGTCCCAGATGGGGAAGTGATTTGGTGGAGGCCATACTGAGCTAGTAAAAGGCAGATCTGGACAAGAATAGCAAGCTCCATGAAGACAGGGACTTTGGTCTGTTTTATTCATTAGAACGAAGACTGAAACACAGTACATGCTCAAAAAATACCTGTTGAAGGAGAAGGGGGAGGGAAGGAAGAAGGAAGAATCAATTCAGTAGAATTCAGAAAGTATGATATAAGACGCCCCACTCAGAATTACAGGAGCATACCTGGCATGGTACCTGGTTCCAGAAGTTTGCAGTCTATTTGGGGTAAAGAAGATGTACTTAAGAAAGGTGGGACTGAACTACAAATGTTACATGCTGAGAACCAAATGAGTGGTGTGGATGTCAGCCCTGCTGGGAGGTTGATGAACTGCTGTGGTCGGGGAATTCTTGATCACAAAACAAGAAGCTCTAGGCGACACTAAAGGCTCTAGGCGCCACTAAAGGCACTAATCTGACTGGAGTTCCAAGGCCATTGACTATCTAATGCAACAGGACCTCCTCACACTTTCCCAAGTGCACTCAGTTGGCATTATTTCCTACGGTCCTCCCAAAGCACTAGGTGGTGGCCAGGCAGTGGGGGGCTGATCTCCTCTGAAAACAAGAGAAAAGACACATTCTCAGAAATGAGAATTCATTGGACCCAGCGCTGTACGGGATGGCACCTATCCATGTCCAGGAGGTTGGGGGGTCTTAATGTGGATGTTTGTTGCATATGTACGATGAGAAGATGCAAGGTGGCCACAGACAAGTTATGAAAAATTGTTGGGTGGTGCAGCAGAATCAAAGCCCAGCTGAGAAACGTGGGGGTGCTGGAGAGAAGGCAAGCACTTCTTCCAGCACACAAGCTGAGCCATTCTCCCCCTTGTTCCATAACAACCATTTGGAGAGAAGCCACTCCACCTGCCCCCCCTTCCTCCAGGATGATAGGGACCCCCTCCAAAGCACAGGGCTTGGTGAGTGAAGCACGGGGTGCGTTTCAGCTCCCACGCCTTTCCTCCACCAGGCGCAAAGGCAGTTGCACACCCAAAGATGCCGATCCTGGAAATTGCCCATTCTGTCTCTGACCTGCCATATTAGAAGGCACTTCCTTTTACAGAGTCTAAATCCACCTCCCACTGGGATGTGTCGGGTTCTTTCCAGCCAGGTGGGAACTATCAAAGTCCCTTTCCCACAGATGGCCCTTCAAACATAGACCCTGCTTTTGTGCCCCTCCTCGATCAAGCCATGGCCCGGGGCGATCTCCTTGGAAAGAACCCCAAACAGCCCCAAAGCTACAGCACGGCCACAGTGTCGCTGAAAGCATGCTTACAGCAGAGCTATCATAAAGGGACTGGAAATACCAGGAAGAACTCTCTACAGACAAGGATCATGACAAATTTATCAACACTTTAAAGGAAGCAGTCAAAACACGAAACGTGGGGGAAAGGAGAAGTCACCGAATATGCAAACACATGCACTTGAAGGAGGCCCAGAGTCTGAACAAGGAAGAACCAAAAGAACCCTGAGAGAAAGGAAGGGGAGAGTGTAGGGCAATTATAAAGCATTCCAGAGATGGGGGCTTAAGGGTGGGGACTAGAACCGCTTAGGAAAAGAAGGAAAGAAAAGGTAGGTGGGAAGGATGGGGAAGGGGGGGAAGGAAGGAAAGAAGGGAGTGGGGGAGAGAAAGAGCTTATACCCAGATGCTCATCTGGTTGTCTGGTTTGGGCGCTAGAGTTCACCAATAAACGTGACTCCAGAGAAATCAAACCCAAGCCTTCTTATTAATTCCGCATTTATCATAGTCATTGAAACAGTAGCTCTGTCTGAGGCATCTGTGTGTGTGTGGGAGGGTGGGTAGTTTGTTGATTTTTTTTTCCCCTAAGGGAAGTCCATGTAGAATGTGGTCTGCAAAATCTGGCCTGAATGATATTCTTCTGGGTCACAGGCATATCTGAGTGTATGAGGGGCATATTGTCAGTCCGTAGTTAATTTGTTTTAGAGTGCTTCAGCTGGGCTTTTCCCAAGTCTACTGCATTTGGATTTTCTTCTGGTATTTCGTGTTCATAATGTGCCATTTAATTTGCCACAGCACATTTGACCAGATGGCCCCCTCTTTCATTCCCACTACCTCTGCCGAATCTGCCCAGAGTCTTTGTACATCCTTTCTCCTGCCAACCATCACAGAATAAATCTCTTTGCATAAACCAGCACTTTCTTCTACTGACTCTGTTCCACGGAAGGCTGGGTAATCCTGATTGCTTGCTGCTCATCTAAATGAAGAGTAGGTGTCTGAGGGCCAAGGGAGAAAAGGAGCAGCTTCCAAAAAGCAATGATGCTCAATGAAGAGAATTCATTTCTGTGACAGCTTGTTCGGGTTTTCAATTCTATTTTTTTATTTATTATGAAATAGGATATAGGTAAATAAAAATAAAAATAAATCACCCATAAGCCCATGATCCTAATATACCAACCGTTTTCATTTCCTGGAGCTCCCTTGCTAGAGGTCCACATGCTTATCTTTGAACATGGTCGAAATATTATAGCCCAGATACAAAGGCACATCTTACTGTTTTCCATTTGCCATTATGAACATTTCCCATGCTGCTAAACAGTGGTCATAGGATTATTTTAACAGATGTATAATATTCCAAGGAGTATGTGTAGCCCCCAAATGGGTATTTTCTATTTCTTCCTTTTCTTTCCTTATTATGGCTGACGCTGTAAATGTAAATATTCCCATATGCAATATATAGTCTTTTTCCCCCACTTTAAAGATATGGTGGTAGAAGGAGGTAAGTTTCATGAAATTTCCTTTCTAAATCAGAGTAATTTTAGCTGCCATTAGCAACATATGAAAACACCAGGTGTACCACCTCTCTCCAACGCACAGAAGTATCATTTTTCTTAAATTTTGGTAATTCAAAAGGTATGAGATGCTGTCTTGTCATCATGTACATTGTACCTCTTTAAAAAGCCCCATTTCTACTGCTCCCTATAGTTCATTCACTAGTTGTATCCCCTGATCCGTGAATTGTCTGTCCAGGCTATTTTCCATTAACTTACCTGGGCGTCTTAAGGGAAATATTTCCCAAATCTGTTTTCCCTTTTATTCTAAGTATTTTTTTTTATTGTTCACAAGTCTTTCCTTTTTTTAAGTTTCTTTATTTATTTTAGTAATCTCTACCCACAACATGGGGTTGGAACTCACGACCCCAAGATCAAGAGTCACATGCTCTTCTGACTGAGCCAGCCAGGCACCTCCGTAAGTCTTTATTTCTTAAGCAATCAAAAGCTATATATTTTTTGCTTCATGATTTCTTCAGTTCAGAACTCACCACATAACAGATGATTTCTCAAATGAATTTTCCACTGGTTTTTTTCTGTGATTTGATTTTTAAAATAAGTTTATTCTTTAATAATTGAATCATATGCCATTTGAAATCGATTTTCATATAATATATCAGGTTAGGGGCTTATGTGTATTTATTTGGTAGCCAGTTTTCCCCAAGCCATCAGTTAAATAGCACTTCCTTTCCTCATTTTTTGGTGATGTCCAGTTCATCACATATTCAATTCATATATATGAATATAAATATAACACACAAACATCTATTTTCATTTTTCTGTATTTTTTCAGCTTTATTGAGGTCGAATTGACAAATAAAATTGTAAGATATTTCAAGTGCACACCATGATCTGATATACATATACATTATGAAACTGATCCTCCCATCTATTTAATTAACACATCCATCATTTCACAGATTTCTCTCTCTCTTTTTTGGCGGGGGGTGAGAATATTTAAATTCTATTCACTTAGCAAATTTCAATTTTATAACACAGTGCTCTTTTCATATCTATATACTGTTTTTTCTGTTCCATTAGCCACACTAGTTGGGGACCAGGGTCATGCTGTTTTAATGACTATTGTCCCTTATTGTGTATTTATCAGCTTTCTTCCCTTGTATGGTTAATTACAAGGGTACTGGAGGTGTTTTCTCACAAATCTGGACACAACAGAAGCAGGCAAGGTCTAAGAAATGGTCATAGAATAGCGAGATGAGGACACTGGCTTCAGAATCAAATCCCTGCTCTGCCATTTGCTAGCTCTGTGACCTTGAGAAAATTGTTTAGCCTCTTTGATCCATAGCCTCTTTATACCTCATATCCACATCATCCAAAACCGGAGCTACTGGCCATATTGTCTATTTACATCTTAACTCATCACAATCAAAGCTGATGAATTAAATCATCTGCCCCTTGGTTGCACTAGAAACATTTCAAGGGCTCAATATTCACATGGGCTAGTGGCTGCTGGAGTTAAATAGTGCTGGTGTTATAGAACATTTCCATCATCTTGGAAATTTCTACTGGACAGACGCACATAGGGTTGACATGATGACTAAAGAAGATACTTCATGGAAAGCACTTAGCCCATAACCCGGTGCACAGTAAACACTTGATGGTAACTATAGTCGTAGTAGTAAAAGTGTGAGATACAACTGTTTTCAGATAAATATTAAAGTACCTACTACCTAGTAAAATGGAAAGGGTCTTCATCAAGAAGTTATATTCGCCCCTCATAGTAAGAGACTACTTATAAATCAGTGGCTGAGGAAGCAGAAGAAATTGATCAGTCTCATCAAGGTGGACAGACATGGCCTCAGTCCTGAATTACAATTCCAAAGGTGCTCAGATTCTTCGGGATTGAGATGTGGCACCTCAGTGAAAAGATCTCTACTGGACAAAAGATAATATACGTGGGAATATTTCAACACTGCTCTCCCTGGAGCATTCAAGAGTCTAGACTTTGGTGTCCTGAGTGGAATCCCCCACTAAAGGGTATATCTTAAGGATCCAAGCAATCAGGGCCAGTTGTCAGTATAATTAGTAAGTGGATGAAATGGCACTTGATAATTACAGATCAGTGTCTTATATACATTTGGTTAAAATCATTCCTCCAAAATTTGATAAGCTCTCGGTGAACTTAACATTCCTTAAGTTATCAACAGTGTAAAGATGCCTACCTTGCCAACAAATGGGTTTAAGCCCTGGTTACTATCTTCTCTTGCCCCCCAACACCTGACTCCTGAGTGGAGGTGGGAGAGACCTTCAAACGACCCACATCAATTGTCTTTTATTGGTGCAGAGAACAGAGAATTGGTCATAGTCTGACACAAGGAATCAGTTTATCTCCAGGCCATACTTACTTTATAACTGGAAGTTTCTGCCTCTTAACCCCCTTTGCCTCTTTCACCCATCCCCTTGGGCAACCACTCTATTGAAAAGTCTGTTTTTGTGGTTGTCATTTGGTTGGTTTTTTATGTACTGCACAGAGAATATAGTCAATAATATTATAGAAACGACGTATGGTGACAGACGGAGACCCACTTATGGTGAGCACTGTGTCATGTACAGGATTGTCAAATAACTGTGTTGGTACACCTGAAACTAATATAACGTCAACTATACTTTAATAATGAAAAACTAAAACAAAGAGAAGAAATCAGTTCAAAATCCCATAGAGATAAGGTCCTTGTACTAGATTTTGGAAGTCAGTCTTTCAACTACATTTCCATTTGCTTCAACCACTTTCTGTGAATAGGCTGTCTTGTATGAGCTTTTTTAAACCTTCAGATGTTAAAGCTGGTGAGAGATCCAGTGGGGACTGAGACCCGTCCTCTTACAGATCAGGACAGGAGGTAGGAAGAGATGGGAAGTGACGAACCCAAGGTCATAGCTAATTACAGGCAGAGTCACTAGAACCCACACGCACTCATTCCCAGTGCAGTGCTCCTGAAACAAATTAGGTGCCTCACGAGTATTTTGCACACATACTAACAAGTCTTGTCATTTAACAGAATCCCTCAATATGATCATATAAACTCTTGACGGTTTGCTAATTATTTAATAAAGTTAATGTTCGTGACCCAAAATGTTCACTGAGAAGCTGCTCTAGACTGAATGCTGGTGTCTTCCCCACCACCACCACCCCGCCAAATTCAGATGCTGATATCCTAATCCCCGAAGTGATGGTATTTGGCAGTAGGGGTTTTGATAGGTGATTTGGTTATGAATGAGATTAGCATCCTGATAAAAGGGAACCCAGAGAGCCCCCACAACCCTTCTGCCAGGTGGGGACACACTGAGAAGACAAACGGCCAGGAACCAGGAAGCAAGTTCTCCCCAGACACCTAATGTGCCTTGATTTCCCACTCCCCAGTTTCCAGAACTGTGAGAACTATCTGTTGTTTATCAGTGCCTCCCCCCCACCCAATCCGGGATCTAGAGTGTTCTGTTACAGCAAGCCTGAGCGGACTCAGGCAGAGGCTGACCCCTTGCCCTTTTGGGATACTAAGCAACTACCCAGACTGTTGTGTTTTTGAAAGTAGGAAAAAAAATAAATCAATGTGAGATCGTTCCAGAATTATATACACAAAGAGGCTTTACCACAAGATATCTTAAACAATGAAAAAAAAAAAAAGATGGCCATGAAACAATCAATAAAAGTCTCTCTTTTTGGACAGGCTGATCAAAGCTCTGCAGAAGCCCAGAGCTTCCTTCCCAGAGTCCTCAGGAGCAGAGGTGACGCACTGCCGATTCCCAAGGCTGAGTCATGTGAACATCAAGCCATCTTCCAACTCAGCTCATCAACTCCGGCAATCACACAAACTGCATTAAGGCCAATTAAATGTTTCGGGGACAAAAAAAAAAAATTAGAAAGAAAAGGGGGAAAGCTTTGGCAGCAGCCAACCCTGAGACACGTAACACGGAAATTTTGTGACTGGTACACGGTGACAAGTCTCGGTAAAATACCAATTACTCTGCCTTGCTGTCTTGCCCCTATTGCAAAACCACAGGATGAGGGGCGGCCCGCTCCTGACCCCGCTTTCTGCTGTGTTGGTGACATAAGCTTGTTGCTCTTCCTCTCGCCACTCGGCCTCTTACATTTCCCCCAGGGAAGCCAGGAGACAGCTACTCCGCAAGTGACAATGAGAGGTTCTGGGTCCTCCTCGTTCATGCATCCGAATATTATGTGATTCCAGACTTTTCACTCCCGACAATGTCCCCTTGCCATCAGATCTCTGGTGAGGAGAAGATATTCAAACACTTTAGAAATGGAAGGCTCGGTGGCCAGCTTCATGTAACTGTCTCTGCTCGAAGCAGGCATTCACTCTTACGGAAACCATAGGCCCAGCAGACACGTAATTTCAAGACGCATTTGTTGAATGAACAAGAAAGCGAGAGAGTGAATGAAGAAATGGCTTTCGTGACCTGGGCTGCCATCAGTTAAACAAACAGATGAACTGGTTAAGAACCGAAGTAGCCACGTACTTAATGATCAGGGACAAGAATTTGGTTCCGGACTCGAAGAGAACAGACGCTGGATCCAAGGTGAAATTGTGAGCAGCCCCCAATTCAGGCTCCCTGCAAGATGAATCCAAAGCTTTGCCGTCCTAACAGCAGACAAACTGCCCCCCCCCGCAAGTGATGAGACATTGTCTTTATGCGTCCGACAGCTTTCTAAGGCTCCCTCCTACTTCCTGCGAGTAGCCCTGCTCCACAAATTTGCCCTCAAGCAGCCAGAGGCTTTGCCCACGGCTCTCTGCCAGGTTTATCAATAACCTTGAAGCTACAGAGCTGCCCTAGATCCAAGAGGGCACTTCCCCAGCATTCTTGCACCGGCCTTGGGGATTCTCTGTGTGTACTTTGAGACAAACAAGTGATCCATAAAAAACTGGCAAGAAGAATTTATCCTAGAGCTGCCCTGGCAAAAAGGAAGGATTTGAATCAATAAACAGAACCATCAGTGCAACTTTATTTCAATTTTGAAACACTTTTCTTAGGGCACAAGAGAAACCAAAGCGCCGGGTGTTGGTAAAACCCTCCACACCAAGAGCCCAGGATGCCAGATGCCAGCAGGACTCGGAGGCGCTGATGGGAATGCGCTGAAGGCCCAGGGCCAACCCTTCTCCCGAGTGCTACCAACAGGAGGACAACACTCCCTTAAAGAGTCCTCGGAACCCCACCTGTGCTACCACCCCCTCAAACCGGCTATGTGAGAATGGAAAACCCAAATCCCAGCGCAGTCTTAGGCCAGCACAGTATCCGGGCCAAGGCCACTGCCAAAGGCCTCCCTGGACGTGGCTGGCTGTTCCACCACGTGGGAGAGGCTCTCCCACACCCCCCTCTTCCAGAAGGGAAATCCGTGGCAGAACATGGACAGCAGAGAGTCGGGGATGCTCTTCCTCTGGGCCTCTGCCACCCCAGGGAGGGCCATGGATCGCAAAGGAGGAGTCCAAGGGTCCAAGGAAATAAGATTCACTTCCTAGAGACAAGAAGGCTGTTGGCTACTCTCTACCAAGAAGCCTGACTCACTAGCAGAGGGATGAAATTGCCGGGGGTGCCAAAGCCTGGGGCAGGAGACAGCTGGGGTAGGAGAAATATGGTCCCCGTAGATGGCAGGTGGCACGCATTGTCCGTAACAGCAGAACTACCGAGGTGCTAACCTGTCCCTGGGAGAAGTAGAAAGCGGGGGAGAAGTTAAGTTGATTTTAAACGTGGCGTTTACTTTCCTGCTCCCTTCAGTCCAAGGTCCAAGTGCAGCATTTAAAGGGTTTGGGGACCCTGAGCTCTGCTCTAGAGATGGAGCCCTGGTATCTCCCCGCCCAGCCCTGCTGGAGAGGCAATGAGCGGTCTCCAAGTCCCCCATCAGCAAAGGCTAGCAGGCTGGCGTGAGAAACAAGTCAGGAACGAGCCAACTCTTTCCTCTTGTGTCAGCAGGACCCAAGGTGCCTGAAGATTTTGTTACGGGCTAGGGAACTGGTTAGCTTGCAACTGGTTAACACAGACCTTTCTGGAAAGCCCCTCCTGGGGGGCCCTTGATGAATGGCAGAGGAGACCTTGCATGAATTCATTTTCATTAGCTGATAAAAAACGGGGGTGTAACACATCTGTGGAAAGACACACTTAAGGCCCAAATCTATAGTCCAAGGCCAGGAGGAGAAGTGGAGGTTTTATTTTAAAAACCCAGCACACCTTTAAGATCACAAAACTCTTTGTGGGGGTTTGGGGTGGCGGGAGCGAGGAGATACTTGGTTTTACACCAACATTCTGTTCTCTGTTAGCCCACAAAAGTACTGCCTTGGGGTCTCCAAAAGGATGTGGAGTGAAAATCCAAAGGTAGAGTCATTAAAAGAAAAAACTCAACTTCTTTGGAAAAGATGCTAGAACTGAAAGTTTTGCCAGTTGGTCATTTCAATGCAGGAGGTTGAAAAACAACCACAAGCCTACCAGGAGGGGCTCCAGTCATGAGAAAATCCTGAAATACCTCTTTTCCAAAATGCAGGTCTATAATCACATTGGTGACAAATATAGGCTTGCTTAGGTAATCCTCTGAGCACCCCCCAGCCCCTTTGTGGTGAAAATATCAAGGGACAAAGGGGAATGGAGGATGGGTAATTTATGTGAGAATGGAAGGCCTAATCCCCTGCCACCTTAAGCAAACTTCATTAACCGGTCCCCATTTGCTGAAGAGCTGAGACCCATCCGGAGTTCCGCAGGCATCAGGTGCTAAATGAATTGGACTCTGGAGGGATCTGGATCTCCTGACTTCCCCCTCTCCCTTCAATAGTTCTTTGAATTGTAGAGCTTTAAATGAGGCTATTTGTGATCTGGAGACAGAATAACAGCTTATTTTCAAGTAAGCCGCATTGGTGGGGGAGGGGTGTTTACACTGAGGCTTGCCTTTCCTCGCAAGTTTTCGTTTTGAGGCTTGATTGCTTTTGGTCCCAGGAAAGAAAAATCAGCCATGGGGTAGAGAGGTGTGGGTGGGGCAAAGAGGGATAGAGGGAGGATGGCGGGTGCACCTACTCCTTTAAGGGGGAAGGGAGGTGAGAGACAGCTCGAGGGGGGGCAAAGGAGTGAGTAGCTGCTGAGAAATCAGCTCCGTTCCAGCCCGCCAGGGGGGTGGGGGCTGACAGCGCCTTCATTTTAACCCTTGGTTTCCCCTGGCAAAGGAAAAATCACACTCTGGGCTAGCGTCGCTGTTCCAATACAGATAACACCTTGCAGTGGAAAATTCAGAGAGTGAAACATTTTTCGTAGTGTTCTCCTCCAAATCTGAGGCAGGAATCTGGGCAAGCAAATAGGATATTTCCCCCCTACATCAAGGACATGAATTCTAGAAGAATAATATTTAGCCTGTTTTGTTGGCTGCCATTCAAAGACCTGGAAACATTTACTAGCAAATGCAATTACTTTGCATTTTAGAGCTGAGGAGCTGGAGCTAACAAAGCTAAAAAAAAAAAAAAAAAAAAAAAAAAAATTTTTTTTTTTTTTTTTTAATTTTTTAAGTTGTGTAATCCAAGATACAAGCAGTCCGTCGTCTTCCACTGGGAAAGCCCCCACATCAGGACGGTCCACGGAAGCCAATTCATCCCCAGGCAATATTTATGAAATACCTCCCGTTTGCTAAGCACTTCCACATCCGTTATCTGACGTAAGCCTCACAATAACCCAATGAGGAAGGTGGGCATTAATCCCTCCATTTTATAGATGGAGAACTATGAGGCTCTAAACGTGGCAATTCAGTACATGCGTTTGCACTCACCGTTTCTAAAATGTCTACCCATATATGTGCTCTCTTAACGCTCACAGCACCTTTTCAAATGATGTACATCAGGTATTGGTAAGTTTGGAATGTAGAAAAGAAGGAGACTAAGCTCAGAAATGGGAGGTAACTGAAGATCGCACTACCAGTTGGTAGCAGGTCTGGGCCTTAAATAGGTCCTGGGACTCTAACCTCCCAGATCTGGCCACTAGCAATCAGAACCTTTTTCACCCTGGCCATCTGCCCCAACCAGTGCTCCCTGAAAGGATCGGCTCCACATATTAAGGAAGGTTGTTCATGCAACAAACCCGCACTCCCCAGGCACTATGCAGGATACTGTGAGGGAGTCAGGTCCAAACTGCATAGCTGCTTTTCTCAAGTATCTGCCAGTCTAATGGCAACAGTGTTCTAGAAGCTCACTGAACTCTACAATAAGCCCCACCTTGGCAAGAGGGTCAGAGAGGCGCTGACAAAGCCCCATGGCACCAAAAGTGCCAAAGCCATCAATTGCAGATGTGGAAGGAGGGAAGGCTAGGGAGGCTTCTTGGAGGAGGTGGCCTGGAAATCGAGTAGGAGATGGAATTAAAGACATTCCAAGACAAGGTAATCACAGGAGTAAGAATATTTGAAAGAAGTTGGGGGGGGGCGGGGAGGGCATAGCCATTTGGGCGTAGGATATAAAACCCTTTCTAGCAAGATATATTCCTCTAAGTAACAAGCATTTGTAAACATTGCTGTAGCAATTGGTTCGGCTCATAGTCAATGTGAACTTTAAAATGAAGAGACATTCTATGCCACACAAAGAATGTATTTGCTTTTTTTTGAATACGCAAAGATGATGAATTACAGCAAATGCCAATGAAATGCTCCTAAATGGTGTTAGAAAGTCAAATAGAATCCCCAAAATGGCACAAAACATTAATTTAAAGGAAATAAGATCATTTAGAATATAAATCAAGGATAATCAACCCATCACATTGTCAAAATCTGAAACATTTTCACTAAGGTACCACATCCTGGACACCATATACAATCAGACAATTTTCCTGGATATTACCACTTTAATACAGAGCACCACAAAATCCTTCCCTGGCACCCTGAACCAGTCCCAATCCTGAAATAAAACCCAGAAAATCAGTAACGATGCCTGGGAAAGCAATATTTGAAAACCCCATTTCCAAAACCCCATTTCCAAGATGAAGAACATCATAAAAAGAAATTAAATAAACTTCACCAAAGCCAGCAATGCCCCAGTTGCTTCAAGCTCCCCAAACAGATTGTTTGACAAAAAACACAAATCATGAGAATTACTAATTATACACATTTAAGGAATGAACATCTATGTTTAATCAGCAAATTGGAATGGAAAACCCAGTTTCAAGGGCTTTCAGCCTATTCTCTCTAAGCAGGAGAATAGTGAGTTCTTTGGTCCTGGCTTAAACCACATGCAAAGCAGCTAACAGTGCAAGGGCTAACCCCTTGAGGAATGCCTCCTAGTAACTAGAGAGTCCTGCTAAGGCGAGCCCAGGTTAGCAATGCCCCCCTCCCGCTGCGTATCAGCCGCCGCCCCATGAAGAAATCCTGTGCATCAGAAAGAAGAATGTCTATTCCAAAGAGCAACACATTTTCTGAACATGGTATGTCCAGCAAGTGTGGCTATCTCTCAACTCCTGGAAACATATTGTTTGGGTCTTATTTGAAATTCTATACTATTCAACCACAAAGAGGTGGTTAAAACAAAGGAAGCACAGGATTTCCCTCCAGGAGGCTTAACCAGAGCTGTCATGGTTGAATCAGAGGAATTCGAATTTTCGGGCTAGAAGGAACATCAGAGATCAGGTTTTCAGTTCAGTTCAATCTTCAATTCAGTTTTGTTTGCTTTTTTTTTTAAAAGATTTTATTTATTTATTTGAGAGAGAGAGAATGAGAGAGAGCACATGAGAGGGGGGAGGGTCAGAGGGAGAAGCAGACTCCCTGCCGAGCAGGGAGCCCGATGCGGGACTCGATCCCGGGACTCCAGGATCACGACCTGAGCCGAAGGCAGTCGCTTAACCAACTGAGCCACCCAGGCGCCCCTAATTCAATTTTGTTCTTAACCATGACATGTCAACTGAACACCTCCAAGCAGGCCTCTGTTCTGGGCACTGGAAATACAAACTGAAGACTCAGACGTATTGTGGTGATCGTGCTGCAATATATGCAAATATTGAATCATTACAGTGCACACCTGAAACTAAGATAATGTTATGTGTCAGTTATGCCGCAATCTAAAAAAAGAAAAGATAAAAAAAACTGGCGGGCAAACAGTCAACAAAGAAGCAAAAGGCCCTACAGGGCCATGAAACTCTTTTTCCATGGTTTGGAAGCTGAGCACCTACAATATTCACCGCTGCTCTCTTGGCGCATCTCCACTTCCTGTTCTTGCCCATGAGAACACAACACTCCAAGACTACACTGAGCTAGACTTCAGGGGTCACTTTAGTCCAACCCTGTAGCTAAACACAGGAGCCCCTCTTCAGAAAGAGTGCCAAGGGGTTGGTGGCCAGCTTCTGCTGGAACACTCCAGGTGTGAGCCAAAACTTCTCCAGGTTTTGCCACTACATCACAGATGTTAACAAAATGTTTATTCACTGATATATTTCTTTCTCTTGGGCACACCTTCACACCTTCTTTTTCCCTTCCGCATACTTCCACCTCCCTCTACCCCAAAATTAAAATAAACATGGTACAGAAGTTTAGGGAGAAGAATCTCATCTGAGAAGACATGTCGTAAATGTAGTAGAGAGTCAGTTTCATCAACTTTTCATGCTGCCTGAATCCACAGCAGAGAGGTGGGGAGAGGTTTCCCGTGGGGAGGGGCTTCTGTTCTGAGTCAAGGAAAAGGGCATGAAGACCACCAAGTCCTGAGGGTACCAAGAGCAGACTCAGTAGGGGAGAAAGGAAGAGATGGGTGTAGTCAGTGATGGATGTGGTCAGAGGTTGAGGTCTTCAGAGTAGAGCGACCACGTACACGAAGTGTTAAGATCAAATGTTCTTAAGGCATGGCGACTAATGGTTACAAGTACTGGATTGTAAACTTGAAAGTTCCTTAGAGAGTAGCTCCTAAACGTTCTCACTACCAAAAAAAAAGGTAACTGTGGGGTGACAGATGTGTTACCTTACCTTACTGTGGTCCTCATTTCACAATATATACGTGCATCAAATCATCACATTGTACGCCTTAAGCTTACACAATGTTCTATGTCAATTATATCTCAGTAAAGCCAGAAAAAATAAAAATAAGAAATGAGAAAGACCGAACATGTGACTGTGTTAGCGAGGCCATGAGCAGAGGAGCATGGAGCAGAGATGCATATCATCAAAGCTAGAAGAGTGGAGAAATGGGGAGGCTTTAAAGCAGCCATCAGTGTGCAAATAAGGAGGCGATGGGTGGAAAGAAAGACTATGATCAGTAACACAAAGGTTTTGTAAGGAGTTCAGGTGCCTAAGCAACAATAACTCCTCGTACCCCACGCACCTGTTAAAGAAGACATTACTTTTGGCACTGGGTTGCGTGCTTTACAGAGATGATTTCATTTAATCCTCAAAACAACCTTATGGTCAGTACTATCAATATTACTATCGTCATTCTCGTGCGGCAGGAAGAAGATGCTGAGCCTTGGGGGAGACAAGTACCATGTCCAAAGTCATGCAGCTGTTAAATGAGAGAATTACATTTGAATCCAGGCAGTCTGACTCCAGGGCCATAGTGGCAAACTTTCAGCTTCATGAAAAAATATGGAAATATGAAAACGGAGGGATGCTGGTTTCAATGTAGGCATTCACAGCCACTATCAGGACCAGAGCTGTTTCCAGGTTGACCCATCAGAATGGCGTGGTGTGCTTAAAGTAGCCTGAGCTCATACACACGTAATGTATTTGGGACTTCTGATTTTTTTTAATTCTGTAATTACCTCCTGGTTGCTAATCATCAAATATTGATCAAGCTCCTTTTGTGGTTACACAGGTTGAAAGTGCAGAGACCCTGGGTAAGTACTGCTGAGCCTCCCCTCCACCAAGCTGCTGGGTGAGGCTCTTACCCATACAGCTCGAAGGCCAATCACAAGAGCGAGGGAGGGAAGCTGAAAGTCACTGGCTTTCAAAGCCAGGGAAATCAGGGAGTACTTCTGCCTGGGCTTTGGCCAGCAGTCAGCAGGAAAGTTATCTAAAGGGTCTAGTGCATTTATTTTTACCTAATTATAGCTATCAACTGGCATTTTCAAAGGGTTTCAATTATGTAGTCAGCAGCCTGGGAACTCACAGCATCTGATACAAATAAATTGCATACATTACTATGGGCCCTTCTTAGTCAAGGCTTCAGTAATGGGGAAATTCCAGAACCATTTGCAGGAGGGCACATTTCTGCTGGAGCAGAAGTTCTCAACCTACTTTAGTTCACGGGTCCAAGGAGAATGTGACGAAAAGGTCTTTGCTCAGAAAATGCACACATATACACCAGGGGATGATTTTATACATCATCTTGGGCAGGGGGAGTGTAAAAACTTTCTGAAGCACATTCAAAGACCCCTGCTTCGAATGTTACTGATGCCAGGCTGAAGTCAGTGAGCAGGGCAGGAATGTTATAACCAGCTGCATTCCCTCACCTAAAGTTTTACACAAATGTTGTCAACTGGAAGAACAAAATGTTTTGTCAATACAACTTAGCATCATATGGTCTTTAAAAGCAAAAGAACATTTTATCATGTAATATCACTTCAGCAATATATTTTTGTGAAAAATGCCCCATCAGGTGATAATATTCTTGAGCTCCCTTATAGTTCTAAGAGTGGACGCTCTTGCTGATCAAAATGTCTGAAAACCCAGCAGACACACAGAATCGCAGGTCCCATCGCGGAAGTACTGGATCTGAGTCTGCATTTTGTAAGATTCTCAGGTGATGGGTGTACACACTGCATTTGCGAGGCATTCATGTACACGGCAGAGACATTAGGGCATAAAGACACGGTGAGATGTGGTAGAAGGAGGACCAGGGCTCTGAGGTCAAGCTCTCATGATCTTGGGCGAATTCTTGAGGATTCTTCCTCAACTCTATCCATATGTCAAACGACTTTTGTGCCTGGCTTAGAGTAATCACTTGACAAATAGTGCGTCATGTTCTTACAGTTAAGATTTTGATTACGTCTTCACAAATGTCCTAGCTCAGTGTTTAGTAAACTAAAAAACCCCAGAGACATAAACAGAAGGAAATAAATGGGAGCAGTGTGCAACTGATCTAAGTGGGATGGGTGGACCAGATGGCTCCCAGGACTGATGCATGCAAAATTTGGGGTCTGGGGCTCTACTGACCATTTCTGTGATGTGTGCCTCTGGGCATAGTGCGGAGGACTCAAGCAAAGGCCAGGCTATAAACTCAAATGCCAGGGGTACAGCATTGTCCATAAAGCCCAACAGAGTTCTTTCCAGGCTGGGAGACACCCAGGGGCTGGGTGGCAGTGGGGAAGGAGGAGGGGGTGTTACACCAAGATGGTCTGACTCAAACCAAGGAAGACAAGAATAGAAAAGAATGAAGATGGTGCTGGGGCCTATCAACTGCCACCAAAGAGGGTGTCCATTTACTACAGGCATTCCAGTTGCTGTGTTTCCTACCTACAGAGCCCTGAGACTAATTCCCAAATGGTAAAGGACCAGGTCAGGGCCAGAATCCGGGCCTTTCAACTCCAAATCCAGTGCTCTCTCTACTTCATTGCGTAAGTCTCATTCAGAACTCACCAAGGACCTAGGCTCTCTATGCAACATGCTGGGGCTTCACCTAACACGGGGTTGTTGAACTTCACTTGTGGCCCCCCAGCAGGCCAACACTGGGGTGCTTCTGAGGGAATCACAGGTTACGCTTGTGAAGTGCATTTTGAGGCTCCGGCATCACAACCAGTCCTGATCGCTTCCACACCACAAGAAAAAATAAACCTATTTTCGTAATGGAAAAGATTACCGGGAAAGCCACATACCTCATCTTCAAAGATGATAGTTTCCAAAGGGATAATAGAAGAGGCTGAAGGGTAAGAAGTCCAGTCTCATGTGAGAAGCAGATTACTGCCACCCAAACCAAGTGAATGTATATTTTTAAATTTCACTTCAAGTGTAGCCAACTTTATTTTACCTATAAAATCAGAACACCTCTTCCTGCTTCTTGTCACTCAGTTCAAATTCCATCACTGATCCCCGGGGTTTCACTACTCCAATAAACTACTAGGAAATTACCATTTTCCTCCTCCAACCCATTACCTTTTACTGTCACTTAAATTTAACACAGAGAGCCTGCCACCACGAAAAAGGTAGCAATTGCATTATTTTAAAGTGTTCTCATTAATCTGACCATGTAGAGAGAAGAAATTCTTATTTTATTAAATACGATGGGCCCTCATTTTTCTAGCCTCATTGGAGAAAACAGTGTTCCACTGTGATAACTAAAGGTATTTCTCGATGAACGAAAATGACTTTTAAATTCTAAGTACTTCCATAGAAATCATTCTAAAATGTTATACACTCCTCTCCCTTCTTTAATGTATAATGTATATAATGATATATGTATAAAGTATAATAATCACAATTTAGCTTTTTCATTCATGTATGTGTATATATAATGTATACACACATACACACTTTAGCGCTTTATATGTGGCAGGCATTTGATGAGGGCTTTATACACATTTTGTCTCAGGGTCTTTAGGAATATCTATTACTGGGGCGCCTGGGTGGCCCAGTCATTAAGCGTCTGCCTTCAGCTCAGGTCATGATCCCAGGGTCCTGGGATCGAGCCCCGCATCGGGCTCCCTGCTCGGCGGGAAGACTGCTTCTCCCTCTCCCACTCCCCCTGCTTGTGTTCCCTCTCTCGCTGTTTCTCTGTCAAATAAATAAATAAAATCTTAAAAAAAAAAAAAAAGGAATATCTATTACTACAATAGGCTATCATAATGTGATGCTTGGTGATATCGACATGGAAAGAACTCTCTGGAAGCTGGCCATACTTATTAGATTCACCTGTCTCCTTCTGCTATCCACTGTCCCTTCTGCCTACTGACACTGGACTGTGGTTTCCAATCTGTTACTCTAGGTCTTATCAATGGACTGAGAGTGATTCTGCCTCCCTACAGTGTACAGAGCCTGAGCTTGATGGGAACTATTTACACAACTCGGGTGTCTCTTTTGCTTCTATAGGAGAATCAGTCTCATGTTGTCACCTGGCAGATCGTAAATAATTGGAGGAATAACAAACATTAAGAATGGAAAGACTGACTACCTTGAAGGAGAAGGGTAATGTTAAATTCAACGTTTGCTCATATTAGGAACTCAGTGAATATTTCATGGTAGGAATTTGGAGGAAGTTATAATATAAACAGAGGGGTGCTACATCCTAAACAACTAGAGAGTCAATGTACCACAGGAGAAAGCCAGACAGACCGTGTAACCAAATCCAAAGCAAGTGCTGCTGAGTCAAGTTTCAGAAGGCTTTCTGCCAGATCTGATCCATCAAAAAAGATAACATCGAAGAGCTGAGTCTTGAGCTTTGAAGGAGTATTTAAAGGCAGAAATGAGCAAGGTCTAAGCAGGAGACAATAAGGAACTCAACCACTTAACACAGAAGGAAACATGATAAAACTATAAAATGAAACTCAATCAGAACACGGAACATTTTAGAGATTGAGATGTATCTGTTGTTTAGAACATCCAGGTTCTTCCTGGGCCAGGAGTAGGCTAAGACAGATATTGGGGGGAAGGATACAAAGAATGCCAAATGATGCAGAAATTATGTGGAAGAACAGGAAATCCCTAGCTTTTTTAACAACCCAGATGCAGATATGAAGGCAAAAGCACAGAGTGTGGTATCTAAAAGGCCCAGGTCCTAGCTCAGCCAGTTACTAGCTGCATGGCTTTTAAGTACAGGATTAAACCATTCTTAAAAAAAAGGGGGGGGGGCGCCTGAATGGCTCAGTCGTTAAGCGTCTGCCTTCGGCTCAGGTCATGATCCCAGGGTCCTGGGATCAAGCCCTGCATCAGGCTCTCTGCTCAGTGGGGAGTCTGCTTCTCCCTCTGTGCTCTCCCTCCCTTTCTCTCTCCCTAATAAATAAATAAAATCTAAGAAGGAAGGGAGGGAGGGAGGGAGAGGGGGAGGGAGGGAGAGAGGGAGGGAGGGAGAGAGAGAGAGAGAGAGAGAGAGAGAAAGAAAGAAAGAAAGAAAGAAAGAAAGAAAGAAAGAAAGAAAGAAAGAAAGAAAGAAAGAAAGAAAGAAAGAAGGGAAGGCAGCTCCAGGAGTAGGGGACAAAGAAGGAAATGGGAATGTGTGGGCTCTCCATCTATGCTGATGTTCACCACCTCCCTCTATCCTCTTCCATTTACAACCCTGGTGACAGATGAATTTCAATTCTTACTATTCTGGACCTGGAGTCACTGGATTCATTGTATAGTCTCATATAAGTCACTTCTGCTGCTAAATATCATGTTAACCATGATATTAGTTTGAGTGAGCTAGTGCTCTAAATGGATTTACATCTTCCCAACCGTTTCGAAAACGAAATGTTTTATCTACTAACTATTGGGCTCAAAAAAGGTATCCTTTTATACATATTCTCTTTATTGACTTAGGGAAAATACATATAAACTGCTTTGCATTTTAATAAGCTGCTTGAAGGACTAAACAGTGCAAATCCAATCTAACATCTCTAACATATATTAACAAGTTCTGCTTCCAACCATGATGGAGTAAAAGAATCAAATCTAAAGACCAGAAAACGACACAGTCTATGAAAAAAAATGGTTTGCAGACATTGAACAAGAGGCAGTGCAGGACTCCGATCCCTGAGAGAAGGGAGACAGATAAGGCCAACACGACAACTGCCCTGGCTGACTGCCTGGAGGAGGTTCCTATGCTGCAGCGCAGGCAGGGGGATACAAACAGAGCCCAGGAATCTCTGTGTGCTGAGGACACAGAGATCAGAGTATCAGGAGGCCAAAGCAGCTAAAACTTGTGGGGGAAAAGTCCCAGAGAGGAGAGAGTTGCACAGGAGGGAGCTCTAGAGATCTTTAGAAGGTTCCCTTCATATCTTTTAGCTTAGTATTGATCTGCTCGTGTATGGGAAAGAAATTATTCAAGACCAAGGAAAGAATTACTTTAAAAAATCAAGCAGGAATTAGGGCGCCGGGGTGGTGCAATTGGTTAAGCATCCAGCTCTTGGTTGTGGCTCAGGTCGTGATCTCAGGGTTGTGAGATCGAGCCCCATACTAGGCTCTGCACTCAGTGCGGAGTCCGCTTGAGATTCTCTCTCCCTCTCCCTCTGCCCCTCCCGCTCATGCTCGTGCTCTCTCTCTCTCAAATAAGTAAATAAATCTTAAAAAAAAAAAAAAAAAAAAAGCAAAAGTAGGAAGAACTAGCCCCAGAAGCTCACAAAGGGAAAGCAGCAGAGTGGAAAGACCTTGTAATACATGGGGAATTAATTAGCGCCCTCATAAGTGTATTGCCTCAGTAGTGAGATAAAATTAGCCCTAGGCTAAAGGCTGAAGTGATACTACCCTAACAAAGCATAAAGCAAGCTTCAAAAGGATCCAACTGATTCTAGTTAGCTGCATCCCAGTTCAAAGCTCAACAATATTTAAAGGAACAGAATAAGGGCACCTGGGTGGCTCAGTTGGTTAGGCGTCTGCCTTCAGCTCAGGTCATGATCCCAGAGTCCTGAGATCGAGCCCTGCATCGGGCTCCCCACTCAGCGATGAGTCTTCTTCTCCCTCTGACCCTCTCCACTCTTGTGTCCTCTCTCTCTCTCCCCCACTCTTTCTCAAATAAATAAATAAAACCTTTTTAAAAAGGGACAAGATAAATCCAGCACCCAATAATATAAAATTCATAATATCAAGCATCCAATGAAAAATTATCAGCCTTGTAAAGAATCGGTAAGATACTACTCTTAAACAAGGAGAAAAAACCAACAGAAACAGATTCAGAGATTACACAAATCATATAATTAGCATATAAGGACATTAAAAGAGCCATTATAAATATAGTCCATTTGATAAGAAAACAAGGAGAAAAGAATGAGCATGTTAAATATGAACATGGAAGATATAAAAAAGACCCAAATTAAACATCTAGAGTTGAAAACTATAATATCTAAAATGAAAAATACATGGGTTGGGATTACTCATGTACTAGACATTGCACAAGATGAGTGAATTTGAAGACATAGCAACAGAAACTATCCAAAATGAAGCAAACAGAGAAAAAATTGTGCAGAAAAGAGAACAATGCATCAGTTAGCTGTGGGAAAATACAAGGGGGCGTCTAATGACATACCAGAAGATTTGAAGAAACAAGGACCAAAAGTTTTGAAATTTGTATGAAAACAATAAATGTACAAATCTAAAAATTTCAATGAACCTTAAGTGGAAAAAAAGAAGAAAACCACACCATGTCAAATCATAAAAAAGTTAGAAAAAGTTTGTTCAAAGGAACAACAATAAGAATGACAGCAGACTTATCAGGAGCTATGCAAGCAAAACAAACAAACAACAACAACAACGAAGTGACATCTTTGAAGTACTGAAAGAAAAAGCTAACATCTTATAATTCTATTCCCGGGGGAAAAAAGTGTTTCAAAAATGAGCTGAAAATTTTTAAATGAGGTGAAATCAAGGAATAACCTCAGAAAATTAGAAAGTTTATTGCTGTAAGTCAAGCTATTTTCAGATCAGTTATTGGTGCAGAGAAATACTATTGATTAGCCTCAGCTTGATTGTAATCTTGTGAGAGACCAGAAAAGTCAGCTAAGTCATGCCTAAATTTCTAACTCACATAAATTGTGAGATAAGTATTTGTTGTTTTAGTTATCACATGTGTGGTTAATGTTGTTATGCAGCAACACATAACTAATATAGTTGTAAATTATGCACCCTAGAGTAAACACTAAGGAAAAACACAAAATAAAGAGTATAACCAATGAGCCTCTAATAGAAATAAAACGGAATCTTAAAAATAATTATTCCAAAGGATGGCAAGAAAAGAATTGAAAAGAACCAAATGTGTATTGAGCATCAACCATAGTAAAGGAAAAAGATCAAATGCTAAGCACAGGGAGTCCCTGCCTGACCTTAAGAAATTTTACTTCTCAGTTCAGGACAGGAACACAGGAAAGTCCAGAGAGGAAAACAGTCCTAGGCATGGTACCCAAACACCCTATGCTCTGACGGTGTAAGGGCAGAACAATCTCTCAGGGATGGGGGAAACCAGGAGAAGAGATGGGAGATGGGCCTAGAAGACGGCGAAATTTTCAGCAAGCGGAAATGTGGAAGAGAGGCAAAATATCCCTAGCAGAGAGTACACAGAATCAAAGGCTCAGTTTAGAAAGCTGGAGGGACATGTTGAGGGAAAGAGTCAGGGGAGGGAAGGCCAAAAAGTTTACAGGAGTCCTGGAATACTGCTTTGTAACAGAGACCTAAGGAAGAGAAGGTTGTATAAAGGAATATGGGGCTATGAGACCAAATTCTGCAGAAGGAGCAAGGAGAGCAAAGACTGAAAAAGAGACACTGGAATTGACAGAGGCCCAGGCAGAGCCTACTCCAGGGATGTCATCTATTTGCACACTTCCCTACAACCAGACCAGTGGCAGACATCACTAATGAATGACAACACTGGGAGTGTACAAAGCCTTAGATTCCTTCTCAACACAGTGCTGCAGGAAGCTAATACCAAAACATAACAATTGGCATAGGAGATGAAATTTATTAGTCACCTGTGGCCTAATAATTTAAGAAGTCTAGTCCATAGGATTTGGAGGATCTGAAGTGCTAATTTTGCCATCCAACATGGAGGCTTATTATCTGCAGCCTGAAGCATAAGGACAGTCCTCCTCTAACTGGAAAGTTTGCAGTCTTTCCAAAATCATGAATCCCTCAGAGGGATAAAATGGTACTGTCTTTATTTTTTTTTTTTTTTAAGATTTTATTTATTTATTTGACAGAGAGAGACACAGCGAAAAAGGGAACACAAGCAGGGGGAGTGGGAGAGGGAGAAGCAGACTCCCCACCGAGCAGGGAGCCCGATGCGGGGCTCGATCCCAGGACCCCGGGACCATGACCTGAGCCAAAGGCAGACGCTTAACGACTGAGCCACCCAGGCACCCCTGGAACGGGCTTTAAGAAAGAAGGCTGCAACTTCCAAAGTAGCAGGACTTCCTATATCCACCCTGGTGATCAATGGGTTAAAAAAGGGAAAAAAAGAACTAACTTCCTCCACCTGATAAAGAGCAAGCGCCCAGGAAAAATCTTCAGCTAACATTATACTTAATGGTGAAAGACTGAATGCTTTCTCCATAAGATCAGGACAAGACAAGGATGTCTATTCAATCCACTTTTATTCAACATTGTACTGGAAGTTTTAGGCAGAGCAATTAGGCAAGGCAGTGAAATAAAGGACATCCTGATTCGAAAGGAAGAAGTAAAACTATCTCTATTTGCAGATAACACCATCTTGTACCTAGAAAATCCTCTGGAATACACTAAAAATCTATTAGGATAAACAAAAAATTAGGGTAGGTTGCAGGATACAAGATCAATATGTAAAAATAAATCATGTTTCTATACAGTAGCAATGAACACACTGAAAATGAAATTAAGAAAACCGTTCCATTTATAATAGCATCACTAAAAATAAAGCACATAGGAATAAATTTAATAAAAGAAGCACAAGATATATACTCTGAAAATTAAAATACATTGTAGAAAGAAATTATGAGGACCAAAATAAATGAGAAGACATCCCATGTTCATGTTCATGAATCAGAAGACTTGATATAGTTAGGATGACAGTACTCTCCAAATTGATCAACAGATTCAATGTAATATCTATTAAAATCCCAGATTTCGCTGCATAAATAGACAAGCTGATCCTAAAATTCACACAGAAATAGAAGAGACCCAAAATTTTCAAAACAATCATGAAAAAGAAGAACAAAATTGAAGGACTCCTATTTAATTCTTATTTAATTGACTTAATTAAGCATCAGACTCTTGGTTTCAGCTCAGGTTGTCACCTAAGAGTCATGAGATCACCCTCTGTGTCAGGCTCCGTGCTCAGCACAGAGTCTGCTTGCGATTTTTACTCCCTCTCCCTCTGCCCCTCCCACTCATTCTTTCTCTCTCTCTCTCTCAAAATAAATAAATCAATCTTAAAAAAAAGAATGGACATACAAATCAATGGAACAGAACTGAGAGTTCAGAAATAAACCCTCATATTTATGACCAGTTGATTTTTTTAAAAGATTTTATTTATTTATTTGAGAGAGAGAGAGAGAGAGAGAGAGAGAGCACACAAGCAGGGGCAGAGGGGCAGGGAGAAGGAGAGGGACAGGGAGAGAGAATCTTGAGCAGACTCCGGGCTGAGCAAAGAGCCACGCCGGGTTCAATCTCACAACCCCGAGATCATGACCTGAGCCGAAACCAGGAGTCAGCTACTCAACCAACTGAGCCACCCAGGTGCCCCTATGATCAACTGATTTTTTTTTTAAGATTTTATTTATTTATTTGAGAGAGCGAGAGAGAGAGAGAGAGCACAAGCCAGGGGAGGGGCAGAGGGTGAGGGACAAGCAAACTCCCCATTGAGCATGGAGCCAACACAGGGCTTGATCCCAAGGCCCAAAGATCATGACCTGAGCTAAAGTCAGAGGCTTAACCAACTGAGCCACCCGGGCACCCCTGATCAATTAATTTTTAACAAGGGTACTAAGCCAGTGGAGAAACAATTCAGTGGGAAAACAACAGCCCTTTTTATCATTCCAATTTTTATTACATAGGATTTATGACAATTATTTTGCAGTACAAAAAGATGACCTTCTGTTTGCATGCTGATGTTTCAAAACCTATAATATATATTTTCTTAGAAGATAAACTCAAAAAAAGTATTTTTAACCACAATTCCACTTCTTGGCTTAAAAACGTTACTGTGTATTTTCCTGTCATAGTAATTGACATGCTCATTTTACCCACAGATACAAACTAAAGATTAGAAAACAAGTGCCTCATGTGGCCATGGTCCCAGTGTAGCTACAGGACACTGGTCATAGCCCTGAAGTCCCCGGATCCCTCTGGTAAGTAACATCCCTCGCACACCCAAGGGTGGCCTCATCCTAACTCTTGTGATCATTACGTCCTTGACTCTTGCTACAGCTGTACCATCTATTACAGGTGAGTTTCCCCTGTTTATGAACTAGATATGGAAATGGAATCATACTTTACATATTCTTTTGATTTTCCTCTCTCAGCCGATATTGTACAAGTGAGCCTCAGTGTGTTCTGAAGCTTGTTCATTTCACTGTTGTCTAGCATTCCATTGTATGAATATACCGCAAGTTGTCCACCGTCCTATTGATAAACATTTCCAGTTTTTACTATTACAAACGATGCTGCTATGAGTTGTCTCACTGGACATCTCATGGTGCACTATCTAAGGTCTCTAGTTAGAAGTGCTATTGCTGGGTCATGGGGATTTGCATATTTTGAATTTTATTAGATAATGTTTTCCAACCCACTTCTACCGCCTTATACTCCCACCGAACCGAATAAGACCATTCCCACAGTAGTGAGTCTGGGAGTATCAGACATTTTTATTTTTGCTAGTTTTATGGTAAAATGTTATCTCAGTGTGATTTTTTTTTTAATTTAAATTCAATTAGCCAACTTATAGTACATCATTAGTTTCAGATGTTGTATTCAATACTTTATCAGTTTCATGTAACACCCAGCGCTCAGTGTGGTTTTCATTTGTATTTCTGATTATTAATGAGCCTGAATAATTTTTCTGTTTATTGACCATTTCGTTTTCTACTTTTGCACAGGATTTAGCCGTCCTTCACATAGTTTTTTCTTTTTCTTTTGTTCTCCCCTCAATGTTGTTCTCTGTATATTCTGGATATTCATCACTGTGTGATGTTTTTGCAAATATCTTCGTCCATTCGTGACTTGTCTTATTATCCTTATGGTATCTATTGATGAACAAAGTTACCTCCCTTCAGTGAAGTTGAACATAAAACCTTTCCTTTACACTCTGAAACTAATACTACACTATATGTGAACTAACTTGAATTTAAATAAAATCTTGAAAGAAAAAAAAAACCTTTCATTTACAGTTAGCACTTTCTAAATGGCTTGTTGAATAAATGTTTTTCTACCTTGAGGTCATGGAGACACTCTCCTATAGTATTTTCAAAGGGCTTTTCAGATTTGCTTTTCACCTCTAGGTTTTTAATAAATTTAGAAGTGATTTTCTTGTATGACAAGGTAGTAATCTGGGAAACTTCTTTTTTTCCCCATATGGATATCCAATTGTCTTACTACCTTTACTGAAAAGTCTATCCATTCGCCACTGATGTGCCATTCCCCCTCTAGGGAATGTCAAAATCCACGTGTTCCTGTATCTACTTCTCAAATTCTGTTCCCCTGCTCTAGACAACTACTCTAGCATTACAACACAGCCTTTTTTATTACAGCTTGACATCTGAAAGGGCAAGTTCACCCAGTTTACTGCCGTTCAAGAATATCTTGTCTTTTTTTGGCTCTTTCCATTCCTCTGTAAGTTTAAAAATCAGCTTAACAAATCCCACAAAAACAAATGGGATTTTGCTTGCAATTACACTGAATCTATGGATCAATAACGAGAGAGGTACCAGCTTTATAGCATCAAGTTCTCTAATCCACATATGCAGTCTCTCGCCACATAGGTAGGTCATCTTAATGTTTCTCCATAAAATTTTACAAACTTCAGTGAGGTCTTGCACAGCTTTTTTTTACTTTTCCTAAGCATTTAATGTTTCCTGATGCCATGCCAAATGGCATCTTTTTTCAAATTTTATTGTTTATATGTAGAAATGGAATTGATTTTTATACTAACTTTATATCCAACAACTTTGCTTACCTTTTATGAATTCTAAACATTTATTTGAAGATTCTTGTGGATTTTCTATCTGTACAATCATACTTGTGCAAAATGGCAGGTTTTTTTCTTCTTAATTCTCATATCTTTTTCTTTTTCGTGCTTTACTGTGCTATCTAGGATTTCCAGTAAATTATTAAAGAAGAGCTGAATGGAGACAGCCTTGTCTTGTCACTTTCTGAAATCTCCTGTAATAACTCCAAGTTTAGCAGCCAAAGCAAGACATCAGAATTCTGGGGCAACAGGCAAAGCTGTGACATACCCATGCCATTCTGCACTAGACACTGGAGTCTTCCACTTTACCCATAATGTGACCCATTAACTCTCCACCACCTACCTCTGCAACAGTGAAATACTCTGGCTAAGGAATTCTATACGTTTCTATAACTTGATCCCAGTTAACACTGTTGAGGTGGAACAGGTCATCACAGGTAAAGATTTGGAGAGCGGTTATTCTGCTGCCTCCACCAAAGTGAGCTCACCTCGACTCCACATCTCCTCTGCTGGAAGTCCCTAGAGTGAGGCTGCTGCAGGGTGGCGCTGGGAACTGCCAACAATAGCCTTTCCAGGAAATGGTTCTGGGTCACATCAATAGCCACATACAAAAGAATGAACTTGGACTCCTACCTCACACCATATAAAAAATTAACTCAAAATGGATCAAAGACATAAATGGAAGAGTTAAAATGATAAAACTCTTAGAAGAAAACATAGCTGTAAATCTTTGTGGCCTTTGATAGGCAATGGCTTCTTGGATATGACACAAAAAACACAAACAACAAAAGGAAAAATAGATAAACCGGACATCATCAAAATTAAAATTTTTTGCACTTCAAAGAATACCATCAAGAAAGTGAAGAGACAACTCACAGAATGGGAAAAACATTTTGCAAATTCTACAACTGTTAAGAAACTTGTATCTAGAATTTATAAAGAACTATTACAACTCACTACTATAAAGTCAAATAATCCGATTAAAAATGAACAAAGATTCTGAATAGACACTTCTCTAAGGAAAATACAAAATGGCCAATAAGCAGATGAAAAGATGATGAATATAATTAGTCATTAGGAAATGCAAGCCCAAACGACTGTGGCATACCACTTCAGACCCACTAGAATGGCTATGATGAAAAAGACCAGTAATAACAAGTGTTGGCAAGGATGTTGAGAAACTGGAACCCACATGCATTGCTGGTAGAAATATAAAATGGTGCAGCCACTTTGGAAAACAACCTGGCAATTCTGCAAATGATTAAACACAGAGTTACCATATGACCTAGCAATTCCATATCAAGGTAGATATCCAAGAAAAATGAAGGCACATGTCCACACAGAGTTGTACACAAGTGTTCATAGCACCATTATTCACAACAGTCAAAAAGCAGAAACAATCCAACTGTCCATCGACTGATGAAGAGATAATATGTGTGCATCCATACAATGGAATATTATTCAGCAATAAATTGAAATAAAGTACTGACTGATGCTACAACAGAGATGAACCAAGAAACTCGTCACAAAGGACCACATATTGTATTATTCCATTTACGTGAAATGTCCATAGTACGCAAATCTGTCAAGACAGAAAGTAGATTGATGAGTGGTTGCCAAGGCTGGGAGGAAGGGAAGACTGGAGGTGAAGGATGAGGACTGTGGGGTTTCTCTGGGGAGGAATAAAAATATTCTAAAACAAGAGACTTGTCAAATCACTGTTCCCAACACCTGAAACTAATGAAACATTGTGTTTCAATGTTTCATTGAAACTATGCTTCAGTTTTAAATTCTAAAACTGTGGTTTTGGATGCACAACTTTGTGAATACACCAAAAACTATCGAATTGTACCCTTTAAATGGGTGAATTATATGGCATGGTAATTATGTATCCAAAAAAATGGTTTTTTTTTTAAAGGAGACTTTAGGAGAGGTCTTGAGAGGCCTATCAAAGCAGCTGAGCTACACATGGGTCTGTTTGTGCCCCTGCTTCCCTAAATTAGAAATCATGGAAATGGTTCCAAGCCAGGCCCACAAAAGAACCCCACCAGAATCCCAGGTTTGGGATTTTAGGCCCTTGCGAAGCCTGCAGTGCTTTGGACCCCAACTATCACAGAGCCAGTCATCAGGCTGTCTTTTCTGATTAGAGACAACGAGTCACCATGAGGTGTTAAAGCCAGGTTAACATATAAATGTGATTTTCTGCCTGAGCAAATCCTGCTCTAATTAAGTAAAATACTTGTAAACGATTATCAAAACAGGGCTACTACTGAGTGGTCTCAAAACATGGAAATGCCAGGATTTTGTTGCCTAAGGGTTTTCCAAAGTAAGTTGTACAGGCTCTTGTTTCCTGAATCCAGGCAGAGAGGTTTTTCAACTGTCTGCTCTGCAGTGATCTGCTTTCTCTCATGGCCCAGTGGCTACACACTGGTGTATTTCCCACTGCTAAAGTGGAATTCGCAATACAAGACCGTAGAATAAGGCCAAATGCAAAGACAAAAGCAAACACAGTGACTTGACTAAGAATCATTGATTTGAACTTTTTTTTTTAAACACAACTGAACTTTAGGTAAATTTCTTTTTGCTAACAACATTTATGAAAAGAGAATGCTTTCCTGAGGCTGAGGAAGGTCGGGGGAAGGAGTGCGCATTGTGAAGTCATTCCTCAAGCCATAACAAATTGAGAGCTGTGGTTTAATCTATGACCCAGATGGTCAGTTTTGCAACAATTTGAAATTTACAGTATCTTCCCTTTTTTTCTGGGGCATTATATTTCACTCAGCAATAGTTCGTATCCTGGTTTCCCGCCACACACTTTTCAAAGGCAAAAATGTACATTACTTCATCTTGTGGTTTAGTCCTGGTCTATGGAGCAACAATTTCTTGTGACCACCTCTGGCATGGAGTAAGATCCTCAGGGAGGTAGGATTTCATGCAGCCTAACTTCACCACCACCAAGAATGGTCATCCCTTGAACAGCTAGAGAACTGGTAGTAAATGAGGACATCGGGAACCACCAGCCGTCCCACCCAAACGCCGTTCCTAAGTGGAGAGAAGATGATGATGTGATCGTGAGTTCCCAATATCTTCACATTCACTCCATTTGTCCTCCCGGGACCCTGAAAGCCTTCAAATTGGGACCTCTGCCTTAGAATAGGAGAATGTTCTTCTCTTCTAACTCTTGTGGTAACGGACTGCTATAATAGATTCTTGACTGTCACCAGCACTTCTTGGAATTTCAGGCAGAAATAAGCTACAGATCCAAACAAATCTAAGGATCCCATTTTAGTAAAACACTTTCTGCTTTGTGGCTGGGGCCACTGATCTCAGAACCAATTCTTGTTCATCAGTTTTGTGTGGCCAACACTGAATATCAAAGAACATGACCTTGAAAAGCATCACCATGAAAAAAGGAGGGGGAAATAAGAAGCCAAGATTTGGGTTCCATTATCTTGTCTCCATCGGCAACCCTGATGATCCATACTATGGAGAATTTGGATTTTGTGAATGCCTTCATAAACTCTGCCGATGAGAGTACAATCGTGTCAGAAAGAAGGATGGGCATTTTCTGCATAGCACAGATAAAGTGGAAAAGTACAACTTGCAGAGTCCAAGGCCAGTCGATTCCAGAGCAGGAAGGAAAATCCTGGCCGTGCATTGCTTTGTTCCGGGGCCGAGCCCACACAGGGATGGTTTTAGGTTTCCAGCAGCAGTGGTTCCTTGCCTTTGATCCATGTGCCTCTGTAAATACAAGCCTCTGACGGACACAGGAAAAAAATACTTCTAGGAATCCTGTAGCATGACGTGTATAAAAAGTCTCAGAGGGGAAATATTTGCAAGGATTTTCCCAGGAACCTAGTCCTACAGGCACTTAAAAGGCCATTCCTAACTAATTTCCTTCCCACTTCTCCTGGCCCCCTATTAGATGCCAATGATCCATCCTGCACTTACCAAAAATCCAGCAGGTCAACAGACAAGTTTTCAGGGGATTTCATTTCATGAGCCTCTAGTGCAAACTCTTGAGTTAGAGATGTCAGCAAAGGAACACCCGTCCAGTGGGTCTGTCAAAGAATTACCTCCGGAAAGGACTTATGCAAAGAGCTCGTCAACATTCCTTGGAGCGAGTCAACCTCAGGATCTTTGTAATTGTGATTGCGTCAGCGTAAACTATGTCCAGCTACGTCCAGCTTGTCTGTGGCTAGTTCCTTCCCATTATTCTCTGGGATTTCAGCTCAAATGCAACCTCCAGAGGGTAGCCTTTCCTGAGCATCCCTCTTAAGGGGTTCTGTCCTCCCACAACCAAACCCTCTTTCACACACTCCTGTAGTTATGTCCACAGGCCATAAATGACACAGAGCCTGGCTTCTGCCCCTCACTAGTATGACTGTGGCCAAGTCACTTAATTCTCTCTCCTGACCTTCCTCTGGGTGATCTCCATTGCAAAGTCACCATGACATGTAAAGGGGGCAAATTCTAGATTAAGAATGGGGGGGAGGGACTCTTTAAGTGGCCGACTCTTGATTTCGGCTCAGCTCATAATCTCAGGGTCATGAGATCAAGCCCCTGCTTGAGATTCTTCCTCTCCCTCTGCCTCTCTCCCCTCTGTTCGTGCCCTTTCCCTCTCTCTCCCTCTCAAAAAAAGAATCAGGGGGCCTCCACTACGGTGTTGATTCTGCAACTCACCCAGTGGGTGACCTGGGACAAGTCACTTCCCCTCATGGAGCCTCCGTCTCCTCATGGGTTCATTGAGGGGACAGGATTCAATGAAGTCTGTGGGCCCCCCTGATCTGAGACTGGCTGCTTCTACATCTAGACAGCCTGCGTTGGCACACCCCTGTCCCCATGTTAGGCCCAGGTTAGGCTTTCTGGTAGCGCTTGAGCTATCCCCTCCCTCTCCCTCTCCCTCTCAGCTATCCCCAGACCACTCAATTCAACTCAATAAAATGTGCACTTTAATAGATGCAGGCTGTGGCACCCCACTGTGCATGGTGCTGGAAAGGTGTTTATTTTACAACCAACAAAGGGGTCAGGGTCACCCGCGGTTTGTGGCTCAGAATGTGACCCTCTAAAATTGCGCTAACATTTCTCTTGGAACCTTCTTGCCAAATCCAAACGTTCATCTTTGTGCTCCTCCATTTGATGAGCACTGTCCCTTCCCTTGGCCCACTACGGAAACTCTTAACCCATGGCTTTTCCTCTGGCCTCTGTGTCTGGCCTTTCCTGGTGAATTGCTAGTCCCCACCAACCTTCGGGGACGTCCTCCAAAGCTCAGTTCTCCGTACTTAGTCAATGTATGAGCCCCATCCTATGCCAGGCCCTGCATGAGGATCTGAAGATACAGCAATTAAAACCACCCCAGGAGCGCCCGGCTAGCTCAGTTGGTAGAGCATGAGACTCTTAAAACCACCCCAGGAGTCCCTGCTTTGGGACCGAGGAACATGTTAGGCATAAAAAGCCTGTTCCACCAAGTCAAACGTGATTATATGTCATCCTGGCAAATGGTGGCTGATTAACCATCTCCTCTTTCTGCCCCTACCCCTTCCTCAGGCTCCGTACTGCTTGCTCTGAAATGCTGTCCTTTTACCCACTTTTTAATTTATTTTTCTTAAAGATTTTATTTATTTATTTGACAGAGAGTGAGAGAGCACAAGCAGGGGGAGCAACAGAAGGAGAGGGAGAAGCAGACACCCTACTGAGCAGGGAGCCCAAGGCAGGGCTCAATCCCGGGACCCTGGGATCATGACCTGAGCCGAAGGCAGACGTTTAACCGACTGAGCCACCCAGGTGCCCCTACCCACCCTTTTAAACTTTGGCTTAAGTCGTCATGGAACTATCTCAGTTGAATTCAATACAGCCCACTAACTAACCATCTTCTCTGAGATAGAATGTGAATTTTTTGCTTCAATAGTAAAAACAGACCTTTAAGCTTACCCCCATTCTGCTCTCCCAAAGGGAGAAAACGATGGTTAAGGTGTCATCACGTTGCTAACGTTACATCCCCGACAGTGTGCTTTCTGGATGATCTCATCACTTTAACCACCCACATACGAATGCTTCAGTTGACCAGGGACTTACGGAATCCACTGACAATGACCAGCCTGATAAACCTACCCGAGCAATCTGACAAGCACCACATCCTGTAACAGGCTTCTGGCTCTGAAGCCAGTCTCTGTTCAGAACTGAGGGAAATCACACTCTAAAATTTCAGCCGAACCATCAAATGTTATTGAGGGTGGCTAATGTTTGCAGAGTGGTTTACTTACGAATCGGGTGCTTGGCTTTTTTCCCCCTTAAACTAAGTGAAATTAACATCGTAGAGTTCTCTAGATGGAAACTTCCTACTCAGCCCCAAAAGGGAAACTCCCAGGAGTGGCATTTTCCAGGCAGCCAACTCACCAACACTGGCCCTGGCCCGGGGCCAGGACTGAGAAGAAGGTTCAGTTTCTTGGAGGGACCGAATCGTTGTCGTCTGCACCTCGACGGACATCCGAAGGGCCTGCGGAGTCAGGCCTGCCCTCCCCAACACAGAGCTAGCCTAGCACCAAAGCACTCACGGAAGGGACCACACAAGTGGGGGGGGCATTTCTTCCTTCCCATTATATATTTTTTAAAGTGTTAACATTTATAAACATTTCTATGCCAGCTTAAAAAAAAATGACCAGCTTTCGAAAAATAACGTCTCGTCCAATTTTTCGAAAAAAAGATGTACTTGAAAAGGGAAAATTGCAGCAGACCGAGAAGCGGCCAAATGCAATGAGTCCTTGAGGCTCTCCTGTAACCAGCCTGAACTGGAGACAGATTACTCAAAGCTACAGTTAATCCTCACATTAGCCATTGGACCGTTGTCAGCCTTGCCCTTTGGGGCCAGCCCCAGCTCCTCCCTGGCCTGGGGCTCCCGCTGGTAATGCAGAGAACACTGCCATTGGCCATGAGCCCCCTGGTGACCCTCAGCCATCTCCGTTACGATAAACACCAAGGCTCAGTATAAGGCAGTCCTCAGGGCTCGGGCTACGGCAACAACTTGCAGGTGAAATCGCCTAGTGCCCTGATGTTTCTGGGATCCTGGTGATTCAATCCCCCTCACGTAGTCGAGCTGCTTCTGTAGTGAGATGATGTCCCAGCAAGATGAAATACAGCTGTGGACAAGAGGCAGGAGGACAAGGTGAAGAGAATTTGCTTAGCACTCCAGAGGCCCGAGTTCTAGCCCCAGCCCTGCCGGGAACTAACTATATGACCTCCACCTCTCTGGACCTCTGCAGAAGCAGCAGACTGGATGAGGTCAATTTTCACACTGTGCAGGAGCAGAAATCTGTGAATCATGATGAAATGAGATACATGAACTGTATCTGTGAACCCCACAGAGGAAGCAGAGCAAAGAAACAATGTCTTTCCAATGGTGTAAACTTTCACTGTTGAGCAGAAACCATTACATCTTCTTCGTTTTCAACTGCATTTAAAATAGGATGGGCCTGAGAAGGATGGTGTCCATTCTTTTAATCTTCCCAATGTGCCGGTAATAAATTGATGCCAACTACAACCAATGGCATCTTAGCATCAGAGACCGATGATGCTTTGGAGATCCCCCAACCTTCATGTCCCTTCTCCAAATAGTTGGAATCTGGGGGTAATGTAGTTTGAAAACTACTGGACCAGAATGTTTCTAAGGGGCATTGGAAATCTGACATCCCGGAGTTTGAATACCATACATAACTATTAGAGATGGTGGCAAGGTCCAAGCATATCCAGCGAGTGACCCTGTTGGAAGAGGTTTCCGTTGTGCCTAAAAAGACCGGTTCTGAAGGCCATTCTCAAGGAGGGTGTTCCCAAAACCTTAAAGCCACCTCTACATAGTTGGAAATGCTGGGTCCTCCCAAGGTGACTTCTCTAAAAGTACACACCTCCCATTTGAGCCCTCATTGATGAAATGGAGCCACATGTCCCTGTAGGAGAGAATATTTCTTTCCGCATTAAGGTAAGAAAGGTTTTAGCAGAGTCCTGGGCCTGCCTAGCCACAAGCAAATGGGGAAGGCCTTTACTGTATGCAAAGCTCTTTTACGCCCGTGACCTCCTCTGATGCCTCAACAGAAGCCCAAGAAGTAGAGAAGGCAGCCACTGTCCCTTCCCCATCTTAGAGAGAAGCAAAGTGAAGATCAAACAGGTGAACTAAATTGCCCAAAGCTGCCTCGCTAGCAAACGGCAGAGTTAAGATTTGAACTGCTTCATCAGGACCCAAAGTCTGCAACATTTGCTACTGTACCTGTCTGCTCATAGACCTTAACAGCATGGAGTCCCACAGCCACCCCAGCTCTGCCTGGGAGCAGGTTCATTTTAACTGAGGGGCTTCAGGTGGTAGTAATTTACATGCCATTCTCCCTTTGAACTCATCGGGAGCTCTGAAGATTGTCCAGGCGGTCCGTTCTGGAAGAGCCAGATGACAGACACATCGACAGCCCGGGCAACTCGACTCAGCCGAGGCACGATGGTGGCACAGAGCCTGAGAGGCTAGGACACTTGGTGCTGAGAGCCAGTGATTTTTTTTTTAAACAGGCCACAAACAGCCATGATCTTCCAGATAGGAGGCATTTCCCCCCCGCGCCCATCTGCCGCCTCCTTGGAATGTGGTCAGGTAAGACATGGTCTCTCTCATTGGGTGGTCTTCAGTGAAGGAAGCCTCTTTGGCTGCCCTGTTGGCTCTGAAAAGAGCCTCTCCCCTCTTGCTGACAGCCAGCCAAACACTCACGCTAACTTTCACGGTCCCCCTTCTGGATGCACATGACAGGGTGCCTCACAACAAACGACCTGCTGAAGGCAAGAAAGCGTTGCTAACTGGTCCTATCACAGACTGACCCTAAGTCCACACGGCTTCTTTATGCAGTCAGTCCTTAACTTTTATGCTGACAGAGGGGACCAATGTCAAGAACTGTCTAGAAAAGGATATAATGAAGGGATAATTCATACGGGGTGGTGGTCCATTTTGGGTGATGCTTTACAAAATTATCTTCCTAGTTATGTGTTCTTTAAGGGATTGTGGAAATAACTTGCTTTTCCCTGCTTGGCAGTGGCAGGGAGTCCTCCAAATGTGTAGAACAGGGAGGGGATGCCTCTGGCCAATCCCCCAGAGTTCACAGCTAGCCCACTAGACCCCTGCGGGACCTAGGACAGAAGGTCACGATGTAAAGGCAGGCCAATCTCTTCAAGCCAGTGGCTAGAATGTTCACTTCACCCTCCAGGCATGACCACAGTTAACGTCATAATCGAGGAGAAAGGGATGAGATGTGGTTTTCCAATTTGCTACACTAGGGTCCTACAAACTCTCTATTCTAATGGTGTCAATTTCCATGATGAACTTTTTCACAGCGGGACTTCTAAGAACCCGGAGATCCCCAGCCCTGAGCTCTAAAAGCCTAAGCCACACCCTCTGAGGTTTTTCCTGAAATACAATCCAGGTTTCAGGTTAGTTATTTCTTAAGCCCTATAGGAGCTGAAAAACTCGAGAAAATGTGAAATGACTGAAAAGGGGGATTTTGTGAGGCTTCCCCCCTCCCACCGTCCTCTCCCCAGCCCTCCCATAATGCACGGGAAGGTACAGTTTTTACAGCTTTGATCTTCCATTAGCAAATTCCTTCAAGTCAAAGGCACTTCACTTCCCCCTCGCTCTTGAGTTTTCAACAGTCATTTGAAATCTAAGCAGAAGCGGACGCGGTCCCGGGCGGGCGTGATTGCCCCCGCTGCCATCCCGGAAGCACTTCAAGGGCAAATTTCTGTCCTCAGAAGCACTTCGTCTCACTGAACAAAACAGAAGCTGCCCGAACACATCTGAAAACCTGACTGACCCTCTAAGATCTCCTTGGATTGACCTTCCCCGCACTTCTCCCTAGAGAAAGCCAGCTGTGAGCATTAGTCAGCGTACAGAAGACCCTGGAAAGAGGAACAAAGAACAACCCCTGCGATGAGATGCTCAATTAAAGGGGGGAAGAAAACAAGTTCTACCAAATGTCAACATGGCTCGGTGTTCTCCCCTGAATTCAGCCAAGCTCCAGAGGTGGGGGTGGGGGGGGTGGGGGGCAGCTCTGGCTGAAGACTGGAAAGTGGCAAGGAGCTAAGAATTCCTGAGATAGATCCCCACCCCTGCATCCATCCCCCCAAAACATAGGATGCCTTCCTCATCTCCCTTATCTCTCCACCTCCTCAAGTCTGGCCATCCCAGATATAGTAGGTCTCAGCAAGCACAGGTGGGCTCCTTTGTTAAGGCAAAATCAAATGCCGAATCCTGGAAGTGTGACACTGTGCGGTAGCGACAGCCACCCTAGGCGCTGTGACAGGACCAGATACAACCTACACCTGCCCCCCCACCGCCCCCCCCCCCCACAGGGAAGGCTTCAGTATCAGAAGGCTTACACGTCACCGAGAATGTGCAAACACTAACCATCTACCAAACCCTGGCTGAAAGCAAGGCAAGAAAAATCAGAGAGAAAAGAGAAATTGCAGATAATCTTTTAGGTATGGGATTTTTAACAAATTGCTATCCAGGGTACAATAAAATCCTCAGTAATTCAAATGGGAAAAAAAAGAATGTGAGCAGAGGATTTTGGACTGACTGGGCCCAGAACAGCAAATATTTTGACTAGAAAACATTGAGGTGTCTCATTGCCAGAGAATCTGAAACAATGGATATCAGGTTATTGTGGTTTTACCATAAATGACATGAAGAAGCTTAGCTGACTGTCTGGTCCAAGAGCCAACAGTCTTAGCCGGTCGGGTGCCTGACCAGCTAGTTAAGAGACTGGATGAACAAATGGATGGATGGATGGATGGATGGATGGATGGATGGATGGATGGATGGATGGCTGGCTGGCTGGCTGGCTGGCTGGCTGGCTAAATGGATGGATGGGTGGGTGGGTGGGTGGATGGGCAGGTGGATGTGTGGATGGATGGATGGATGGATGGATGAATGGATGGATGAGTGGATACATAGATGGATGAATGGATGCAAGGAAAGAACGGCATCTGTAGGCAGCCCTGTCTGCATGAGTTGGCCCCTAAGACTGGTCCACCACCACTCTAAGCCCTTGGCTCCTCAAGCCTCACATTGTTTTGCCCCTGCCTCTCCTCCTACCTAATATAAAGACAAATCTAGTAACAGATGGGGTTGTTGCTTTATCCTACATAGAAAGCTACAAGGATGAGCATCATCAGAAATGTATTTGAGAAGCATCATACTGGTTATGGTGTGTATAGAGAATGGAGTGGAGGGGACAGAGTTGGGGAGATTAGATGAAAGCTATTGCCATAGTCCCCACAAAAAAATGAGGAAGGGTTCCGCTAAAGTGGTGGCAACAGGAATAGAGATGAATGGTCAGAGTTGGGACAAAAGGGGTAGGGTCAACAAGGCTTGATGATAGACTAAATTTTGGAGATGAGGCAGAGGCCAGGGTCTAAATCCTTGCTATACAGACCAATAGCATCAGCATCACCAGGGAGCTTGTTAAAAAGGCAGAATGATAGGCCCACCCCAAACCTACTGAATCAGAATATGCATTTTAACAAGATCCCTAAGTGATTCGTGCACAGTAAAGTTTGAGAATGCTTTAGAGAACATTCAGGTTCTTTGGGAAGCTGGCTATGGTACCACCCAGTTAAAGACAAAACCGCATTTAGCTTTTGGAAGATTGGAGTTAATGATGCCTGAAAGTTATTTTGCTTATTCAACAAACATGAACTGACTACTATGGACAACAGCTCTGCGGAGACAGACATGAAAGACAGTTCCTGGCCTTAGGGAACTCACATCGGGTGAAACAAAATTTTTAAAAAGGCAATTTTATTATAGCATGATGAGTACCATGTTTGAGGTATTCACAGGCTACAAGTTTGGTACACTATTCAAAGGATGGTTCCAGCTTCCTACACTCATCCTGGGCTCAAGAGCCAGCCAGGACCCCACCCGGGTGGGCTCAGGTTGAAGGGGGAAGTTACTCAGCCAATGAGAAGCCCACATCATCCTTCAGCCAGACATGTCAATTACATATGGCCCTAGGGCTTCTTTCCTTCAAATCATGTGCTTGGATACCTCCAGGCGAACATTTTATGGAATGAATAATTTGGCTCAGATGCTGATGAGCAATCATTTCCATCGGCTGCCTTATAGGTCAAATCTCTGAAAAGAGTAAAGTCAGAAAGCTGTAGACTTAAGCAGCGCAGCATTCTAACAATTAAACGCTCTCAGAAACTCACTAGGCGGATTTGGAGAGTATCACGTTAGCTCAGCTAAAAAGGCTTTTCTCCATTCACCGGTACTCACTAATGCTGGTTGCCTCCATTTATCACACCCCTCCAAATTCAATTCATTACCAACAAGTGAGAAAAGGCCATTCAAGCCACTGGCCATGGACTTTATCTAAATCAGACCATCATTTCAATGGCTCCCTTCTATTGGCAGAGTAATACTTTCCTCTTCCCTTTAACACCATCTTTTCCATCTGTTTACTGATGTCAATAACCCCTGTTATTTGGTCTACATATTTTGCTCCCCCAGTGATTCACTTCTTGACAATATACTGATACTTAAAAAACCACAGGCTACTTTATTTGAGAACAAGGTATTTCTCAACAGAACTCAAAGTGGTTTTAAGGCATGATCTAATTAGCAGTCCTGCATCTCTTTTTTTTAAGATTTTATTTTTCAGTAATCTCTACACCCAGCGTGGGGCTCGAACTCACAACCCCGAAATTAAGAGTTGCATGCCCTACTGACTGAGCCAGCCATGTGCCCGCAGTCCTGCATCTTTATGAGTTCAGTGACAGTGTTATTTTCCACTTCGCCATTAAGGAGGCTGAAGCAGAGAACACTTTAGGGGCTTTGTCCAGAGTCAGTGTGCTGAGCTGGGAATGGAACCTGGGAACGTTTACTCCAAGGGATACTGCCATCCACCGCAGGCCCTCCCACTATGTAACAGCATTCATAAATAGATTATTCAGATGTGCAATAAGAAAACAAATCTCTAGGCATCCGGAAACGTCTGTAGAGCTCCATAAAACTTTTGCAGTACCTGGATTTCTGCAAAAAATGTAATTTTCCCCTCCAGCATCCAACACTGGTTTAATACTTTGCAAAGATGACGAGACTTCTTACTAGGTAACTATTCCGCAGTTAAAATTCATCATTGGGTAAAGCCTTGTTCTTCAGATGTCCCACATCGTCAGAGGCAAGCTAAAATACCTAAAATCCTTCAGATAGGGCACATTAGCTGAACTTCATCTCTTCCCCATATATCCAACTCAAGTTGGAAACCAAGAATATTTATGGGACACAATGAAAACCCTAATAATTGCAAGCTTTGACTAATATAGGCAAAATTCAAATAATACCAATGTTTGGGGATCATTAAAACATTTCAAGCTAAAGCAAAGAACAACAATAGCTACAAAATCATAGAAGTTGATGCATTTTAGGTTTTAAATAAGCATGTTTGAAACAGTGGCTGAATCATCAAGAGATACCCTCAAATGTGTTCCTATAAGATTGCGGGGAAATATGGGCAGAATCAATCCTTGGTTAGCCTGAGATTCAGAACACAGACATATGGACACCAATAACTTAACGATATTCTTTGTTATTAGGGGAAAATGGGTTAAAAGAGTTACTTTTAAGTGAAGCAACTCATTCTGATATTAACAACACTCTCTCACTCCCCAGGATCCACACATTTCAGTTACACATTCTTGCTGTTCTTCCTCCCAGATACTTCCTGAAACCATTTACCCTTCCACGTGCCCCTAGCCCAGCCACCACCCCATCTGCCCTAGACTTCCACAGTCTTCTAACTGGGTTCCCTGCCGTGTTCTCAGCCCTCTCCTGTCCCCTCTCCACACAGCCGATGAGGAGAGGAGTTAAAACACAAATCGGATCACGTTACTCCTCTGTTTGACTCCCCATGCCCTCTGACAGTGCTAAGTATAAAGTCCCCAATATGTTCCATGCCCCACAAGGCTCCATGTGCCCTGGCTTCTAGCTGCGAGGTCACGGATCTCATCCCAGCCCCTACGTACAAGCCCTACACGCTCTTGCAGCTACGCCTTTACTTGTGCTGCGTCCTCAGGTTTTCCCCTGTGCCTTGCCTGGCTGTCGAGCCTTGGGGACTCAGTCCGGGTGTCACCTCCAACAGCAGAGCCCTTGAGAGACCCTCCTCTCCATCCTCACAGCGACATGTGCTCAGCTTCATGACAGTGCTGATCACCCTATTTGCTTACTGGCCGCCCCTCACTAGTCTGAGAACGCTCCAAAGTCAGTGTCTCTGGCACGGCCAGCTCTGTCATCCCAACACCCGACCGGAGCCTGGCTCACAGGAGGCATTCGGTACATACGAGAAAGAGTCCAACCTAGTCAAAGTAGGTCGTGTTACCGGTCCTACATCTTAGCGTGAGACAGACAGTTTTTTGTTTCTGTTCATGCTGAGCTTGTGGCAGCAGACAGAAATGTCCAGCTCCCACATCATCCCAACTCTCCAAAACCAAATGCCTCCATAGGCAAAGGAAAAGGAGAGATGGATGCAACCAAAATAAGAAAAGGTGGGGGCATATTTAATTAAAAATAGTTGGACTTCAAGAGTCTGACCCCTGGAAATAAAGAAAACAGAGCCACTACAACGCTCGATGTACAGAGAAGTTGACTTAGTAACATGGGATTACTGTGCTAAAATCAGGAGTGTGCAACACACAGCCTCGATGCCTTAAACAGCCAACCCAGATCATCCAAGCAAACAGAAACCAGGTGAACTATATGTACTTCCAGTTCTGGACAGGGTGGAGTATACACATTTCTCTCTATTCCTCCAAGTAATTACAGATATGTATGGATACATTAAATAAGCATTAGAAGGCACTGAGAGGTAGAAAGAAAGATATATCATGCATTCATGCACACATCAGTCAGAAAAAAGCCTAAGTGGCTATGTTCATGTTAGATAAAATAGACCCTGGAACAAAGAAAATGACCAAAACCAAAGGGAGGATATTACATAATGAAAGAGTCAGTTGACCCAGAACACATAGCAATCCCAGATCTGTCTGTAACAAACAACAGAGCTGCAAAATATATAAAGGCAAAACTGATGGAACGGAAAGGAGAAACAGACAAATCCACAATTATGACTAGGGACTCTAACACCTCTCTCTCAACAACTGAGAGAAACACTAGACAGAAAATCAACAAGGATATACAAAATCTCCACAATACCTTCAACCAACAAGACCTAATCAACATTGACCCAAGAGCAGGATCTAATGAACTCCACCCAACAACAGTAGAATTCTTCTCAAGTGCGCTTCTAAATAATTGATGTTTAGGGACAATAATGTACTGCTGGCTTTGTAAAATATAGATGTAAATTTCATAACAATAACAGCACAAAAAGGGAGATGAAGGAATAGATTAAGGGAAACATTTCTAGAAACATTCCTAACTATAATGTATTATATGAAGTTGATTCCAAAAAGTTACAATGTATACCTTAAAAATACATGAAGCAAAAACAGAATTAGAAAGAGAAATAGAAAATTCAATAATAATAGCTGGAGACTTCAATGCCCCAATTTCAATAATGGCTAGAACAAGTAGAAAAACAGCAACAAGGACACAGAAGTCTTGAGCAGTACAATAAACCAAGACTTAGCAGTCATCTATAGAACACTCCATCATCAACAGAACATAGTCTTCTCAAATGCACACAGAGCAATCTCTAGTACAGACCATATGGTAGTCCATAAAACACTTCTCGATATATTTTAAAAGACTGAATCACATAGCGTATGTTCTCTGACCACAGTGGAATGAAATTATAAATCACTTAAAGAGGATATTTGGGAAATTCATAAATATGTGGGACTCAAACAATGCACTCTTAAATAAACAATGGTCCAAAGAAGAAAGCACAAAGGAAATTAGGAAATCTTTGAGATAAATTAAAATAAGACAAAACATACCAAAACTTATAGGATGCAACCAAAGCAGCTCTTAGAGAATATTTTATAGCTATGAATGTAAAAAAAAAAGAGAAAGATCTCAATCAATAACTTAATTTTCACCACAAGACACTGGAAAAGAAAAAGCACACTAAACCCAAAGCAAGCAGAAGAAAAGAAATATTACAGATTGCAGTGGGAATTGAGAGTTGGAAAGAATGGAGAAAATCAATGAAGCCAAAAGTTGGTTCTTTGACAAGATCAACAAAATTGACAAATCATAACCTAGACTGACCAAGAAAATAAAAGACTCAATTGCTAAAATCAAGAATGAAAGAGGGGACATAAGAACCATCCTTTAAAACTACAATGAGGGGTGTCTGGCTGGCTCAGTTGGTGGAGTGTGCGACTCTTGATCTCGGGGTTGAAAAGTTCAAGCCCCACGTTGGGTATAGAGACTACTTAAAAATAAAAAAAATTTTTTTAAAGATTTTATCCATTTATTTGACAGAGAGAGACACAGCAAGAGAAGGAACACAAGCAGGGGGAGTAAGAGAAGCAGGCTTCCCATGGAGCAGGGAGCCCGATGCGGGGCTCAATCCCAGGACCCTGGGATCATGACCTGAGCTGAAGGCAGATGCTTAACAACTGAGCCACCCAGGCGCCGCAAAATAAAATATTTTTAAAATGACTATACAGATGGATAAAATACAATTAAGATTCCAAAAATAAATCCATACACTGATGGTCAGTTGATTTTCAACAAAAGTACCACGGCAATTCATAAAGAAAAATGTCTTTTCAATGAATGACGCTGGGACAACTGATATCCACGTGGAGAAGAATAAGTTGGGTCCCCTTCTGAATATATTAAAAGCCACTGGACTGTGTGCTTTAAAAGGGTGAATATTATGATGCACGAATTGTATCTAAATAAGGAAATAATTTAAAAATGTATCATAGACTTAAAAGTAAAAATTAAAACTACAAAATCTTTAGAAAAAACACAGGACAAAACCTTCAAGATCTAGGGCTAGGCAAAGAATTCTCAAACTTGACACCAAATCATGATCTGGACCACATCAAAATCAGAAATTTCGCTGTGCCTAGGCTCCTGGGTAGCTCAATCGGTTACTCAGCCAACTCTTGATTTCGGTTCAGGTCATGATCTCAGGGTCATGAGATCAAGCCCCCTCCCCCATCGGGGTCCACACTGGGTGTGGAGTCTGCTTAAGATTGTCTCTCTCTCTCTCCCTCTGTCCCTCCCCTCCTCACTCACATGTGCACTGTCTCTCAAAAAAAAAAAAAAGGAAATTTTGCTCTGTCAAATGCCACATGAAGAAGATGAAAGGCAGGCAATGGACATAGAGAAAATATTTGCAAACAATGCATCTGACCAAAGACTAATATACAGAATTTATAAATAACACCCAAAACTCAACAGTTAAAGAAAAAAGAATCCCATCAGAAAACGGGCAAATAGCATGAACAGGCATTCCACCAAAGAGGATGCACAGATGGCTGGTCAGCATGTGAAATGATGCTGAATATCATCAGCCATCAGAGAAAGGTAAATTAAAACCACAATGAGATATTACTACACACCTATCAGAATGGCTAAAATAAAAAATAGTGACAACACCAAATGCTGGCAAGGATAGGGAGAAATTAGATCACCCATGCGTGGCTGCTGGGAATGTGAAACAATATATAGTCCTTCTGTAAAAACAGTTTGGCAGTTTCTCATAAAACTAAACACATAATTACAAAGGACCCAGCAATTGCATTCTTGAGCATTATCCTAGAGAAATGAACACAGATCATTCCACAAAAGCCTATACATGAATGTTCATAGCAGCTTTATTCATGATAGCTAAAAACTAGAATCAGCCCAGATGTCCTTCAACAGATGAGTGGTTAAACAAACTGGGGTTCATACTTACCATGGAAGATTGTTCAGCAATAAAAAAAGAATGAACTGTTGATACAAGCAACAGCTTGGATGAATCTTGAGTGAATTACGCTGAATCATCAGAGGCACCCCAAACCAGCTCTCACCCCTAATCCAGCAGAACCATGGTGTCCCAGAATTCCAAGTTGACAGCCACCAGTGGCCCTGAGACCTACGTGGTTACCATTACAGCTGGCAGTTTTCATGGCGCCACTGCCTCCCTCTAGGGCCCTGAAGCCTAATTGTGCAACTAATTGTCCCCAAAGCTATACCTGGGAAGGGGAGGTCTAAATCATTAAGAAGCAACCTGCCATTTAATTATGGCAATAATTTATCTTTTGTCCCCCCCAATGGTATGTCTCTTCCTCAGACCCAACTTGAGCTTCTGACGTTTCAGTTGGAACTCCCACCATTTTGTGAATATTTCTACCAGCTTGAAATTGTGGGAGAACATTCGTCTTCTTCCTTCTAGGTTTCTTGTGCTAAGCCAAATTCAGAGACCAAGAGCCAAATAATTGAGCTGTGCATACCTTAGGCTTTGTGGCACTCAGATCTCTCCATCTTTGCAAGCTCGCTACATACAAGAGTTCCTCTCCGTTAACCAGACAGAGCTGCATCCCAGAGTCAGACCCCAGCAAATCAGAAAGAGCTGGGTTTCGTGGTCCTTGGCCTGTCTGCGGTCATCATGGAAACCTGACCTCCGCGACATTCTCTAGAGAAGATATTCCCAGCCAAAGGTCACAACCTGAGCCCCCACATCCTGTCCCTAGACACTAGAACCTATAAACTGCCTACAATGAATAGTGGTTACATCACCATGATTGAAAAGCAAAACAAAAAATGACATTCAATGGGGAGCACCGCAATCGTGCTCATTCCAATCCAACTATATTTTTTTAAAAGGGGAGAGACTGTCAATGTAACTGCTCACTTCCGTGCATGCAAATCCCATATGCAGCCTTTCACTTAGCATTCAGCTGAACTCCAGAAAATCATGAACCACTTTCCTACAATAGGGGTAGATGAGGTGCCTGCCACACAGGACTCCTTCCTTGAGATGAGCTAAGCTCATCTGGCTTCACTGAACAGTCTAGCTAAGCCACATACATACCTTTAGCGCCCATGTCAAAAGTATACCCCCTCTCATACAGGAGAAACTGCTGCAAACCCAAGTGTGATTTCAATCTCATCATAATGGATCTTGTGACATCCAGGTCTCTAAGGCCCTCGGTAATAATTTTTCAAGGCCATCTGGAATAAATAGAAGTCTCACTCAAAGCTGCATGTATGCAAATTTCTGCACTTTAAATGGATTCTGTCCTTAAGTGCATAAACCAAAAAGCATGGAAGCAATTGGATTAGAAAAGCAAGGGTTTTTTTTTAACCCCCCTCTAATTGGCATTAAGTCACCAAACATTGTCAAACACATATCACTTGCTTAATTACTTTGTGTGCACATGTGTATATCTTTATAACTTCATAAACATATAAATGAGAGGGAGATATGCAGATTTAATGTACACCCATATGGTTATAAATACAAAAGCTGCCAGAAGATTGTAAAATGCTATACTAAAGCTAAAATGATATCTTTTTTATCTTTTGCTTTGCTTCCAAGTCACAAAGAACAAACTAAGAGTGGTAGATGCTAAGCATGGATCCTTACCTAAAAGAAATATGCACAGGCCATTTTGTTCAATAACGCAAAATATTTTTAAAAAATACCTTGCTTCAGGTCCACAGTCACATATTAGCATAATTGTCTTTCATTAATCTTATGGTGTGTTTATGTGTAAAATCGTTTCTACGTGTCCATTAAAGTTCGTATTGAAGTGACTTTTCATAAACAGCCTACTATGCATCATTCACCCCAATATGCTTCATTTCAACATTGCTTTCATGAGTTGGAGTTGACCTATTACGCTCCTAGAACATACTGTACCACCCTCAGCAAAACCAATCACGAAAATAATAAGTAGTTTTTGCCTCTAGTGTATCTAGTAAATAGGCTCCATTTTCCAACCTTCGGGATGTCATGCCAGCTAATCTTCTACTTAGCAAAGTCTCAGCAGTGAGGTATCTGCCAAGATGGCCACCATTCCAAGGTCACACTGGCCTCTGGTTATCATGGGCATCTTTTTCCCATGCTTCCAATGCCGTCAACCTAATTTCTTGGCCACCCGCATTAATGTCTGCCAGGCTGGTAGGCCCATGCTAATTTACATATTCTCTTTTCCAAAGCCACCTCTTCCAAAAGAGAGAGAAGTGTGACTCCTCTCTTCGTGATGAGCCCCCGGGGATGAGAGCAGGCTTCAGGATTCATCACTTGGTTTTGGAGAAAGTGTCCTTATTTGACTGGCTCCTTGTGTTTCGGGGCTATATGAACTGATCTGGCCAAACTCGTTCACACTGCCCTCCAAAGGCTGTGTCTACACAGACCAAATGCAGCAAAAGAAAGCAATGGTCATTTATAGAAACAGGCTGCGGTCATTGCTAATGAACCAACTGCCAACATTCCAGAAGGACTAAGATGCTTTGGCCTCTTACAAATCTTATCAAGTGTGTGCACCATATTTTAAGTCCACATGGGGCATAAATTAAAATACAGTTAAAGTCCTCATTTTCCTTATCTGAAAAAAAAATCTTTCCTCTAACGTAACTCCTTTCTTTTTTTATTTCCCCTTAAACAGCATTCTTCTGTGTACATCAGTGTCGAAAGCATTTGCAGTATCTTGGATATCTACTTTTTTTTTATTGTTGGATATCTAAATCTTTATTTAAGAAGGGGCAAAAAGAGCTGCAGAATTCACCCTTAAAGAGTAATTTTTACTGAACTTTCTAAAAGATGCTTTGAAAAACAAAATCAGTTAACAGGTCTCCATTTTACTTAGCTTGTATAGTAGACACGGCCAAAAAACGGGTAGAGGCTTTTGGAAATTTGTCTGCAAATTTAGCAGACATTAAAACGTATCAGACAGGACATGTAACCCAGCTGATTTTAATTGCCAGCTCCAATATTCGCTGGCTAGGTAGATTTGGGCCCAATTCTCTGGTTTTGTTTGTTTGTTTATTTTTTAACTTTCAATGGGTTTTTAAAACATCTACCTTACAGGGCTGTTTTGAGGATTAAAGAGAAAAATACATGATCTGCCCTTGGCATAGGCCCTGGCTTCATAAGTACCCCAAAATCTTAATAGGTCTTCAGGGAAAGTCAGGCCAAGCTACCTGGGTCAAACCATCACTTTCCAGTACTTCTCTTTGACAAAGTCTTGGAGTTCTACACTCTTGCATATGAATTAGGAAGCCTGATGTGGTCGGTGAAGGATTGGCGATACTTCCAAATATATCAGACTACTAATGTTCCTTCTCATGCACTCAGATAGAGCCTGATCCCTTGTTCCTGCCTGACTGGTTACAGCATCTAGTGACTAAGCACTGCATGGGCAGATCGTATGGTCTGTAAGATATTTACTCACTGAAGTTTTTCCAGACTAACTTTACAGCTTAGTATATGGTCTATTTTTACAAGCGTTCCATATGTGCTTGAGAAGAATGTGCGTTCTTCTAATTGGGTGCAGGTCCACTGCACTGAGCTTGTTAACCAAATCTTCTGTATCCTTACCCATTTTTGTGTTTTTTTCATCTGTCAATTTCTGAAAGTGGTTAGCAGATTTTACAATGTCTCCTTATAGCCCTGTCAATTTTTGTTTTATATATTTTAAAATGGTATTAAGTGCGTACGAGTTTAGAACTGCTATCTGAAAAGTGGAACTTTTTGCCATTATTCAGTGATCCTGTTGATCCCCAATAAAGGTTTTGCTTCAGTCTATTTGTCTGATACCAGTTTAACTACTTTAGCTTCCTTCTGGTTAGTATTTGCATACTATATCCTTTCCAATCCTACCTATATCCTTATGTATTAGCTTTGTCTCTTATACACAGCACGTAGCTGGATTTTCTATTCTCCTCCAGTGTGATAATCTGTGTCTTTCAACTGGGGTTTAGTCGATTTCTATTTATTTATAACAACTGAGAAGCTGGCTGCCAAGATCAAAGGACCTGTTTAAAGTATCTCTGAGTTTCCTGGCTATAACTGGTTACCCTGGTCAATTTCTAAATACTCTGCTTGCAGTCATTCTCCTGTGGGAAGTTAGCAAAAGTCCAATGATCTCCATCAGTGAATTGGAGCTGGTACTATACTGAAGACTTGTCTTTATTAGTACAGTTATGGGAGAAAGTCAATTAATGCAAGGAATGGTGCACACAGACCTAATCCATTTGATGTAAATCAATGCATTACACATTTCAATTGCTCTGTATTCCTTCAGAAAAGTGCATGGAAGTGATTCATTAGAACTAAACTCTTCGTAAGAAACAGACCAATTCTCTTAGGCTCACTAGGGCATCTCTGCTAGTAAAATTTAAAAAGCAATCAAACTGAGTAAGAAGTCCTTTTTGCAGACATTTACATTGGGGAAGAACATGATTCTTGACAATTCAGAGTAAATGAAGTGCAAATTATTCTCTTATAATATATCCCAGAATTGAAGCTTAAATTGTGACTAAAAAAGAATCCACAGTTTAATCAGAAAAATATATTTATTGGAAATTCCCATGAGCTCCTATTTGATACATTTATATCATAGGATAACAAGTTCGTAACTATTGCTAAGTTATAAATATGAAATTTATGCAGAATTTGCATGTATTGAATTTTATTTTGATTTTGCAAGTGTGCCTATATTTGAATATTTATAATATTCCAGAAAAAGCACAGTGGAATGTGCAAGACAGATTTATTTAGTGAAATGCTCTGAAATGTGTCAAAGTCTTCAACACTGTTCTTAGAGGCAAAATGGCAGAAATAACAAATGGGACGCAATAAGACCAACAGAATAATCTGTAAAGTCCAATACCCAGTAAAACTAGAAAAGCTCTTTTGCCAATAAATATTTTACTGAAGTTAGACAAATATTTCTGGAAGCTTACAATGGCATTGTATTAGAAGATATAGACCATTAGTTGGATTCTTCATTATGCTTTAAGGGAAAAGAGAACATTCCCACCCATACTTTTTTTTCCCCCTAAACTCAATGACTAGATATTTTATTTGTCATGGAATGTCGATATTAGCTTTTCCACTGTGAAGCACATTCCTTTTTTTTTTTTTTAAGATTTTATTTATTTATTTGAGACAGAATGAGAGAGAGAGAGAGAGAGCACATGAGAGGGGGGAGGGTCAGAGGGAGAAGCAGGCTCCTCGCCGAGCAGGGAGCCCGATGCAGGACTCGATCCCGGGACTCCAGGATCATGACCTGAGCCGAAGGCAGTCACTTAACCAACTGAGCCAGCCAGGCGCCCGTGAAGCACATTCTTTACGCTGTCAAAATAACTAGTACCTAGAACGGAGTTTTAGCGGAGTTTCAACAGCCGGATTATGCACCTCAATGTATCTAGTAGCCCCTCAGATATCCAGAGCAGTTGAGGAATGAAGTGTTCTAAGCAACTTAATGCATAATTTATAAATTTACTTCATAAGTATATTCATTAATTTATAAGCATAATTTAATTTATAGTTAACCAGGGGAAATGCTCTTACGAAGGAAAACTGCTCTGGGAGGAGGCTGCCCCAGCAAAGTGGACTCCCTTTCTTTCCAGAATGAGGGCAACTCGAGCACTAACTGACCTAAACTCTCAGTGGTGGCTGTTTAGAAAGAGCCCCAAGACTTGACTCTTATAGCCAGACCATTAGCTCTGGTATCTGCTCACTTGGAAAGAGGCTCATGAAGATTCAAAGTCCAGGCTGCCTTGGGTGGCTCTGGCCAAGCCGAGCAAGTCTTATTATTTCCAACTGCGTGCCATTATTAATTTCCTGTCCCACTTAATTTTTAAACAGAGAAGAAACAATAGCCATATACTCAAATATCTCTATGATGTACTGGTGTAAGCGTTCCATGGTTTCTTTGGCGTATGATAACAGCCACTCATCAAAAAAATCAACAGCCAATTCCTGACTTATCACCTCCGCCTTTTAGTCTGAAAGTTTATTTAGCTGAGACTGCTCTCCTCATTAAGAACTCCCCCAGATACTGGGGCGCCTGGGTGGCTCTGTCAGTTATGCGTCTGACTTCAGCTCAGGTCATGATCTCTGGTCAGGGTCCTGGGATGGAGCCCCGCCCCATCTCCACTCTGCAGGGAGCCTGCTTGTCCCTGCCCCTCCCTCTCTCCCTCTCCCCCTCCCCCTCTCCCCCTGCTCTCTCTCTCTCTCAAATAAATAAATAAAATTTAAAAAAAAAGAACTCCCTGGATATCAAGAAGCTAATGGAATAGCCAGCCATGGTCTTCAGGAACCAAAAAGTTGACATGAGTATAATTTATCACAGCCATGATAAAACATCATTTTAAAAACTGTTAATGTTTACTTTTATTATAAAAGTAGTGCATACTCATAAAGGAAATGCAAAACCCTCAGAGAAGCAGAATAAGAATAAACCGGGGCGCCTGGGTGGTTCAGTGGGTTAAATGTGTGCCTTCGGCTCAGGTCATGATCCTGCCCAGTGGGGAGCCTGCTTCTCCCTCTCCCACTCCCCCTGCTTGTGTGTGCGCTCGCTTGCTCTCTGTCAAATAAATGAATAAAATCTTTAAAAAAAAAAGAATAAGAATAAATCACGAATTGATTTACTAATATCCTGGTATTTTTCTCTCATTCTTTGTCTTTTACGCTTAGGTTGGGAGGAATGGGAAGATGTTTTTGTGTGTGTGTCTCTCCGTCTCTCCCTCTCCCCACTCCCTCTCTCTAACATAGCTGTAGTTATACTGGGTCCATAATTGTCTATCTCTTTTTCCCTTAGCTTTAAATCACCAGCAATTTTCCATACTCTCTGAAAAGACATTTAAATGATTTTCTAATAATCCTTCAAGTGGATGTACTGAGATTCCTTGAACCATTCTCCTCTATGTGGATGTCCAGATTTTTCCAATTTGTTGCATTTATAAAGAACTCCAGCTAGCCTCCCAGTGTACCTAATTATATCATCCTATACTTACCTCCCCCATGGCATTTCTCACAATTTTAAGCCATTAATTGTTGGTTTCATGTCTATCTTTCCCACTCCATGAAGGCAGGAACCACAACAGGGCCCCCAGCACATAGCCCAGTGATGGGGGACACAAAGTAATTATTTGTTGATTAAAAAGTGAAGAAATAAATGAGTGAGGGAATGAAAAACACATATAGGATTATGGTTTTCAGTAAAATCCTGGAAAAGAAATTTTGGGTCAAAGAAAGAAGTATTTTTAATCTTCTCCATTTATGTTATCTAATTTATTTCCAAAAGAATCCTTCAAATCTATATGGCCACTAACGATGTATGAGAATTATAGGATTGATGGTGGTGGTGATGTATGTTGAGGTTTTTTATTTTTTTTTATTTTTTTTTAAATCAGGGCTAATTAGAGAGGCAAAAGGTGTTCCTACACTTAATGACTTAAAGTTGCATACCTTTACTCCCAGTGGGACTGAACAGTTTTTCCACATCTGCAAACTAGTTGTGGGTCCCCTGTCGTAACTTGTCTGTTCATATCCTTTGTTTTTCTAATCAATTTGTAGGAGTTCCTTATACAGAAAAGATGTCATCTTTTTCTCTGTTTTATTTGTTGTGCCTATTGTCATCAGTTTGACAATATGCCATTTCATTTTGGCTACTTTTTGACAGATGAACAGTTCTCGTTTTTATGCAATCTATCTTTTCCTCCCTTCAAACATCCTTTGCCTTGGCTAAGAGTCCCACATGTGAGTTGCAGCTATCATTTAAATAATAATGCCAGGGCGCCTGGGTGGCTCAGTCGTTAAGCATCTGCCTTCGGCTCAGGTCATGATCCCAGGGTCCTGGGATCGAGTCCCACCTCGGGCTCCCTGCTCCGCGGGAAGCCTGCTTCTCCCTCTCCCACTCCCCCTGCTTGTGTTCCTGCTCTCGCTATGTCTCTCTCTGTCAAATAAATAAATAAAAAATCTTAAAAAAAATAAATAAAATAAAATAAAATAAATAATAATGCCAATTATGAAAGCAGATTAACTGGGTTCACAGACTCCCACATACACAACGAAGCCCTCATCTGCCCCAGAGTGGTTTTCCCTTCCCTACGAGTCCGGGCAACATAGACCGGCCACAACTCTGTAGTATGTATAGTGCCCACCCCACCCACACTAGATCCCCTTCTCGACCTCTCTGAATTGATCACTGGTACCACCTCCCCTCCAAACTAGAAATCAGGGAGGGGCATTCAGCTGGACTCCAGCCTTTGTTTCCTTTTGTATTTCTTACATTCCTTCCATCCAAGGGCTTCTCCTACTCACCGGGGTTCAACTTCCTCATTGCCATCCCAGGACCTCGACCATGAGGCCTCACCCCACCTCCCTCCTTCACCCTGTCCCAACCATGACCTTCTCAGTTCTGGCCAGCCCTGGCTAGGTGAGGCTGCTGAACCGCACGATGCCAGGAGGATGCCATGCCCACCCACAATGTCTCTTTTCTTCTAAATACAGCCCACCTATTCCCAGACGTGTTCCTGAATACATCTCGCCTTTTTCTGGCCTATTCTTCATTGTTTAGAAGGAATGGGCCTGAGAAAGTATCTTGGTTAAATCTCCCATTCTACAGAGGGGGATGGACCTGCCCCAAATCACAAGCCCCCCCCCTTCACCTCTACCCCCACTCTGACCCACAGTTCTGCATTTTGCCCTCTAATCTTTATGGACTTGAGGCTGAAGATGGTGACCTTGGCTTTTCTGGCTTTCTCTAGGCTCTAACCGCCCCCAACTTCTAGCACTGTGCAGAGATCACAATTCTTCAGAGTTTCCTGATTAGACATCAACTTCCCCATAAACAGATGGACTCTTCTCTGTGTTTCACTATATTCCTGTAAAGGTGTGACATTTTAAAGACATGCTTGATATTCAAATCATTTCCAAACAAAATTCATCTCCTTTATTAAATGTCTAAGATACCAAATTATTTTGTTCTGCCATAAACTCTGCGAGAGCAAGGATGACATGCCTTCCCTGGAAGATAATGGGCAGTTTCACAAAATTTTGTTTAATGAATAACGATGGAAAAGATGACTAATCTTTAATGTCACTTCATACTACTGAAGTTGACGACAGACATCTATAAAAGACAAGCTCTGACATTCTTCTTGCTGCATAACACCACTTCTCTAAAATTACTATTAAGAAATGCTAAGTCTGAAGAGCCTTTTATACTACCCCGAGAACTGAGAGGTTTTTAAATTTTATTTTATTTATTTATTTGAGAGAGAGAGTTCGTGCGGTGGGGGGGGGGGAGGGGCAGAGGGAGAAGGGCGGGGCTCCATCCCAGGACCCTGAGATCATGACCTGAGCCAAAGGCAGACACTTAACCCACTGAGCCACCCAGGCAGCCACCCGAGAACTGAGAGTTTTGTCAGGACTCTGACAACACGTCTGCCATCCATGCGGCAATGCTAACAAATCCTGCCCAGGTTCGACAGATGTGACAGCGAGTTTCTCCCCTTCTCCTGCGAAACAGGTGGGAGAGTATAGCAGCTCCTCTCAAAGGCAGCTGAAGAAATGCACGCTGGGCGATGAAGCTGCCCCCCGTGAGAGCCAGGTGGCCCACAGCCCGAAGGGCCACAGGGTGGCATCGCTGCAAGCCAGACCTATCAGCCCGCCTCACCGCCAAATCCCAAACGGGAAGGAGTGTGAGTGTGGGCACGGGAGGTGTGATGGGCACAGGCACCATGGGGTTCCTGCGAAGATGGAGCTCGTTCAGAATAAAGCCACCTTTTTGGAAGAAAGGAAAAGAAAAAGAGAGCTTTTCTCCCTATAAATGCCTTTTAGTCCTTTCCCGTCAGGGATAGCCTACTGGATTTTAGATGACAATTAATTACTCTTCCGTATGGCTGCTGGAAAATTCAGAGACACTCAGAGTCTAGGATGCAACAGGAATATCATGCTCAGAGCCTCTGACCTGTAGAACCACAGGACCCGGCCCATGCCCCCTGTGTGTGCCAGCCAACACAGTACCTGGCACAGAAAAATGAGGCCAGCGCACGTTCCCTGTGCCCAATTCGGAATTTCTCCCACAGACAGAGTGGTGCTCTGGAGTTGGCTACAAACAGAGGGAATTTGGCCTGAGAAAAGCCTGCAGAATTTGGGAGTTTTAACAGCTGGTAAGCAAGAATGTTTTGATACATTTTCAAAAAATGGTCTTAGAAATTCTAGAATGAGCAGGACCCTTCTCTGACCCCAAACAACATATTGGTAGACAGATGCATGAAATGCAATTTCTAGTTTCTGTCTTCTTCTTTTTTTTTTTTTTAAGAAATATTATTCTCAAAAATAAACAACTTGAACCTTTTGCCAGCCCAGCATTCTCTGTCTTTGTCCTCACCAGGCAACGTGCTCACAGTCATTTCTATTCAGCAGTTATATATCACCCGAGCCCGCTGCCATCCCCGGAGGCAGGGAAGCATGGCCAAAGTAGCACTGGGAGCAGGATTCAGGGTCTTGGCTTGCAGCCACGATGGCCTCTCACACCCCCTGTCATGTGGATAGATGGCTGTGAGTCAGAAGGTGGCCCTTGTTGCTGCTGGGCTCTCCTACTGATGCTTATCCACCAGGCCCCCAAGCGTGCTCCTATCCTGTGCAGCTTTGTGGTGATTTCCAACATGGCAGCCACCCAGCCACGAGACCCCACTCACCCACCCACCCCCAGGGAGCAGAGAGCCTCAGGGAGCTAGAAACCTCTTCTCCCCCCCAGGGGTGTGGCAACCCGGTCCGATCCTGCGTCCAAATTCACATGGGTAGTGCGTCACTGAAACCGGGGACGATGTGGGTAGTACCACTATCAGTTCACGTTTATCCAGGACTCCCTCTGTGAGCATCACTACCACGAAATGCCTCACTGTGCTTGGGTCAGGACCCCGTTCATCAAGGCACACTCAAGGGAGCAGACAGAACTGAAGCAAGATTCCTGCCGGGCCACCCCAGAGCTCGACGACCTTGAGAAAGTCCGGCAACCCCTTTGGCCTTCACTCTCATCTGATAAATGGGGATACTTTTGCCCACAACACCCTCTCCCCAAAGATACTGCAAGTTTATGGCGAAATACCAGAGATAAGTGGATGTGAAAGCTCAGCAGACACTGGGATGCACACTCCATACATACAAGGCCTGGACAGGCTCCAGTCCAAGGTCACACAGCTGGTTCGTGGCCGGCCTGCAGCGAAGGCCCAGGTGTCAGGACTCCCAGGCCAAACAGGCGCGGCCCACTGTTCCCCTTGGTTCAGCGGAGCACAGAGACCACCAGCTGGCCCAGAAGGCCACTCCGCGCGGGAACTCCGCACGGCTGACTCTCATCTCCCGAGGCGGGCTCCTCACCCCCACGTGGCACTGCTGCCCCCGTGTCTCGATTTTCATCACACACACACTCACACACACACACTTCACGCATACCTTCACTCCTCTAGATTATCAGCACTCACTGAACTGGTCCTGAAGGCGGGGATGTATCAACACCCTGGGAAATTCTGGAACCCTCAAGCTACCGCTATTCTTCGAGATGAAGATTTCTGGAGGTGGGTGGAAATTAATGAAATAAAAAGATGCCCTTGGGGTGGCAATGTGTTTCTCTGGCAAATTTTATTTCATTTGTGCAAACGGTGTAAGATCCGGTAACTCTGACTCTTTAAAAAGTGGTTCTTCTTCGATGAGACTAGATGGCACTGTGGTATCACCCTTTTACGACTAAGTAAAATCTCATTTCATGTCAGATAATGTCGCTTCGATTTGGGACCATCCAAAAGGGTGAACCCTCCCCTTGAGGATACTGGTTATCTAATGGAAATTTTCTGAGGGAATGTGCCAGAGGATAGTGGCCACCAAATACATAATCGGGACCACATTTGTAAGGTGTCTTTAGGGACGGCGTCACACCCCAATCTACATGTCCAGAAGGATTTTCAAAGGCGCATGTGTCCTGTGGAGCTCTACACCTACAAGCTCCAGCAGCAAGTGAGATTATTTTCAATATTGCCGAATTGTTTGGGATCTTCTTAAATAAACCCCAGTATCTTAAGGTGACAATGACTTACACAATTCTTACAATGGACTGAGGCGACAACCTTCCTGGAGCCAAGGTTCTCTTAGGATGGAAAGAAGAAAATCTATTAGGGCTGTAAAGGCACTGAACATTCAACAGATTCTGCCAGAATCCCAGCATTCCAGAAAGGCCGCGGTAAAGTGAGGGAAAGGAGCGTGAGCAGGGGTGAGCAGAGAGTCAGAGGGCTCCATTTGCTTGCGTCTGGAAAGAAGAAACTGCACTGGCTTTTGCATTCCAGGAGTCCTCTGCAAAGCATCTCCTTGTCCAAGGCACAGAGTAACCTGCGGCGGGGTGCGGGGGGAGGGATTGGAGCGGTTGAGGCAGCGGAGGTAGGAGTTGGGAGCGGGTCCAGGTAGGCAGCTGCTGAAAACAGGGCCCCTGGGGTCGCCTGATGGAGAGGCAGTGAGCACAGCTCACAGCCGTGTCCTTGCCTGCTCAAAGACCCTTCCAGACGCCCCCTGGCAATTAGACTCATCCAGTCCATCCCCTGGACTCGCCGGCCCAGCCCTGATGTGTTTTAGGGACAGTGGCATAATCGGGGCCCTGGCTGGAGCAACTCCAGCCCAACACGCCCTTCTCCCCCTCCCCCTTTTATGGCACTCCGTGACCTCCAGCAACCGGGCATTGCGGCTGCATGAAGGAAAATGCCCTAGCTTCAAAAGCAACTGGCTACAGGCTCTTCATAAATCACCATTTTCCGCATCAGCCCCGGGGGTTCCCAGCGCGTGGGCTGCTGGTCCCCCACGCTGGGGCTCAGGATTTGTACATGTACATCTGGAGAGGTTTCTCAAGAGCGAACCCCACACGGGGTCGGGGCAGCGTCCCAGCTCGCCCTTCGGCATGCAAGGTGCCCCCTCGCACTCGCAAAGCGCTGCGGATGGCCCGAGTGCTGCCAGGAGTGGGGGGTGTAAGCTGGGTCCCACCAGCTCTCTCCGGGTGTCCCCAAACAGCGGCAGAGGAACACCCACTCGCCCAGGGAGAGCAGAACCAGAGGACAGAGAAGAGAGTGGCAAAAGTCAAGGAAAAAGAGAAAAATCAGAAAGGGTAAAAGAGAAAGAACGAGAAGCAAAGTGAGAAGAGAGGGAGAAGGCAAGAGCGAGCGGCCAGGGACCGACATGTACCGGAGCAAGAGAAAGAGAGAAAGCAGATAGACGAAGTGAGAAAGGGAGGTGGGGGGAGAATGCGGGAGCGGGAAAAGGAAGAGAGGGCAGAAAGGAGGCTTCGGAACCGGGGTGCAGAGAGAGACAAGAGGGACTCGGGGACCTCACACACAGAGACCGGTTCTTGCCGGCGCTCCAGCGCGGAGTCCGCGTGCGGTACCCTGTCCCGGCGGCGGCCGAGGGGGGGCGCTCGTTCGGGGCCTCCCGGCCGCCCCCCCTCCCGCCCCCCGCACGGCACTCCCAGCCACCGAGCAGGCCAACCCGCCGACAGACAGACGAGCCGTCCCGGGCCGCAGCGGACAGGCTTCCTGCGGCCGCCACGGCGCCGTGAGCGTGCGCGCCAAGGAGTCTGGCGCCCTCCCAGTCCGGGCGCACCCGCCGGGCCCAGAGGTGCGCACTGGGGTGCCGGCAGCGGCCGGCCGCGCCTCCCCGCCCTCCGCCCGCCCAGGCCCAGGTCCGCTCCCGCGCTCCAGGGCCCCGCTCGGCCGCGGGCGCGGCGCACTCACCTGGACGGTCTCAGTCTGGCGTCGCGCTTGCCGTCCACCACGGCAGGCACGCAGCTGGTGAGCTCGGTCCAGTCGGCGTGCAGCCCGCAGCTCCAGCCCGTGGAGAACCTGGAGAAGAGCCAGGTCTCCCGCTTACCCGGCCGGTGGCAAGTGCATTTCTTCTGACCCACGCGGCACTCGCACGGCTGCTCCAGCTGGATGTTGCGCACCAGGTGGCGGCCGAAAGTGGTGCCTCCGGTCTTCTGAATGTGCAGGAACACGATCAGGTCATCGCCCTTGATGTCGAAGTCTACCTTGCGCAGGAGGTCGCGGCGGCTGAAATTGTAACGGGGCACGAACCTGGCGGAGCTCTCATCCTCCGAGCGGTACGGGTCCGGCATCGGGGAGCTGAACGCCTGCAGGCGGAGGAGCTGACATTCTGTGCCGGGGCACACGTACTGGAGGACGATCACGGCAAATAGGAAGAGCATCACCAAAGCCAGCAGCAGCTTGTTGGATTTCTCATCCATGTTCCCGACGCTGGGGGAAACCCAAGCTCGTTACGTCAATCCCGCAGTTCAGCCCGCGCTCGCCTTGCGCCCGCACCGCCCCCTCCCCCCGGCGCCGCCGCTGCGCCCCCTCTCCCCCTCCCCTCCACACCGAGTACTCCACGGCGGCGGCGGCGGCGGCGCCCTTCCCCGCTTCCTTCCTTCCCGGCAGGCTCAGCGCTGTGGCTCCTGCCGCACACCCCCCTCCCCCCGACTCCTTCCCGCTGGCCGCCTGCCCTCTCCCCCCGCCCCCCCCTCCGCCGGAGCTCTCCGGAGCCGCGTCGCGGGCTCTGGTCCCCACGGGACGCCGCCTGGCCCGGTCGCCCCCACTCCCCAACTCACACCCTCCCCCCGGGTCCGAGCCTCCGCGCGTCCCGCTCCACTCTCGGCGGCTCCCATCCCCGTCCCGCTTCGCCCACCGGACTCTCCCCGGCGCCTGTGCCCCCAGTCTCCTGGGCGCGCGCGCCGCCGCCTCCCCGCCCGCGCGACTCGCGGGCTCCCTCCCCGTGCGCCCCGAAGCCCTGCCCTTGCCCGCGCCCCGTTGCCCACCTTGGAGGCCGCCTCGAGTGAGCTCCGAGCCGGGCGTCCGGAGTTCCCCCGGGGGGACGAGTCCGCCGGCAGCCCGACTAGCGAGCGGAGGCGCGGCGCTGCCGGTGCCCGCGGAACGGCGGGGAGGGAGCCGCAGCGTGGCCAAAGGCGCGCCGCGCCCCTCCGGAGCCCCCGAGGCCGGCCGCCACCGGCCAGCTGGAACTTTGCGCCCTTTCCTTCCCCGCACGGCTGCCTTGCCTCCCCGCACGGCTCCTGCGCGCCCCGGCCCGAGAGCGCGAGTCCCGCTTTCGCCTGAAACGTACCTGGCTAGGGGGCCGAAAATCTTGGAGAAGATCGCACCGAGCACGTGCTTCAGCGAGTGGCCCAGGGCGGCCAGGCCCCGAGTGAGCAGGGCCCGGCAGAGGGAGCCCAGGTCCCAGCGTCTCCTGAGGTCGTGCATCCGCCTGCGGCGGCCTCGGGGCAGCAGCGCGAGGAGAGGGGTGCGCGCGGCTCCCGCCAGGGAGGAAGACGCCTTTAGGGGCTCGTCCGGGAGCGGCTGGGAGTTGAAGCCGCGAGACACACCCCTAGGAGGGCCCGCGCGGACTGAGGCGGCGACTGCTCCGGGCCGGCTCGCTGCCAATTCGGCCTCTACTCTGGAATGCCGGCGGGGACAGGTGGTGCGGGCGGGCGCTCCTCGCTCCGGTTGCAGCGGCGGCCCGAGCGCCCGGGCTGCACACGCAGGCAGTGCCATTCCCCCCTTCAGGCAACTCAGGGTACTAAGGATCGGCAGCGAGCTTGAATTTATGTAATAACGCCTCGCGCCTAAGAGCTCGAGCCACTTCACAAGCAGAGGACCTGGGTTTCCGCCTGTCTTGGGGAGGACTTGAGGTCACTCCAGTGAGCGCATCACTCCACTTTGGCTGGCAATTTCAACCTCCCCTAAAATAGCAAAGGCGCAAATTGGACCTTTTCCCTCTGTCTTTGCCAATTTCCATTCTCCAGCGGAAGCGGGGGCATTTTCTGAAAAGGTAAGTCAGCATGAGGGAAAAGCATGAGCAAAAAAAAAAAAAACGTTGCAGAACGGGAATCTGAGCTTTTGCAGAGCGGAGACTCACCCTTACTCCTCTTCTTGCTGAATCCCCGGCATCCAGCCCCGTGCCTACAGGAACGCTTCACTCCTATACGGTTTAGTGAAGGAAAGATACACGACTAAATACTACCTCAGAGTGGGGCCATCGAATCCAAGATGATGTGGTAAATGAGGAAACCGAGGTCCAGAGAGGGAAAGACGTTTGCCCGGGGTCACACAGCAGAGCCCCGGGGTTTAGACCCAGAAAACCAGGCACCATCCAACCCATTCCCTGACACTGACACCACCTCCTCTCATAAATAGGTGCAGACCATCCTCAAGCCCTGGTGTTAAAAGGCACTTTTGGGCTGTAGGGACCACAGATGTAAGGATGAGCAAGGAAAGAGGGGATGTCCCTTCAGGACAAGGTCCCCGGGAGCTCAGGGCTCAGACTGTTCCTATCTGATTGATCAGGTGGGGCTTGCTGTCTATCAGGAACTGATGTTTCCGCCATGGAGCCCCATGGCTGCAGAGGGGGGCACGGGTGGCGCAATGTTTCAGAGCAGCGCTGTCGGGGCTAGGGAGAGGGGCACAGTGAGACAAGTAGGGGGTGGGGACAGGTCCCTCAGGGACAGGCTCGCCCAGTATCTCCCTCAGAACATTTGATCCCTCTGTGCAGTGAAGCAGCAAGCACCGGTCTAAGAATCTATCACATCCTTGCTGGGCAGCCCTCAGATAATCACTAGCCCCTCCTGAGCCTCAGTGTCCTCTTCTGTAAAATAGGACTCATTCCTCCTTGGTAACCATCTGGGTCACCGTGAGGATGACCCTTGGGCCGTTTTACGCGCTGTGTTTACCTGCTGCCCTCAGCTCGGATGTGCCCACTGAATCAGTCACAGGTCAACTAAGGAAGGGGTCCTTCTTGGGCAATCTCACAGCTGGGCCCCCTGCCCTTACCTCCCCCCATACTTCTCCAGTCCTGGCTGGACTTCCGTGTGCCCCCAAACCTACCGGGGACACTGGGGGACCTTTGTCTGGCTCCAGGCAGGAAGGGTTTGGGGGAATCCTGCATTTCAGGCATTCCACCTGTCCCAGGGCTCCAGGGGGACATTCTAACCCATAAACTTATGTAAGGAGCCAGACGCAGCAACTTGGAAGGTAGACATCTTGGCTTCCCTAAGAGCTCCCCGGCTTCCCCCTCCCCACCGCCGCCCCGGCAGGCTTGTGGGACCTACCTGCTCCCCCTGAGGATGGGTGAGGGTGTGAGTCAGAGGAGTGAGAAACCCTGGGGGTGGCCGGGGAGCTCAGCCTGCCGGCTGTCCCCCCCATTTCTCGTTGGCCACCCACAGCAGTCGGCCTCTTCGGGCCAGCAGGTGGCTCTCCTCACGGTGCCACATGATGACTCTCTGCCCTCACGCTCTTACAACGGCATTCGGTGGGTCCCTGGGAAAACAGTTCTGGAATGGGTGGGTCACACATTCATGCCCCCAGCAACTACTTGGGGTTTCTGGGATTGGAAACCGGGGCGAGTGCCCCAGGTAGAGATGTGGGGAGGGAAGGCAAACAGTACAGGGGAAAATTGGGATTTACTCTTTCAGGTCATGAAAAGGAACACACACATGCGGGTGTGTGCACACAGACACGCACACACTTAACACTCTGACTCTCGGGGAAAGAGGCAGTCAGATTGATAGTTGCAGAGCATAAAGGAGGGACAGGATGGTGCCGTAAAGCCCAGGTTTGGGATCTAGTAATGAATCCACACAATAGCTCGCCGGAGGATATTTGCCTTTACAAGCCTTTCCTCCACCCACCTCATGCTCTAAGAAAAAGAAATGAATCTCTCTTCATTTATCAGGGCTCCTGGAAGTGGAAGGAAGTGTCTTTGAGGGGACCGGGGGTGGGGGCCCCACAAGTCTCTGAGGACCCCTCCTGGGGCGAAGAGGCTCCCTGCTAAGAAGAGGGAATTCTTCCTGTGTGTCCCCAGAGCCTTGTTCTGCTGAAGCCAGGCCTGGGCCTTGGCAGGAAGCTCCAAGGCCTCTTACAGTCCTGGGCTGGGCCCACCTCCCAGAAGCCGGTTCCTCTCAGGAACTGAATAACAAAGATCCCAATACTCTAGAATCAGCCCTATTTTGGAGCTCGGGGGCAGGGGGGAGGGTGGGGGGCAGGCAAAGAGAAAGAGAACAGGCTGGGTTATCGGGTCTTTGGTTAGGCCTCTCAGTATTTCTTAAACCAGCCTGAGTTTCTACATGTGTGCATATATTTGGGATTCAGTACTTGGAAGGTGAGGAGGACTCTGCAGCCTGAGCCAGGCTCCCGGTTGTCTCCACAGTGTGCTTTGCTTTTCATTATTTTTCCGGAACTGTCCTTCCACGGTTTCCACAAAAGGTTGAGGATTCTGGGAGCATAAAGGTCAGCCTGGCTTGCATACTAAGCAGTGCACTTCCAGACATCCGTTTGGTTGCTGGAGTCAGAGAGGGCAGCCCGGTGAGTTGGCAGAACACGGGCCCAGGAGTCCAGAGACCTGGGTTCTTGTCTCGCCCCTGCCACTCACAGCGAGGAAGCCACTTGCTGGCTCCGGGACTCAGCTCCCTGTTTGTAAGAAGGCCAAGTTGATGCTGTGATTCAAAGGGCACGGTTCTGCTCCTGACTTCTAAGTCACGTGATTTCTGGTCGTCCTCAAGGGCCAAAGTGCTGCCAAACACTCAGTGCCTCCTCGCGGGGGGTCAGTGGTGGGGGAGGGGTAACCAGAGGCTAGTCCTTGATTCCTTCCATCTAGTTGTTAGAGCCCGCCAGGCAATCAGCAGCTGGACTTGTTCTGGGCCTGTGTTACACGGGTGACAGCAGGGTCCCCTGTTCGAATTAGAACAGAAACAGTGAAAATTCCCAGCTGAAGAAATGCTGGCAGTCTTTATAGAGAGCATAAAACACTAAGGAAATGTGCATTTCCCCCCCTTATCCTGAGCATTCTCTTCCGCCCTGTTTCTGCAGCTGTCTCTCATTTTTTTCAAGAACGTTCATACTTTCAATAATAGGCGATTTTTGTCACAGAGATTGAAGGCATGCAAACTATCAAGTCAGTTCGTTTTCTGTTTTGATGCGTCTCTCCGAAATGAGTGAACAGCAGTACTTAATGAACGCGCCGTTCTGAAATTTCAGCTCTGATATTATAAACAGGTTGGATGTGTTGGATACATCACTGTCAATAGCCCGCCCCACAAAACACTGAGTTTTCTTTGTCTAGCCTTACAGAACTTGAGGCTCAAGGAATGAAAAGAGGAGGATAATGCCAGGCTGCTGTATACACATTCGGGGTGCTATGTGAACGCATGCAAACCAGTGACCACACATCCCCCGAGGAGGGATCCCCACTATTTCTCTAACAGCGGAATTCTCACTTCTCGCTGAATGGAAGAATCTGTTCATGCAGGCAGGGTCTTGAAAGCTAGGGAAGCCAAGGCTTGGCAACCATAGGCAGCAGGCTCCACTCAGCTCCCGTGACAGCCACTTAACTTCTTTGTGCCTCAGTTTACATCCTTATAAGACAGCCTGACCAGGTACCTTCAGGAAGCTGGTTTAGGGGCATAGTAAAGAGGAATGCAATCTCAAGTCGCTTTTTATTAACGAGGAGAGAGCAGAGATTTGGCGAAGACGTTGCTCTGGGATTTAATCAGGGCCTCAGTTTTGTTATCCATGAAAATGGGACTAGTGACAGCCACCTCACTGGGTTGTCAGCCATTGAGAACACTTAGTCTAGTTTCTGGAAAAGTAGATCTTCAGTAAATGTTCATTTCCTCTCCCTTTTAACTCGGAGTATCTTTGGTTCGAGCACTTTGTTATAGTTTCCACAATAATAACATACACAGATTTGTTTATTTTTTTAAGATTTTATTTATCTGAGATAGAGAAAGAGAGAGAGCATGAGCGGGGGGAGGGGGGAGGGAAGCAGAGGGAGAGGGAGAAGCAGACTCCCTACTGAGCAGGGGGCTCACCGCCAGGCTTGATCCCAAGACCCCGGGATCATGACCTGAACTGAAGGCAGACAGTTAACTGACTGAGCCACCCAGGCGCCCCAACCTACACAAATTTAATGACTGGCCCTGGGTGGCGGGCGATAGGCCTAATTGTGACCCGGCGTGGCTTTGCCGCCCCATCCCATTTCTTTATATGTTCCTTTTTCTTCTCCTACCTCTCTCTACCTCTCCAGTGTTCCCCCGGTCTGTATCCCATGGAGGAGGAAGGCCTCTGATTCATTTAATCACATTGAGGACTGGGACATGTACGTGTGACCCTTCCCCGGAGACACTTACAAGGGAGGAGGAAGATAGCAAAGCTTCGCCCTAATGAATGATCCCTCCAATGAGATACCATGAACTACATAACATGGGATGCTACATACAGTTGTTGACCCTTGAACAACCCAAGGGTTTGAGGTGTTGACCTCACACAAAGTCAAAAATCCACATATAACATTTAACTCCCCAACACTTAACTACTAAAAGCCTACTGTCGACGAGAAGCCTCACCAATAACATAAACGGTTGGTCAACACGTATTTTGTATGTTATACGTATTTTTCTTCAGGATTTTATTTTTTTAAGTCATCTCTACACCCAACGTGGGGCTCAAACTCACAACCCTGAGATCAAGAGTCGCACGCTCCACCTACTGAGCCTGCCGGTTGCCCCTGTTATATGTATTATACTATATCCGTACAACAAATTAAGCTGGAGAAAAGAAAATGTTATGAAGAAAGTCATATGGAAGAGAAAATATATTTACCGTACTGTCCTGTAAAAAATGTGCATATAAGCGGACCAGCTCAAACCCAAGTTGTTCCAAGTCCAACTGTATAACAGAGCACGGAGGAGAGGCTTGGGATGCTGAGGGGGAGAGCAGAAGTGGGTTTTAGGTGAGTGGAAAACTGAGCAAAGAGGTGAATGGAGAACCAGCCCCACTCTACACTATTAACACTAATTTTTAGCCCTGTTCCCTTCCAAACTTCATGGTTGATCTGGCCAGAGCAGTTTCAACTTGACCAGCTGGTCAAACCACAGCAGTCAGATTGAGAAATAAGGTCAGTTTTGTGTTCACCCTGCAGGAGCCAGAGCTGGGCGAGCCCATCCATCCACTGAGCCCTGGGCCGGCAGCACCAGCTCTCAGTGGCAGAACAGAAAGAGCACCAAGCTGGATGCCAAGAGAACAACGTTGGAGTGTCAGTTCCGCCTCTGGCTCACTGTGTGACCCTGGGCTAGTTGCTTGCCATCTCTGGGATTTAGTTGCTGACCTTGGTAAAATGAGGGGCTGCGTTGGATGACCCTGCCGGCCCATCCCAGCGGGAGCTTTCTGTGATCTAAGCTGTGCTGGCTAATGAGAAGAGCTGGGGAGGGACACCACTCTGTAGCCCTTGTGTTGGCAAAAATGCACTACCGAAGATGATCCTCCAGCTAGTAGCTGAGTCAAAAAAGCAGAAGGACTTAAATGAGGAGCAAACTTCCTTAGATCGTATGGGTGAGACAGAAATGTGCAAATAAGCCTTCTGGGCTTCTCCTGACTTGGATGGTAAAGATTGGGGGACAGTGTCAAAACTGACTTCCAGCTGACCCAAAAGCCCTAGGTAGGTTTTAATAATGATAATTTTAAAAAAGCAAGAATAGCCTTGCCTGGCCCTCAGTCTCCCACGTGTTTTTGTGCTCTGGGGTCTTGGCAAGAGAACACACCCATTGCTGATTTCCTGACTGATCTTCATGGGAGCTCTAGTTTTGAATAATAAAATAAAGAGCTAAAAATTATACCTCAGATCAACATGAAGGATTTGAAGACAGCTAGCCTCGAGGCCAAAGTTGCTCCCAGGAAAAGGATTTCTTTGTCACTCGAACAGCTTTGACAGGGAATAACCCAGGAAAAGAGAAAATTAGTTTAGAGAAATCAAACATGTCACAGACTACATGAAAATTAATTTTTCATAAGACGGAGCCAGACTAGAGGCTACTAAAGCCCTTAAACTGGGCTTGACAGCAAAACCTGTAAAAGGATTTACTCTGTATGCACATATTTTCAAAATCCACATTTTACCAAATAGCATTAAAATGCAGAAAGCTACAACATTAGAGAAGTGTGCGGTGGGGGAGGGAGTTAAACTTGGTAAAACAGACTTTGCACACTCATATCCACTGAAGAAAGTCGTCTTTGTGGCTGTGATCTTATAGAAGATTCACCCGAAGCAGAAGGCAATATTCAAATCCCCAATGAAAAGAGACAAAATGTGGTTGGTGGGGCTGAACCAAGGGTTAGAAATGCAACGTGGTGGTTGAGGGGAAAGCAACATGCTGTCCAAGATGGCAACTTTGATGCCCTGCACAGTGATCAGGGATGGCTGGCCATGGTGATGTCTCATTTAGGTTGACCCTAGAATGCTTAGCAGACAACGCCAAGAACTGAACACCTATTATGTGCCAGGCACTTGACTAAACACTTTCCATGCCCTCTCTCAATGAGCATTCCCAGTAACCCAATGAGGTAGTTACTTCTGTTGCACTTATTTTATAGATAAGTAAACTGGGGTTCAGGGTTACAGCCACAGAGCTAGGAAGTAGTAGAGCTGGGACTTGAACCCAACTCTGTCTAACCACACAGCCTGAAATTACTCTGATGCCCCAGTGATCCTCATCCAGCTCCAGGATGTCTGGGCATGAGCTGCAGGGTATGAGAGATCCTGTCCCAAAATGAGTATCAAGAGACTTCGATAATCCTCATCCTAGGCGGGAGAGCCGGTCGGGGAGAGAGTGTGTAGTGTTGCGCGTGTGTGCGCCTGCGTGCCTGTCGTGCTGGGAGAGCACTGAAGGCCATAGAGGGCAGGGGCGCGGAGTCTGAACGTTAACAGAGAGGGAAGTGGAGCTGGAGACGCTGCTGCCTGGGCAACTCAACACATACACAACCTTGGGATTTCACCCACATCATCTGATACTGTTATTATTATTTTTTTTTTTTGGAAATGTCATAAGCCACTTTGCTCTACTAAGCAATAGCTTTCTGGAAGGCTGGAACCTTGGCTTCTTCGTTTTTTAAAATTCCCCATAGTGCCCAATAACAATAATATTTGGGTCTAAGGCTTCTCAGTTTACCAAATACTTTCACAGACACTGACGGGACCTTCCCAACACCTCGGCGGGGCAGCTGTTATTGCCCTCACTTTATATATGAGGCAACGGAGTCCCTGAGGGCCAAAGGAACTTGGCTAAGGGCACACAGCTTGTGCGGAGTGGCCTCTGCCTCGTCCCCCTCCAAGCACACATGTCAACGTGAGGTAATGGCAAGGCACCTCACAAAGGATCTGGCACAGAGTAGGTGCTCAAGAGCTATTCATTTTCCCCTTACCCAACAATTTATGACCCCCCCCAAAAAAAATGTTGCTTTCTGCCTACTTATTATATCCTACCAGGTACCCCAAAATCTCCAACAAAGACTGGCCCACGTTCTCAGAGAACTTGCCATCAGTGCAAGGAAATCCAGCTAACATGCATGAACCTGAGGACAGCGAATGACTGACCGGTCGGTGGCACTGCTTTGAATGCTGCGAAAGCTCAGAGGACCCTCCACAGTGGGCTGAACTGGTCAGAGAAGCGAACACTGGAGGGGCCTGGAAAAGCCAGTCAATCCACTCTCCCCTCCTTTTTGTCTTGGTCCCAGAAAGAGGAACTTAGGCTGACAGAAAGTGTTTTGATAGCTTTTCCTTGTGCTTAGCGCACCCAGTCCCCTCCTTGTCGATGCGGTTGCATAAAAAGTGTCCTCGCTCTCCCCATCTACAAATCCCACCCTCAGTCTGTGGTGCCAAGAGCATGACATTGTGGGGTCTTTCATCAGGAGAGCAGTGTGTGGCCTCATCGGCACAGTACAGCCTGTGTCCACATCCACGACCCCGTTGGAGAACAAATAGTTGATTTTTTAGACCCAGTCAGTAAGCTGCTTTTTGCAGGGAGAAGAGAGAGCAGGAGAGACAGAGTTTAAGTAAAATAAAAGACACTCTGCATTTCACCCTACATGTTTCCCTAGCTCCAAGATCTTGCCAGGGGTTTGGTAACAAGTCGAAGCAGAAACTGACATTTGGTGTTCCAGAGTCTTCTGGAAGAGAGCCAGAAAATGAATTACCAAATGAACAGTTTCTGGCCCTATGATCAAGGACAAATCTTAGGCCAGCTGAGACGCTAGGATGCCGTGGCAAACTAACGACAATGACAACAACAATAATTGGCCAGGACGACGCAAGTCCGGAACGCAGGACAAGACCATTTTCCTTGTTGGCTGCGATCTGGAAATACGGCTAGATGTGATTTCTCGTCCACTGAGATGCTCACTTCATGACATCCTCAACGGAGACATTTCATGTTGCAGATCAACTGAAAAATATTGTATTCAACACTAAATTCGTCAAAAACTTGATAGCGGATCGAGCCAGATTTGGTCAAACGATGAGGGAGAATTAGTAAGATGGAAAAAATTCACTACAAAGATGTTCTTTTATTCTCCCAACCTCTTTTGTGCTCTATTATATACCAGAGTTTGCCGCCTAATACTTAACAAACTGAAGGTAGGAGATTCAGGCTGAATTGTGCACATGCCCACACACCCCCATACCTCCACAACAGATCTGAAATGAGAAGGCAGGGGTCCCTCTTAGGAATATTTATGGACCATTCTTCATGTAAAATAATGTAAGAACTCCCCCAAAATCCAAAGCAACAGGGGAACTCTGAGCAGGTCTTTTTCCTGCCTTGCCCTTCTCAGAAGTCTGCGGCGAAGGCTCCTGGTCAGTGCTGCGGGCTGCTATTTATCTCCATAACCTGAGTGCCTTTGCTGACCGGGCCACAGGTCAGGTGTCAGGCCCCTCCCTCTCTGGTATTTAGTGCATTCCCAGTCAAGTCCAGGCTCGAGTCAGCTGCCCCCATTATAAGTCTTTTGCAATTGGATGGATGGCTTGGCCCCCATGTCTTGAGGATTGGAATCTCCTGTGCTGGGATTGGATTCCACTTTCCATGTCTGCAGTGCTTGCACCAAGGTTATTAATATAGTCTATACAGGGAGATCATATTGACAGCAAGCTGGAATCCACATAATAAAGTCTGTGGCTTGAAGCTAGGCTGAGCCAAGCCCCTGGGAGGAGACTGAGTCACCCTAAGCAGACAGCCACCCCTGAGGAACTTTGAGAGGTGTCCAAGCCAACTCCGTCTGGGACACAGTGTCTTCCTTTCTCTGTCGACTCCACTCTCCCAGACTCCCCATCCATGTCTGAAAGTGCCCTGAAGCACCTACCGGGGAAGAATGTAACCCGAGGAGCAATCATTTCCACCAAGGTGATTACTATTTTCAGCTTGTTTTGTAGGTTGGGGGGCTTTTTTGGTAAGCAAGTTCATGTATGAATATGCACATAAAAATACACAGTGTCGGGACACCTGGGTGGCTCAGTTGGTTGGTTAAGCATCTGCCTTCGGCTCGGGTCATGATCCTGGGGTCCTGCGATCGAGCCCCAAGAGCCCCAAGTCTGGCTCCCTATTCAGCAGGGAGTCTACTTCTCCCTCTCCCTATGCCCCATCACCACTCGTGCATGCTCCCTCTCTCTCTCAAATAAATAAAATCTTTAAAAAAAAATACCCAGTGTTGTTTTGTGTGGATTTGAAAAAACAAAATGTGCGTTTTAATATTTTATTGGAGCGCATATGGAAATAAGCATATGGAAAAGTGAACACAGGGTAAGTGCACAGCATGATGAATTTTCACATACTGAACACACATGTAACCAGCACGTGTATCAAGAAATATTACCATTATCCCAAAAGCCCTTCTTGTGCCCTTCCCCGTCAAGAAACTCCCAGTGGTGGCCATTATTCTGACTTATATCTACATAGATTAGTTGTGCCTGCTTTTGTACTTTATGTAAATCGAATCACACAGTGTATTTGTTTCATATTGCCGTGTAACAAATTACCACGAACTCCAGTGGATTTAAACAACACAAATCTATCCTCTCACAAGTTTCTGTAGATCAAAAGTCCAGGCATAGTGTGTGCGGCTGGACTCTCAGAGCCTTTAAGGCCTCAAATCGGGGTATCAGCCAGGCTTGGGGTCTCATCGGGACTCAAGCTCCAATTCCAAGCTCACTGATTATTGGCAGAATTCATTGCCTTGTAGCTGTGGGACTGAGGCCCTGTTTTCTTGCTGGCTGGTTGACCAGGAATCATTCTCAGGTACCAGAGACCCTTCGCACTCCATGTCACGAGTCCTCCTTTGCCTGAAAGCCAGCAACAGCGAACTTCTCTTCTGTCAGTCTCCCTCGTGCTTCTACTCTCTGACTTCCTCTTCCGCAAGCAGCCAAAGAACATGCTCTGCTTTCAGAGAACACATCAAATGAAGTCCAGCCCACCTGCATGATCTCTCTCTTAAGGGTCACTGATGTGGGAGTTTAATGAAATCTGCAAAATTTCTTTACCATATTACCTAGATTTGTGTTTGACTGAATGACTAGGGAAGGTATGGACAGCAGGCTCCCAGAATCTTGGAGGGTGGTTTTAGATGTTTGCCTACCACGTGCAGTATTTACTCCTTTTTTTTTTTTAAATTTTATTTATTTATTTGTCAGAGAGAGAGAGAAACACAAACGGGGAAGACAGGCAGAGGGAGAAGCAGGCTCCTCGCTGAACAATGAGCCCAATGCGGGACTCGATCCCAGGACCCTGGGATCATGACCTGAGCTGAAGGCAGACGCTTAACTGACTGAGCCACCCAGGTGCCCCAGTATTTACTCTTTTATGTCTGGCTTCTTTCACTCAACATTACGTTGGTGAGATTCATCCATAGTGTGAGAGACAGGTCTTTGGGTGAACATATGTATGTAGGTATAAGAAATAAACATTCCTGGGCGCCTGGGTGGCTCAGTCGGTTAAGTGGCTGCCTTCGGCTCAGGTCATGATCCTGGAGTCCCGGGATCGAGTCCCGCATCGGGATCCCTGCTCGGCGGGGAGTCTGCTTCTCCCTCTGACCCTCCTCCCTCTCATGCTCTCTGTCTCTCATTCTCTCTCTCAAATAAATAAATAAAATCTTAAAAAAAAAAAAAAAAGAAATAAACATTCCTTTGTTATAAGGAGCTAAGCTTTTGTGTTATGGAACCTGGACTGGATCGCCCGACGGAAGAACCAAGCAGCACCCGGAGATCTTGGAGGACAGGAGGTTTATTTAATGCCGGCGGGCTCAGAGGAGAGTGGTCTCCAAAGGTCTGAGCCCCGAGCACAAACAAAGGGGGTAATTTATACACTTCTACTTCCGCATACTGGGCACTCTTGGCGCGTGCGTGAAGTGGGGCAGGGAGAAGGACCCGGATTGGTGTGCGCGGGAAGCAGAACGGGGAGAAGAACCCGGAAGAGCCCCGGGGCAGGGGCAGCAAGAACTCCCTTGCTGGCTCGGTCGGCCATCTTAGGACATAGATTTTTCCTTATCATTTGGAGTTCTTTTACCACAAAATACCCAGCCTGTCCTGACTGACACAGAAATTTGGAAGTGGAGTTGCTATGACCAAGGACAACAAATTAACTGCCCTATTGCCCTCCACTGAGGCAATCTCATGAATATTGTAGGAGTGCACCTTGCTGGGCATATCCTTACCAAGGCATATTATGATATAATTGTGTGCGTATATATGAATTTTGGCCAACCTGGGATTTATTTTGTACACCTATAAAATACGGATTTTATCCTGCCTAAGGATCTAGGAAAACATGCCTAGCCCCCCTGCCTGCTTGAACTGCTAACATTACCACCAAGCTCTGTGGATATCCCATACTGTGCTCTATTTTCTTATGGAACTTATCCCTCCCAAATATTCCACATATTTATGCATTTATGATGGTTATTGTTTGCTTTCTCTCTGCTCCCACTAGGATATAAGCTTCTGCATGGCAGGGATCATTGTTCGTGTATTGATATATTCCCAAAGGCCTAGAAGAGTATCTGCCACATAGCAGGTACTTCAAAATATTAGCCAAATGGACAAATAAATGCTAACCCAAGATATAAACTTTACATAGTTATTATTATTAATTATAATACATTATTTTTACAGTTATAGTGATCATATTTTCTAAATCAAACAATTAAGACATTGCAAAAAAATTGTTTTCTGAAGTTAAATGTGGGAAAAGATTTAATTATGCATTTATATCCATTGAAACTCCCCTACCTCATTTTTTATTTTACTTCACATGGTTGTATCAGACTTTTTTTAGAATACCCTAAATTCTTTCTGGGTATGCCTATAAAATTGAGAATTGAGAAAATTCTCCAAAAATTGAGAGAAATGAGAAAAATGCTGTCTTCATAGAGCACTGTAAATCCATATCAAAATAATAAGCATTTGTTCCTGCAAATTCTGTCCTAAAATATCTTCCCTTCTCACCACAACTAATGAATATGCTTCCCCACCTTCAAGACTAGAGTCTGTTGGGGTCTCGAGCAGAGTTGTCAAAGAGAACTCTCTGCCACAATGGAAATATTCTTTATCTGTGTTCTCTGATACCACAGCCACTAGCTACCTGGGGCTACTGAGCACTTGAAGTGTGGCTAGCAGGACTGAGGAATTATCTTGTAATCCAATTTACTTACAAGTCATTGTTATTCAAGTTAATTTTCACTCAAATTTAAATGGCCACATGTGGCTCGTGGCTACCATGTTGGAGAGCAAAGCTCTAGAGGAAAGAGATGGAAGAGTGGAATCCGTTTTTGATCCTTTGGTTGTGAGAGCTGGAAGGATCCTGCGACTCATAGGTGGGAGAAGGTGCCAGGTCTGGTCTCTTTCTTCACACCCCCTTACCCCAAGTAATGAAGAAGGAACAGCGTGCTCTTACCCTCTCTGTTCAGGCAGGGGAGCTTGGACTGGGGGACAGAAGGACTCACACTCTTATAGTCATCGGACATCACCTTGACTTGTTCTTTCATGTGGCCATTGGCTTAGGCTGTGTCTCCACGGGCCCACAGACTCAAGCTGGAACTCTGGATGTGAAATGGGAATTGTGGAGACATGGATTCACACGCAGTTTCCCTGCTCCTACTGTGTTTTGAGGAGCTCACCCCGGGGGCAAGTGCAGAGTGGCACTCAATCAACCTGCTGGAGGATTGGACATTTCAGAGGAGGTGGTAATTACTGAAGCAGGTAATGGATCATAAGGAAGTAAAGCCTAGATAGGTTATCCAATAAAGAAAATAGCCAGACCAGGGGTTTCAAAAGAGCAAAGAGAAAGAATATTACCTACTTCGAGTTACTTCTTGGAGCAGAAAGTATCTGGCTCTACTGCGCTGTTATGAAATTAATTTGAAGTTGAGAAACTGTAATATATTACAGCTATCAGTCTCTCTGGACGGTTTTACAATCAACATGTAGGATATGAAAAAAGAAAGATGCCAATAACATATTAATGTGGTATTTGGTGTTCAATCTTCTTTATGCAGCAGAATATTACAGCTGGGCAAAAAATGATCAAAAAGTCCATTCTCCTTGATACAAAGAAACAGAAGAAGATAACCTGAACTTTAAATTATCCCATTTGTCACGTTCCATTGATTGAGTCTTGCTCATTAAGATAAATTCCAAGCCAGACTATCATTTTTATCTTTTGAGCTCTCCAGAATGTATGCTTCCCAGCTGCCTTGATTTCTTTCTTTCCTTCATTTTTCCTTTCAGTTTTTTTTTCTCTATTGGTAGCTGCCAAGGAGGAATGAGACACTCTATCCCGTAGGTGTTTCCCTTCCTGTTTCAGATCCTCTGGAAATATATGTACCTGATGCCCACCCGCAGATATACCCAAGCCAAGTTAGACATTTCCCCTTTCTCCCTTTCACATGCCATGTTGCTACAAGAAGTGTGTGTGGGGGGGGGGGGGCCTGGCTGGCTCAGTCAGTAGAGCATGCAACTCTTGATCTCAGGGTCATGAGTTCGAGCCCTACATTGGGTGTAGAGATTACTCGAAAAAATAAATAAACTTTAAAAGAACCATAAAATGTGCCTTAAAAATAAAAAGGAGGGTATGTGTAGCTTCTCTCAGACAGAAGAGAACTCAAACTCAGCTCTACTGTGGGGTCTTGGGGAAGTCACTGACGCTGATTCTCAGCTTCACAGGGAGATTCCCTCCCTGTTGGGAGGGAGATACTAATGAAGAGGACAGGAGGGCTAAGTGAGCTTGTTTTCTGTCTTTTGGCTCGTTCTCACTCTCTTCTTCTGACTTACTTTCCCTTCTCTCTCAGCATGCCCTGGTTCTGCTCGGGGAGTTATTTCAGCCTTCTCCAAGAACTAATGCTGAGTGGACATGGACACGCCTCGTAACTGGCAGCTAGCAGGTGCTCAGTAGACATGAGTTCATCCCTCCCTCCCCTCTATCCTCAGCAAAGCAGCTAGAGCTGGATGTTAAACAGCAGCCCCTTGTTCCTCCCCCTGCCCTTCGTTGCCAGGGATAAAGTGAAGGGACAGCCGGAAGCACTCAGGATTCCAGCATGTTTACAACGGTTACCCAGGTCCAAGTGGACCCTGTGAAAAGTGGAAAGTCCGAAGCTGATGTTCAGTCGCCTCCCCGCACTCCCCCGACCCCCTGTGGATCTACACTTCCCTACCACCCCTACTCATGGGCTCAGTGCCCTCCTAAAACCCACCCGCAGCTCCTTCATTCACACCACAGTGTGGGTGAGTGGGAATCCTCCTTGCTCCACGTACATTTGCACACAGATCAGAATCTTCAGTTAAAACAGATTGTTCTGAGTCTAAAATCTTGGGCATCGAGCACTGGGAGACTATCTTCCATTTCAAAGGCATGTTCAAAGGGACTCTTTTCTGGAGCTCTGGAAATATAGCGTGTAATTACATGCCCATGGGGGTGAGCCAACACCACAATGCGTTCTTGAACCACAGGGCAGCCAACTATTTTTCTCAATGGAGATTGCCCAAGTACTACCCACACGAAAGAAATCCGCCTAGGTCCCTGTCAGTTTGAACAAGGGGGGGCAGCAGAGAGCAGTCTGCCAGAGCCCCAAGAGCAGAATCAGCCACGTGTTGGGATAAAATGCTGCAGTTGGATGGGAGGTTTTTGAAAAGGCAGGTTGGAAATGGGAGCAAGGTTGATGCCAAGAGAACGAACAGAACTGGGGAGAATAGGTCTAGGCTTGAACAGACGCTTTTGGCCCTGGGGGGCAAAGAACGATGAAGAGGTCTGGATCTCCCAATAAAGTCTCTAGGCAGGAAGCAAAGGATTCTCCAAGAGACGAGAGCAGCCCTCTCCAACCTTTGGTGGGTTATGAAAGAGCCCAGGTTTGAAAATCTGATGAAATCCAAGGGACTTCCCTGGAGAAAAGTGAACACAAACACACATTTTACAGTCAAACCCAAGGGGTCTTCAGCTCTCACTCCAAACCCATGCATGGGCTCCAGGTCCAAAATTATTCTAGGTTCTCAGAGACAGTAATAAGTGGGGCCATTCGGTCATTCATGTTTCTGGTCCTCTTGGATGTGTAGACCTGGGACTGCCTTCTCACTCAGGAAGAGGTCCGGGCCTGTCTTCAGAACAACTTGTGTTTGTATTGGTTCTAGACCAACCCAAAGTAGCCTTGGGCTCTGGACTTTATTAAAGATCCACATATAAGATTTAGAGGTTCTCCTGCTACTCTCTACCTCCATCCACTGGCTAACAAAAGGAGATATTCATAATGGCTAAGGACTTTGCATTTCTTACCTAAATACGGTCTTACAACAATAAACAGTTACTCTCATACCCATTTTATAAACAACAAAACTGAGGTTAGGGGCACCTGAGTGGCTCAGTCAGTTAAGCATCTGCTCAGGTCATGATCCGGGGGTCCTGGGATGGAGCCCTGCATCAGGCTCTCTGCTCAGCAAGAAGTCTGCTTCTCTCCCTCTGCCCCTCCCCCCGACTTGTGCTCACCCACTCTCTCTCTCTTTACTCTCTCTCAAATAAAGAATAAAAATCTTAAAAAAAAGCAAAAAACCTGGGGTTAAATTACTTGCCAGGTTCACAGAGCCAGTCAGTTACAGAACTGGGATGGGCATCCAGCGCACAGTGAGCCTGAAGTCTGGGTAGTCAACACTGTCTATGCTGATGATCAGATCCAGCTCAGGCTTCAGAGCTTTTAGAACAATACTTAAATATTGTTCTACATAGGAACATTGTTCAGAAAGTCAGTTTCAAGTCTTCTTTTTTCTTTTTTTTTTAATTCTTAAAAAAACTTTTTTTTTTTTTTTTTTCCCTAAGTAGGCTCCACTCCCAGCATGGAGCCCAACATGGGGCCGGAACTCATGACCCTGAGATCTAGACCTGAGCTGAGATCAAGAGTTGGACACCTAACTGACTGAGCCACCCAGGCCCCCCAAGTCTTTGCTTTTCTAATGGGTAATGAAGCTCCCAGTCATTGGATCCTTATCCGATATTTGGTTTGGTTAAACAGGTAACATGCCCACCTGGGGATGAGAGGGACTTGTGGGGCTTGCTTTCTCTATACCCTTAGTTCATGTGCTGCCTCTTTAAACACATGAGCCCCAGCTAACTGTCCAGGTTTGTGAACGCAAAAACATGTCTGCACCAGAAATCCATATACCGTGTTGAATTTTGTAGAGACAAGCTGCTTTCTTCCCTTGTATTGTGTTCTCTTAGATTTTTAGTTGATGAAATGTATCTGTTAAAAGAGGGAATATGTTTTAGAAATAAAAAGTAGAGCCCCCCATACTGTGGGCAACTTCTTCCCCACTTAATGGCAGACATTTGAATCTACTAGATTATGTGAAAAGGTAGCAATGAAACATGGGTCGAATACCTGCTGTAGTAGCTGGCCTGTTTAGAAAAAATAAATTTCCCTAAATAATTATTTAAAAAGATCATGTTTGTTAGCCTACTTTTTGAATGACCCCACAGAACACAGATATGATCACAAATAGCAGGCATATTACAGAATCATGAAGTCAGACACCGCATCATATAAATAACAGGTTCCTGTGGGTTCATTTAACTTGTATTTATACAAAAAATTCTGCTACCTTCCCTATTGTTCAATCTGCTGTCATCTGAGATATACAGGCTTTTCACCACCTTTGTAAATAAGCTGGATCAAAGCGTCCTACAATAAAATGGAAAATAATTAAAAACGATGTGTTTCTCAACTTCTGTGCAATGGCATGGCATTATGGCTCATATCCATGAAATATTCAGTGTGCTAGGGTTTGCTCTACTTCCCACATTAAAGCACACTTGTAAAAGACTTTTATTTATTTCTTACAGCTACCTCGAATAATGAGAGGGCCCAGTCACCCACTCCGATATTTTAGCTCTAATGTATACTTTCCCAAGCAAAAAAAAAAAAGAAAGAAATTTTAATTGACACGATTCCCCCGCATGCCTCCAAAGAATACGGCGATCTTCCGATGACCCTCTCTGTTCTGCCATGCAATATGGACAGCACCACCCACCCGTCCAGGGGAGTTGCTTCCTGCGAAACGTCACAGTCCTGAAGAAAAGGCAGGGGAAGAGGAAGAGAAGTAGGAAGGGGAAGAGGAGAGGGGGAAGAGGAGAGAAGGAAGAAGTGGAGGAGGAAGACAGAAGAAGGGAGAAAAAGAGAGCAGCCCTGATATTGAACTTTGAATGAACTGAGTTGAAATGCAAAAGCAATGAGTAATTAATTACCCTAAGTGATTTAGTTTTCAGCCAGAAGATACTGAGTCACCTTAAAGGGGCAAGGTTTCATAATTTCCTCCATTCATGGAAATGAGGGCTTGCGAGCAGGTTGAGATCAGTCACAGAGAAAGAAAGAAAGTTACGTTTGTGCACAGATGAATTAAATGAAATCACAAATCTGCTAGAAGGTGCCAATCCCCACAAAATTTCCAAGTGACATCAAAATGCTTGCAGGTCCTTTGGGAAGTTCCTCTTAATCTATAGCTGACTCCACAGAATAGTGACTTTACAATACATTATCAGCTATAACATAAAAGGAAGTGCTCCGTGGTCAAATAAATGTAGGAAAAGCTGAGTTAAATAAAAGAAATAGGTACTTGCAATTGCGGGGCTTCTTAAAACAATTTTTTTTTAGGCTTCTTAAAGTCTTTAGTGCTGGGACGCCTGGGTGGCTCAGTCGGTTGAGCTTTTGCCTTCGGCTCGGGTCATGATCCCAGAGTCCTGGGATGGAGTCCCGTATCAGGCTCCTTGCTTAGCGTGGAGTCTTCTTCTCCCTCTCCCTCAGCCCCTCCTCTGCTTGTGCTCTCTCTCTCTGACAAATAAATAAATAAAACCTTAAAAAAAATCTTTAGTGCTGATTGGCATTGCACATATCCCATAGGAGGATACAGCATATTATAGAGGGTTTCCCAAACATACACACATATCAGGGAGTGTGTTGTTCACAAAAAGCCTATTAAGGAGCTTACTTATTTATTTTTTTAAGTAATTTCTACATCCAACATAGGGCTTGAACCCACAACCCCGAGATCAAGAGTCGCTTGTTCTTCGGACTGAGCCAGCCAGGTGCCCCAAGGTCTTTTTTTTAAAGATTTTATTTATATATTTTGACAGAGAAAGAGAGAGAGAACACAAGCAGGGGGAGGAGGAGAGGGAGAACAGGCTCCCCACTGAGCAGAGAGCCCGATGCAGGGCTCGATCCCAGGACCCTGAGATCATGACCTGAGTCAAAGGCAGACGTTTAACCAACTGAGTCACTCAGGCATCCCCCAACGACTTTTAATATCTCATTGATCTAGTGCTCCCTGAAAGAGTTTGGGAAGTACATCTCAATAATTTTAGGTGCTTTCCATGGTATCTGGGCTGAGGATACAGAAGAGAAAAGATGAGGGGTCCTTAAAGGTCGGGCAGAGGAACCACAAAGACAAACTTGCCCTCCTTCTTAAGCTTGCCTCAGCTAGCCCTGGGTTGGTCATGGTAAGAACTACTCGTTGGTTTCTCTGAGGGTAGTGGACAAACCTCTGGGCTCCACCTAAGTACAGCTTCTTTCCAAGCTTTCTCTGCAGGTCTAGCTGTGAAGAGGGACTATGCTGGTCTAGCCCAACTTCTGGACCAAATTCAGAAGGCAAACAGCTGGGGTCTTCCAAACCACCAGGGGACCCCAGTCATGTACATGATGTCCAAAGACGGCAGCCTGAATTTGTCATAGCTGCTAGGCATTGGACCAAGAAGCCGTGACCAAAAGGATTGGGGGGTGGGGGGGTGGAGAAACAGAGCCAATGAAAATGGCAAAGAAAGGATTTGTTAGTTCTGCAGTTAAGAGTCATGGTTGCTGGGGCGCCTGCGTGGCTCAGTTGGTTAAGTGTCTGCCTTCGGCTCAGGTCATGATCTCAGGGTCCCGGGATGGAGCGCTGCATTGGGCTCTCTGCTCAGCAGGGAGACTTTTCTCCCTCTCCTTCTGCTGCTCCCCCCTGCTTGTGCGCTCTCACACACTCTCTCTCTCTGACAAATAAATAAATAAAATCTTTTTTTAAAAAAAGCGTCATGGTTGTTGGAATTTTTATTTTCTTTTTACCAAAAGAATGATGTCAAGGTTCGAGAATTTCAACAGGTTCTCAACATTGGCTGAGACATCAAAACCAGAAGAATCCTGCCATTCCAAGTTTCTCTGACCTTAACTTACCCACGGATTATCTGGAAAGTGACATTTACTCCAAAGCCATTTTATTGTGCCTTTTCATGAATGTGGAATGTCCTGCTTTCCTGGAAGAGCTAAGTTGCTGTCAAAACTCCAAAAGACAGGAAGTTTGGTAACAGAGTATTAGGTTAGCGAAATGTAATCTTTCTGCCCTACTTCCGAAGCTCTCTGCTGTTTTCCCATGTAATCGTCTCTGACATTTAATTGAAAGCACCACGTTTTTTACTAAGCAACTCATTTGAGCCCTTGGTGGTCACTTAAGACCCACTTCATTGCCATCTGGCACTCATCTGAAGCCAGGATTATGTAGTCACTGCATGGTTCAGTTCTGTCGGCTGTAGTCATCTCTCAATCTTGTGGTTCTTGGAGAAGTGGCATCTTATTCATATCTTCAAGTCCTAGGTTATAATGGAGGTTCCATGGCTTCTCATGGCTCCATAGCTGGGAAATCAATTATGACTTCGGTAGCACTGACAATGTACTGTATTTGTGAAAAGAAAGCTGAAAAATTATTACCTGGTAGATGAGAAATGATTTTGACATTTAAAAACAGAAAATGCTTCTCCATATCTCTTATAAATGATGTCTGGTGTTGACACTAGCATTTATGTAATTCATCCAATTGTGGGAGCCATCGTGTACTAATTCTTAATAGCAGTAAAACCTATTACATATATTGCATTATTTGTTTCAGAGGTACAGATCTGGAGGGGAGGGGGGTGGGAGGATGGGTTAGCCCGGTGGTGGGTATTGAGGAGGGCACATTCTGCATGGAGCACTGGGTGTTGTGCACAAACAATGAATCATGGAACACTTCATCTAAAACTAATGATGTAATGTATGGGGATGAACATAAGAATAAAAAAATAAATAAATAAATTTTAAAAAAAGAGAGAAAAAAAAAACCCTATTACAAAGGGGACTAACATACCTTCAAAAGGTTTTAGTCCAGTTTTCTTCTTCTAGGCCCATCATTTCAACTCTGTAATAATTACCTTATTTTGCTCTAGTTCTGCTGCAAGAAACCTTGAGGAAGAAGTAATGGGGCACCTAGAACTAAAGCTGAAATGGACAGGGCAATAGGCCTCAGTCCAAACGTTTGCATACATTCAGGAAAGGCTTAAAAGGACAAGAGTAAAGATTGAAAGGTCTCAGGGGTTTTGTTTTGGTTTGCTTTTATTTTAATTTTAGTTTTATAATGAGGGCCAAACCTTCCCTTAATTATCCAAAGGCAATTTTGATAAAGAGAGAAACAAAATATAAGGCTTATGTTTGGGGTAATCTTTTTTTTTTTTTTAAGATTTTATTTATTTATTTGAGAGAGAGAGAATGAGAGAGAGCACATGAGAGAGGGGAGGGTCAGAGGGAGAAGCAGACTCCCCGCCGAGCAGGGAGCCCGATGCGGGACTCGATCCCAGGACTCCAGGATCATGACCTGAGCCGAAGGCAGATGCTTAACTGACTAAGCCACCCAGGTACCCAAGTAGGTTGAGTTTTAAACACTAGATTCATCCGCAGTGTTGTCCAATAGAAACAGATGGGCCACATACATAATTTTAAGTTTTCTAGTGGCCACATTTTTTTTTTAAAGATTTTATTTATTTATTTGAGAGAGAGAATGAGAGTGGGGAGCGGCAGAGGGAGAAGCAGACCCCCCGCCGAGCAGGGAGCCTGATGCGGGACCCGATCCAGGGACTCCAGGATCATGACCTGAGCCGAAGGCAGTCGCTTAACCAACTGAGCCACCCAGGTGCCCGGGTTTGGGGTACTCTTAACAGAAAACTATAATCTGCCTCGGTGTGATGAAAACAAAGAAAAACGTTATTCTACCTCCATTGTCCCTCAGTGGTCAGCTTCGGAAGGCTGAAGACAAAGGGCTTCAAAACTGTCCATGGATGGAAGTGAGTGCATGTTGAGAAGCCATCTCTCTATGGAAAAGACCTGGGTAGCAGAACCACATCCTGTCAGGTTGGTCAGAAGACAGAGTGGTCTGTGCTCACTGAGCTCACCAACCTGCGTCTGCACCAGCTCCGAGAGCTCTGTGGGGTGTTGCTAAAATGTCCTCTTGCCCTGGGTCACCTTGCCAAGTTGAAAACAGGGTGATGAACGTTGCAGGTGATGGGAATCATCCATGCAAAGGCGAGGAACTGTGAGTGTGTTCTGGAAATACTAAGAAACATTCAATGAGACAGAGTATGTGACCCAAAGGGTCCCATGGGTAGTCTGGGTCCATATTTTATTTTATTATTATTATTTTTTAAAGATTTTATTTATTTATTTATTAGAGAGCGAGCGAGAGAGAAACAGCATGAGAGAGGAGAGGGTTAGAGGGAGAAGCAGGCTCCCCGCTGAGCCGGGAGCCCGATGTGGGACTCGATCCCAGGACCCTGGGATCATGACCTGAGCCGAAGGCAGTCGCCCAACCAACTGAGCCACCCAGGCGCCCCTTATTTTATTATTTTTTTAAATTTTTATTTATTTATTTAGAGAAAGAGAGAGAGCGCGACCAGGGGGAGGGGCAGAGGGAGAGGGAGAGAATGTCAAGTAGACTCCCAGCTGAGCATGGGGGGAGGGGAAAGCCCAACACAGGGCTCAATTTCACGACCCTGAGATCATGACCTCAGTCAAAGTCAAGAGTCGGATGCTTAACCAACTGAGCCACCCAGGCGCCCCCATCTGGGACCATATTCTAAAGAGCTTCCCATGCCACACTGAATTTGGACCTAATTTTACAGAAAGATAAATCCCAGAGCAGTGAGAACAGTCTATAAATGAGGAAAGATTGGCAAGATGTCTTTCTTCCTTTTCTTTCCTTGGGGATGCCAGTTCATCAGTACAGACTTAGCTCAAGCACCACCACCACACAATCTCTGAGACCCTCTGCCCAACCCCACCATTCTACACACACACACACACACACACTCACACCCACGTACACACACACAACCAGCTAATACGTCATTTCACCTTGTGATTGTCATTACCCTGACACCTAACACAATCTAGTGAATAAACTCGAATACATGTCTGCTTCCTCAACTAGAACATGCCATCTGCTCGGTGTGTTTTATTCATTTCTGTACATCGCCTGACACATAGTAGGATTCAATATATGTTGTTTTGAATGGAAGAAATTGCCATTCTCTTTTCTGCAGACAACTCTGCAGGCTCAGAGTTTGATTCTGCTCCTGTAAAGAGGGTGTGGTATTAAGATCTTCCTTCTTAACACATTGGGAGGATATTACACATGCTGCTCACAATCATTGATTTCTCTTCAATTGTGATTTGTGCAAAACCCACTCAGAGGGAGTTACATTTGTTATTTGCTTACAGTACATTACAGAGAGTGCTTTGGTATTCAAAATCCGCTGAACTTTTGACTTATTTCCTTCTAAAAGAGAAGCCAGGAGTTACTTTTTTTTTTCCTCTTTAAGTAATGGGCATGGCAAGCCAACAAAAATACATTGAAAGACATGTGCATTCAATTTTCATTTGTCTTAGATCAAAATTAGATGTTTCTCCTCCATTATCTCATAAACATGCGTGATTTATGAAAGAAACCGAAGCGAGTGTCATTAAAACTGATTACCGTAAGCGAGGAGTGACGCGCATGTGGGGATGCGCTCGTGATTATGATGTTAGGAAAAGTAATCTAATGATCAGTGGAATAATGTCATTCTGCGGTGTTGCTAAAAGACTAACAGCAGAAGCCCTTGGTGAAATCGCACCTGCTGATCCAAAATGGGCCCTAATCATAACCCAGAGGACGTTCGTCTTTGACTCCGCCCACTGACGCAGGCCCCCCCGGGGGGGGCAGTGTCCTTGGGGGCCGCCCCAGCCACTGAGAGACCACACTGCCCCAGACCTCGGTGACACCTGAGCCCGCCTGTCTTCTGCAGAAACCGGGAGAAAGAAGGGAGCCCAGAACAGGAAGCAGAAGGAAAGTTCTCTCAGGGAAGAGCAGCTTTCCACAAATGCTCCCAGCCCCAGCTGGGGTCCCCGCTCGTGCCTTCCTGTGCCCAGCGTGCCTTTGATAGCCGTGTCCCACTTGCTCAGGGGCCGGCTGCCTCAGGGATGCGCCCCCTTCTTACAGAGCACCACTGTCTCCAGCCTCCAGCGGATCCCCACTTCCCAGAGCTTCTCAACCTCAAAAAATCTTCTAACCAGCCCTGTCCTTCCATTCCCCCCCAAACCCATGGGCAACGCGCCCTGTCCTGGCTCCTCTCCTTACTCACTGTCCCCTGACCCCTTACTCCTGAGTCTGGGTCTGATCCCCACCCACCCTCAAATCCTCCCATTGGCCTGCTCCTGGCGAGCGTTCGAATGACCTAAGCGGCCATCTCCGTCCTAAAGGCCACCGCCTCTTCTCCGGTCTCCGGCACAGCTGGAGAAGCACCTGCTGACTTGGTGAAATTCTCTCCCCACTTCGTATCCCCAGGATTGACGGCCGCTGGCCTCTGCTTACTCTCCAACCAACCCCTTCTCCATCGCCTGCCGCCTGCGCTTGGCATCTTCCCAAGACTGTCCTCACCTCCCCTCTCATCCCCCTCACAGCTGTCTGCTTTTGCCGTGACGGAGGTGACCGCCCCCGTGGGGCTGACTCTCACATCGGTGACCCCAGCCCACCGTGCTGGTACCCAGACACAATGCCCTCTCCGCGGCAGGCCTCGGCGAGCCCCTTGCCCACGGCGGTCCACGGTCAGAGCGCCGGACAGAACCAGGCCCGACCTCCAGCTCCGCCACATTCTGCCCGTCTGACCTCTGACAGCTTCCGCAAGCAGTCTGAGCCCTGCTCGCCCCATCTGTAGAATCAAAGATAGTAACTCTCCCTGCCTCATGAGGTCGTTGGGAGAATTACAAGAATTCCTGTAAATCACCTGGCCCATAGTAAGTATTCCTTAAGTTTCAGCTGTTATTATTAACATACTCAGTGCATGTTTATTGAATGAAGGAATAAACTATGGGGATGTTTTAGGCACCATAGTAGGAAGGTGGGAAGGGGACATGAGGTCGAGCCCCTCGCATCCTACAATATGGACTACAGGGCACCTCCTCCAGGTGAGCCAATGCGACCGGATGAAGATGACTAACCTTTGCAAAATATTGCTTTTAAAAAAATATTTGCTACTGGGGCGCCTGGGTGGCTCAGATGGTTAAGCATCTGCCTTCGGCTCAGGTCATGTTCCCAGGGTCCTGGGATCAAGCCCCGCATCGGGCTCCCTGCTTGGCGGGAAGCCTGCTTCTCCCTCTCCCACTCCCCCTGCTTGTGTTCCCTCTCTCGCTGTGTCTCTCTGTCAAATAAATAAAATCTTTAAAATATATATTTGCCGCTACAGAAAGCATACAAGTAACAGTTGTGTTTCAGCTCAAGCTGTTTATCCACTGTAGCTTGATGTATACAAACCCCATCGTGATGTTATTCCAGTTTTGGCTGATTAAATGGAATACAATTACCCTCAGTGAAAATTGCGCAAACAGCATGTGCTGTCAAAGAAGAAGAGCATCATTTGATTTTCCCGAAATCAAAGCATCCTCTCCTCCCCACCCTCGCCAGGTTATCATCTGAGATATAACGGGCTTTTTTTCTGTGAAGTAACTTTCTGATCAAATCAGGCAGTCACCTCCCTAAAGGATTATCCCCCCAGTGTGGGAGGAATCAGTACTTTGATTAGCAATTTCTCTTTGCTTCATTGACTGCTCTGGTTCGTTCTTACCTGAGCCTCTTTCTTAAACAACCTTTTTATTTGGCCGTGAATTTATATCTACGGAGAAGTTAGAGAGTTCCCATATACCCGTCATCCAGTTGCCCCTAATATTAGCATCTTAGATAACAATGGTAAATTTGTCAAAACTAGGAAGTGAACATTGGTAAATTATGATTCATTAAACCACAGCCTTTATTCAGATTTCCCTAGTTTTTCCGCTAATGTCTTTTTTCCTACCCCAGGATCCAAGCCAGGAGACCATACTGCATTTAGTCATCATGTCATCTTAATAAATATTCCACTGATATTGCATAATGCCACATAATTACTGGCGAAAGTTTCTCTACCCCATTGCAGTATATAAAACCTGTGAAGTTCAAAGTGAGCTGGGGAGAGCTGGCCAAAATGGGCTTTAGGCCAGTCAGCCAAAAAGCAAAATTAGTTGCGAAAGTTTGTCCCATGTAGTGTCAAAGTGAAATGTTTAAAAATGCTTTGTTCCTTCCTCCCCTCCCCCAGAACTTTCTCTAGTTTTGTCTCTCCTGCAAGGCTACGCATCTGGTGGCCCCTCTATATTCATGGGTTGAATTTTGCAGCTACCTCATTTTTCATCAAATCAGAAGACACAAAGAGTCGTGTTCATCTTCACTGAAAACACAGTTGTGCGACCTTGAGTGAATCCATTTAACCTTGCTTGGACTCACTGTCCCCATCTATACCATCTGTGACTTGTCAGTGGCTGCTGAGTGCTGGCAAGCTGATCTGTCACATCAGAATCACCTAGAAAGCTGGTTGTTATGCTGATTTGCCAGTCCTACCCCACTTATGAGTATCTGGGCAGTTGGGCCTGGGGATCTGTATTTTCTCTCTCTCTCTCTCTCACACACACACACACACACACACACACACTCACCCCCGTGAAGTGGATACACAACAAGGTCTGGGACGCCCTGGGTTAAACTAGCCACATACTGCCTTGTGTTCAGAGGCAAAAGTGCCCAGGGAGGTGTCCTCTAACAGGAGGCCAAGAAAAGAGATTAGCCTAGTTGTGGAAGCAGATCTGGTGCTTCCTGGGCCTCCCAAGACCATCTTATTAAGAGATAACTCCCCATGTCCTAGGCTTCTGTTGCATTCCGCCCAGGCATGCAGTGGGGAAATGTACATGTAGCCCTCCATAGTCCAAGCACTGGCCTCCTATGCATTCTATTTAAAGCAATTTAGGAGAAGATATTTGCAAATGACATATCAGATAAAGGGCTAGTATCCAAAATCTATAAAGAACTTATCAAACTCAACACCCAAACAACAAATGATCCAATCAAGAAATGGGCAGAAGACATGAACAGACATTTTTCCAAAGAAGGCATCCAAATGGCCAACAGACACATGAAAAAGTGTTCAATATCGCTCGGCATCAGGGAAATCCAAATCAAAACCTCAATGAGATACCACCTCACACCAGTCAGAATGGCTAAAATTTGTAACAAGTCAGGAAACGACAGATGTTGGTGGGGATGCAGAGAAAGGGGAACCCTCCTACATTGTTGGTGGGAATGCAAGCTGGTGTGGCCACTCTGGAAAATAGTATGGAGGTTCCTCAAAAAGTTGAAAATAGAGCTACCCTATGACCCAGCAATTGCACTACTGGGTATTTACCTCAAAGATACAAATGTAGGGATCCGAAGGGGTACGTGCACCCCGATGTTTATAGCAGCAATGTCCACAATAGCCAAACTGTGGAAAGAGCCTAGATGTCCATCAACAGATGAATGGATAAAGAAGAAGTGGTATATATATACCATGGAATATTATGCAGCCATCAAAAGGAATGAAATCTTGCCATTTGCAACGACATGGATGGAACTGGAGGGTATTATGCTAAGTGAAATAAGTCAATCAGAGAAAGACGTGTATCATATGGTCTCACTGATATGAGGAATTCTTAATCTCAGGAAACAAACTGAGTGTGGCTGGAGTGGTGGGGGTGGGAGGGATGGGGTGGCTGGGTGATAGACATTGGGGAGGGTATGTGCTATGGTGAGTGCTGTTTGTGTAAGACTGTTGTATAAGACTGTTGAATCACAGACCTGTACCTCTGAAACAAATAGTACATTATATGTTAAAAAAAAGAAGAAGAAGAAGATAGCAGGAAGGGAAAAATGAAGGGGGGGAACTGGGGTGGGAGATGAACCATGAGAGACTATGGACTCTGAGAAACAAACTGAGGGTTCTAGAGGGGAGGGGGTGGGGGGATGGGTTAGCCTGGTGATGGGTATTAAAGAGGGCACGTACTGCATGGAGCACTGGGTGTTATACGCAAACAATGAATCATGGATCACTACATCAAAAACTAATGATGTAATGTATGGTGATTAACATAACATAATAAAATTTAAAAAAATAAAGCAATTTAGGGGAAAGTCGCTAAAGAAAATAAGTAATATAGATGAAAGTTTTACAAAAACATTGGAATTTTGGTAAATGACAACTTCTCTCTGTTATATTTGAAATTTCTGCACTGACTACTTTTCATCCCTCACCTGAGAGCACAAAAAAATGAAAATGAAATTATTTCACATGACACAGTAACTTAATCTGCTTACTTTACCTGCATTCCGCCTTTTAAGAAATTTTCTTAGGGGCGCCTGAGTAGCTCAGTCGATTAAGCGTCTGGCTTCTCCCTCTCCCTCTGTCTCTTCCCCAGGCTTGTGCTCTCTCTCTCTCTCTGTGTCATATAAATAAATAAAATCTTTAAAAAATAAATAAATAAATAAGGTAATAATCAGAAATTTGGAAAAAGGGGATGCTTGGGTGGCTCACTTGGTTAAGCATCCAACTCTTAATTTCAGCCCAGGTCATGATCTCAGAGCTGTGGGATTGAGCCCAGCATTGGGCTCTAAGCTCAGCAGAGTCTGCTTGAGATTCTCTCTCTCCCTTTCCCTCTGCCCCTCTCTACACTCACATGCCCCCCGCGCGCTCTCTCTCTATAATAAATAAATAAAATCTTTTAAAAAAGGGAGAAATTCGGAAAAAGCTTTATTTGAAAAAGTACTTACTGCAATAGTACTTAAAATTTTTTTTGGAAACTGAACATTCAAAATTAGATAATGAGTTAAATAAATGATGGTTCTTTATATGCCATCGTGTCACACAAGCATTAAAAATGGTGTTTTAATGACACGGGAAACTATTTATAATATTGTAAGTGAAAAAAAAAGCCTGATCAAAATATTGTGTGTGCATTATGATCCCAATTTTGTTGAAAGAAAAATATGTGCCTATGTAAAGAAACGTAAGACTGAAAGGAAATATATCAAAATATTTTAAAGTGTCTTAAAAATGAAAAAAAAAAGCATTCAAATGGTTCTCTCTGCATGGTGAAATTAGAGTTCATTCTTTATTATCTTCTTTGTGCCTTTCTGAATTTCGAATTCACTTCACAGGGAAATGAACCACTTTTATAATCAGAAAGAATACAGTGCTATTTTTTAAAAGAAATGAAAAAGTCAGATTACAAAAATAAATACATAACACAGAAAATGCTATGATATGTTGAGTGAAAACACAGAAAAATTGCATACACAGTAGACTTTATGAAAATACATACATAAAAAATTGTAACTCTGCAAAGGAAGGGCTAGAATGAAAATACAGCAAAATATTTAAAGTATTTGGGTTTAGATGACAAAAATAAAGTGGATTTCGTCTACCCTTTTTTATTTTTAAAAATCCCATTAATTGGGCGCCTGGGTGGCTCAGTTGGTTAAGCGACTGCCTTCAGCTCAGGTCATGATCCTGGAGTGCCGGGATCGAGTCCCGCGTTGGGCTCCCTGCTCGGCGGGGAGTCTGCTTCTCCCTCTGACCCTCCCCCCTCTCATGTGCTCTCTCTCATTCTCTCTCTCTCAAATAAATAAATAAAATCTTAAAAAAAAATTTAAAAAAATCCCATTAATTAACAAGATATTAAAAATTATGTTCGAAAATTCCTCCATCTCCTGCCCCACCCCAATAAATATCATGACAGCCCAGGGCGCTGTGTGAGTAAGAGCACGCAAGTTCTATAATTAGACATGCGTGCACTCCAATCTTGGCTCTGAAATTTACTAGCTGTGTGTCCTTAGGTAATCAGCTTAACTTCTCTGAGAAATAACATAGCACCTACCTCCTCAGATTACCATGAGCAGGAAGGGAGATGATAGATGCTAATTGCCTGTCATGTAACCTGCTGAAGTCACTAAAAGGGTTTTCTGGCCATTGGGGTAGGGAACATGATGTGTTTGGAGCTTTCACTAGAGCATCTTCAGCTGCACTCTTGGTCTCGCTTCACCAGGCCTCAGAAAAGCGAGGGTAAAGTCGGCAGGCCTTCTGGCCCCTATGTGTAGCGTGAGGAAAATGCCCAACAGTGTGGACGGGCGAACTTGGAGGAAAATGTATTCTTCCAGTCCTGCTAATGATCTAAGCCACACTGGATGTCTCTAGGTGGTAGATCGCCTGTCAGGGAAATTTCCACTTTGGTCAGTGTGCTCAACCTCTGGTTATTAGATTTCAACTCAAAGATGTGTTTGTTTGGGGCACCTGGGTGGCTCAGTCAGTTAAACATCTGCTTTCGGCTCAGGTCATGATCTCAGGGTCCTGGGATTGAGCCCCATGTTGGGCTCCCTGCTCAGTGGGGAGTCTGCTTCTCCCTCTCCCTCTGCTGCTCCCCTTGTTTGTGCTCTCAAATAAATAAATAAAATCTTAAAAATTAAAAAAGATGTGTTTGTTTGACTATTTGTCTTATCAATGTCTGTCCCTCTTTTGCATAAGTGCCTTTAAGGAATAATGATGGGTGCTCGGACAGGTCATGGAGAGGGACACACACAGGCACACACAGGGACGTACTCCAGTATCATCCTGCTGGCCTTCCCTGCAATCTGATGACCCATAATTAAATTCAGTCCTTTGGGTCAACTTCACACTCTCGTAAAATGGAGTATTTATTCATTCAATCCCATGTCAATGCCATTAATTTGTTAGGGACTTCCTCTAATCCGATACCAGGGAACAAGGTCTATGGTAAAGTAGATTTTGAAGATAAAAGAGAATTTCAAAATCGGGGGACACTTGACTGAAGGCAGCCTAAGTGTGGAGTCAAAGGTGGGGAGGCAAGGGAGTCAAGGAGGCTCCCCAGCTCTGTGGTGGAGAAGAGCATCTACCCTGGCATCCATTGCCTTCAGCTCTAAAGCGGCCCAAAGGCTCAGGCCTTCACTACTTGCCGAAACCATCACCTTAGTTTTAGAATCAGTGGAAACAAGTCACTCGAGATCTGGGTCAGTCACACATGAGCTCCAAGTCAGAATCCACCCTGCAGCTGTGGAACCGCAAAGAATATTACTTGAGATGATATCTTCCACCAACAGGTGATGCAGTGATTAAGTGAGATGAGATGTGACCAATATCGAACAGCACAGCACCAAAAAAATTTTTTGGCACCAAAAAAAAAAGTCCTCAAGAAGTGGGAACAATGATTTCTCTACTCCTTGAGGTCATTCTTATTCCTAAAGATTTCTTTAGTTCCAAAATTCCTTGCTGTCGTGGAAAACGAAGACATAACCCTCTCCCTGATCTGTAGAAATAGCAATCCCCCTTTGGGTGTGCCCCAGGCTTTCCAAAACCATCATTACCTTAGTCAAACTCTCTCATTCAAGAGTCAGGCCAAGGGAGGATGCTATATACTTGGCCAGCTTCCCCCACCTGCTGGGGGCCAGTGGATCTGGACATGGCAAGCTTCATCTGAACTGTGACAAAGTCATTACTGGACTCTCATTAAGCTTGAGAAGGTGTTCCTAGCCATTCCCTAAATGTCACCAACCATCTGCTCACCTAATCCCTAAGTCCCTTACAAACTGCTCACCACCCAGAAGAGCTTTTCGGAGACTCTCTGGGGAGAGGGACAAGGGACGCACACTGTGGGGACAGGGTACTGTCTGCGGTGAGGCTGAGCATAGCTGGGGAGGAGTGGCTCCCAGCCCCACGGGCAACCCATTCCTTAACACAGAGAGGGTACTAATGGGGATATTTATATATACAGTTGCAGCTGCCGTGGGAGACTGGGAGGGGAGGTGCGTTGCACTCCGCATGCTGAGGGTCCCCTCCCGCAGGACCGGGGACGTTGCAGCTGGGGCCCCCCTGACTGGGCGGCAAGAACTGAGCCACTCACGCCCGCAGCCCAAGATCCTTATGAAATCCCAGGGAGATGGGCGCCTGGGTGGCTCAGTCGGTGAAGCATCTGCCTTCAGCTCAGGTCATGATCTCAGGGTCCTGGGATCGAGCCCCAAGTCAGGCTCCCGGCTCGGTGGGAAGCCTGCTTCTCCCTCTGCCTCTGCCTCTCCCCCTGCTTGTGCTCTGTCTCTCTCTCTCAAATAAATAAATAAAATCTTAAAGAAAAAAAAAGAAATCCCAGGGAGAGACCCGTGCCCCACTGCCCCAGGGGACGCATCTTCAGGCAGAACAGACGGCCACAGTCTTGCTCTCCCTTCCCCTGGGGCGGGGGGGTTGATGCCAGTGATAAGGCTATTTGACGAAAGTTTGAATCATGGTAAGCTGTGCAGAGGACATGCAATTTTAGTTCATTGGAAATGTTATCCAAGTAGTGGGAAATGTACTGATCTTTCTCAGGGACAGCGCCACAAATAATCATCACTGACCTGCCTCTCTGAATCCAGCCCTTACTAAGGCTTTCTAAGACCAGGAAGGGTGGTATAACAAGAAGCACTCCCAACTCAAGGGGCCAACGTTCCACTACAGGCTTGACCTGTTTACTCTGTGCCCCTGGTTGCTTCCGGTCCATGTTCCCATGACTTCTGGACTGATCTGCCGTGCCATGTGGGTCGGCCATTCCTCCAGCAGGGGCAGAAGACGCTCCTACCACCCCCAGGATCTCTGAATATGTATTTGTGGACTTCACGAAATGGCCACTTCTCATAGGGAAGCATTAGACTACCTACTAACTTTTTTACCATAACAAAAGAGAAAACTTCATCCCTGGCCCGGCGACCTCACAGCTTGCCACAGAATCTCTGTCCTCGATGCATCCGTTGATATAACTGTGAGCTCTGCCCTGGAACACTGGGTGATGTACTTGGCAAAGCCACAGGTCTCCTTGATCACGCTCGTATTCACTGTGAATAATAAAAATCTACAAGTGGGAGATTCATGACAACAACAGAAATCATTGGTAAGACATGAGCATTTTATAAAATACAAAAAAAAGAAAAAAGAAGAAGAAGAAGCAACAAATATGCTTCACAAGCACAGAAACAAGGGGGGCTCAGAACTCAGTGGTAGACCTTCTCAATCATGTTCTCCGTAATTAAAGAGCATTAATGAAACTTAGCAGGCTATGTCGCTTGGGCCTGTGGTCTAGTTCCAAATTCCAAAATTAATATGACAAATGCTGAGACTGGTTCAACCAAGGTAAGTGACAAATATCAAACCAAGTAGCTGTGGCCAGGGACTCAGTGATACAGAAAACTGAAGGGAAGGGCTCAGAGAAAAGGTGTCTGCCGGAGAGACCAACCAGCCTGAGACGACTGCCTTCCACCCTGTGGGATCCAAATACAATACAGATACATTTTGACGTGTCCCCATACATAACGTTCTTCGTGTAAGCACAAGTGCACCTATTAAAAGCAATGAAAACAATTCCATGTCCAAGCCAAGGCCAAATCCAAAGGCTCAGCACCCAAAGGACTGATGTCACAAGGCCTCCTTGAGTTGAGGTCTTCTAGGTGACGTTCACGCCTTCTGTACAACTGCTGTGATTCTTTGAGATTCAAAAACCTATGGACTAGGGACGCCTGCCTGGCTCAGTGGGTAGAGCATGTGACTCTTGATCTCGGGGTTGTGAGTTCAAGCCCCACGTTGGGCATAGAGCTTACCTAAAAAAAACCTATGGGGACACCTGAGTGGCTCGGTTGGTTAAGCATCTGCCTTTGGCTCAGGTCATGGTCCCAGGGTCCTGGGATAGAGCCCCACATCAGGCTCACTGCTCAGCAGGGACCCTGCTTCTCCCTTTCCCTCTGCCTCTCCCCCTGCTTATGCTGGCTCTCTCTCTCTCTCTTTCTCTCTCTCTCAAATAAATAAATAAAACCATTAAAAAAAACCCCTATGGACTAAAGGTTAACCTTAAACACCACCAGTGCAAAATATTACATACCAACTGGAGGGTCAAGGGCAAATAGTGATGTAGAAGCTGGAAGTGGCATTTCCCATTTCCTCTAGTAGAAACATTCTTCCTCTTGGGTTCTACAATACAAAATGATTTGAGGGGAGGACTCATCTGTAATTACTGGAGGTTCAGTTCTCACCTCTAACCCCCAGGTTCCCAAATCCATCTGATACCAGAGTGGTGTCTACAAAAGACCCTTGGGCATTCTGGAAGGACCGTGGTATCTAACCGATGGTGTGGATTGAGAAAATCAGAGAATCTCGTGGACATGAGGCCACTCCAGTTCGTTGGTCAAGTTGATAAGAAGCAGTACAGGTCTTATCAACATTTCAAGTTGATAAGAAGTAAAAATGAATGTGAAGGAAGAGGCATGAGAAGCTCAAAAATCCGACCCAAATCCAAAGTATTAGCTGGCCTGCCTGGCGGCAGTCACTAATTCTTACACTGTGCTATTGGAGTAAGCACAATGGACTCGGGGAGCAAACCCAAATCCAGAGGCATCTAGAGAAGAGCATTCCAGTTGCCATTATGTGTTACATACATGTGTACATGTCACATTCAGGAAAAGCCATTAAATGACCCCCATATCAGCCACCCTAAAACACACTAAGGGCTGCAGTGATGTTTGAACTAGTCATAAGCCAATAAATGCATGAGTACAACAAATCCTGTCCCATAGGAACCCCTCAAATTACCCCCAAATAATCAGCCGAGTCAGGGCTTGAGGTAAATTTGAAGTAATTCATGAGTAGATAAGAGTGTAGGGAAAAAAAAAAATTTAAACATCAGCATCATGCGGAATCCCACCTGAAAGTCTTTCCTTTTAACAATTGACACAAACACCCTGAAATTTGCTCAGGAATGTCGAGACATCCAGGAGTCCCCCACTGGCAGCCCTACAGCGTGGGCAGTTTGACAAACAAGAAAATTGGCCTCCTTCAAGACGTAACAACAAAGTCAACAGAGGACCAACGTATAACACCCTAACAGTCACACTGCCCACTTGAGATGCAAGACCCGTGCTTGCATTGAAGAGGCAAAGAGAGCCCCCGGGGCTTCTAGTTGACCTCCCCAACATGATGACCTTTGTTGCATGGGTCCAGAAGCCAGGGTGAATTTTGACAAATGCTTAATATACACGCACTTGTTTGTTTCTATTATGCCTTAGATTACGTCAATGAACTACAGATTACAATAAATACAGAAAATATTTGGAGGAACTGCAAACTTCCTCCAGGTAAGTGATTCTAAATGTGCTTTGGGTCTTATATTTCTTGACAACCAGATGTGAAAAGAACTCCAGAAAAATCATAAGTACCCACAACTGCATGTATTGTATAGAATTGCAGAATAAGAGCCCAAGATCTGGAAATGGTATACTCAATTTCTATATCCCTCAATACCAGATATTCTAAGAACTGTGTGTAATATCCTCTTCCTTGCAAAAAAGAGAAACAAAAAAACAATGAAAAATGAAATTTTAAAAATGCACAAAAAATAATTTAAAAAAATAAAAATAAATAAAAATGCACAAAAAATAAAAGTGACAATTTTTTATCTTCTTTCAATAAACTTCATTGCAGGTTGTGTGCATGTGTCCAAATTTTGTGCATGGATTAAACATAGTATGCCAACTTCCCAAATTTTACATTTCATGCTCTACAAACTCTCAATACAGAGACTATGACGATCTTAAAAAATGAAAGCCCTCAATTTAAAGCAAAATGACCAATATAGGTTTCTCCACATATAAATTGACGTATATTCACAGGTTAAGAAATGTATCAAATTTGAACAATTGATATTCTCTCCCGCAAAATGATTATTTTTTTTAAAAGATTTTATTTTTAAGTCATCTCTACACCCAATGTGGGGCTCGAACTTACAACTCTGAGATCCAGAGTCGCATGCTCCACCCACTGAGCCAGCCAGGAGCCCCAAAATGATTCTTTACTTAGACTAGATGGCAAAAACTTCAGTTGAGTTCAAAAGAAAGAAAGGAAGAGCATGAACTATTTTGTAACTCATCTTCAATATTTTAAAATGTTTTCAAAGTGTAGAATTTTTCAATACTTTTAAATATTAGGGATCTTCAGGATGCCTGGGTGGCTGTCGTTAAGCGTCTGCCTTCAACTCAGGTCATGATCCCACAGTCCTGGGATGGAGTCCCGCATCGGGCTCCCTGCTCCACGGGAGGCCTGCTTCTCCCTCTCCCTCTGCTGCTCCCCCTGTTTGTGCTGGCTCTCTCTCTCAAATAAATAAATAAAATCTTTAAAAAAGTAAACATTAAGGATCTTCAGTATAGCCACGTTGACCTCCAAATAGCACTGATATGATTTCACAAGGGTAATACAAAGTCACATTACCACAAAATGAAGAAAGTAAAAGTGGAAAGTAAAAGTCGCCTAAAAATGACTACTGCTATTATGTTGCTGTATTCTTTTCCAGACTGTGTTCTACACATATACGAGCTTTTTATTAAACTTGGATCATACCATACGAGCTGTTCTACAACTTCCTGTCTTCATTTGATATTCCTTTAACATTTTTCTGTAACTTGAGATCCCGATTTGCCTCAGTCTTAATGGCAACGTGGTTTTCTATTGTCTGGCTGCCCTGAAATTTATTGTACGGTACCTGTCAAAGCATGGCTGCCTCAGCTAGAGCCCAGGAAATGCCAATCTCTGCTCACCATCACCCAGCAAGTTTGGTATTTTAGAAGCTAAGCAATTTCTGATATGGAAGGCAATCAAAGTATTCTACCAGGCTTTGGAAACATCTTCAACCGCACCCCGGTCCCTAGTTGTCACCTTCTCTTTCTGATCCTTCAGATTTTTCTTTTTTGGGGGGGGAAGGGCAGAGGGAGAGGGAGAGAGAGAATCTCAAGCAGGCTCTACGCCCCAGCACAGAGCCCAATGCGGGGCTCCATCCCATGACCCTGGGATTATGACCTGAGCTGAAACTAAGAGTCGGATGCTTTAACCAACTGAGCCACCCAGGCACCCCAACCCTTCAGATATTTTTGAAACCTAAATTATTGTGCTCCTATCATCCACTCTTCCATTCCCCCCTCCCATAAATCTCAATTATCCTCTTACCCTGAAGTGCTTTCCTTTACATACCAAATACCTTGAATTGAAAGAGACATGGCCAATTTATTTTAAAGAAAAGCATCGGGACTTTTTTTTCCCTCTCTTCTCCTTCTCCACAGTGAGGAGGGAGGAGGCTTCTTCCCAACCCCAGTGCCTCCCATCTCTCTATGAAGAGAGGAGGCTGGTGAGCACTTAACACATGCACTTAGGATTGCAAAACGGCCACCAACTGCACTATTTTAACGCACCTAGACAATACGCCATTCACCTTATTGATTCGAAGCAATCTGATAAACATTTCACAGGAACTTGAGCCGGCCAGGTGCCTATAAAACACGCTGCCCTGCCCACAACTCACACTGAGTCCTGTGCTCTAATTTGGCTATCAGTCCCAGAGTGTAATGATCTGAGTTCTGAGCCTCGAACACGCACCTTCATATTTCTATCCTGCGTGTGCCAACTGCCTGGCTTCTGATTTGGGTTTCTGGCCTAGGCCATGGCCATGGGTTTATTCCCGTCTCTACAAATAGAGCAGATGGGCCACAGATCCGGTAATACCACCCAGTCCCCAGGCCTGGAGCACCCTGCCCCTGGAGGGCCTGCTTTCTTCGAAGGATAACTAGGAAACCATTTATTGTGTACAAAATACTGTTTTAGTACCATCTGATAATCCATCTGTCTCTACTTTGAGGAGTTCACAGCTGAGTGAAATCAAACTAGGAAGTGCCAGCACAGCTCTAATTCTAATACAGATAAGAATGTATCTGTTTAGTATTTTCTCTCTTCTCTTAGATAGGTCTGCATAGTCCTCATCTCCATCATAAATAATAGTCAAAAGACACTGGTAAGCCCGTCCCTTGACGGGGCTTTTCTAGTTTTATCAATTTTCTTTGAGAAAGGTAGTTACTATGCTTCATGCTTCTAGAAAAGTTCTCACTAGGAAACACCCGCAGGTGGTTTCATTTCCAGTGAACACGCACCCTTTTCTTTACTTGCTTCCATAAAGCGGTGCAGGTGGTAACCTCACTACGTGTATGACCTGATTGCGAAGCCACAGACGGCCTGCTCTTGAGCCCAGGCAGCCAACTGATTAGCCTTCCCATGGAAAGTGTGAGTAAGACTTTCAGTTGTGCCTGAGCAAGAGCTGGGTTATTAGATGGGAAATAAGGAATCACTGCAAAACACGACAAAGCCTGGAATACAACCATTGTTAGGGCACTTGGTCCAAGATTGGCTTGTATGTGTCCAGAGCAGGAAACACAACAGTTCCACAAATGGGAATGAGTTGCTGGGAAAACAGGTTCCAGTGCCCTCTTCTAAGATAAGATCCTCCACCTCTTTTCTGGCAATAAACCATATATGTCACTGGCTGGCCTGTTAAGACCTAGTTCCTTTTGGAATAGAGAAAAAAGTCTTCATGCTTCGAAGAAACACTAGAGTCGGTCTAGTTCAACAGCCTTATTTGACACGTGAAAAACACACCCATCTAAGCTAGGGCACTTTCTCTGGTAAAACTGCCTCTCAAAAAAAATCACACGGCTCATGTAATCCATGGCATCATTAGAGAGCAATATCAATTCAAAGGTTTTTATTTTTCTTTCTTTCTTTTTTTTTTAAGTAGGCTCCACACCCAGCATGGAGCCCAACGCAGGCCTTGAACTCATGACCCCCGGGATCAAGACCTGAGCTGAGATCAAGAGTTGGATGCTTAGCCGACTGAGCCACACAGGTGCCTCCAAAGGTTTTTCTTTTTCGATATGACTCTTGTGGAAGCAAATCTTTTATTTTCTGAAACTAAATAGCACTAACTTACGTTTAACTCAGACTGAATCACCAGGGAATTCATATTTGCATATGCATAATGTATATATGATGTAAATGGATTTCTCTCTTCCTGTCTTGGCCTTAACTTGATGTTTGGATTTGGCTGTACTTCTCTGTAAGCACCAACTAGCAGGATACGCTGGGCCGATGGGAGGAATATACCACCTACCACAGTGCAGTCTGGAGCCATGGCAGCCTGGGTCCGCGCAGATGGCACTTCCCTCACTCCATACCAAGCACAAAGAGGGTCTAAATAAAATTCAGCCTCCCTTCCATGATCACCTTAGCAGCCATGGCCGACAGAAGCCCCTCATCTCTTATCGTGTCACCGAATCAAACCGTACCTAAAGACTATTCTATCCTAGAAACTCCTCTGGAGGAGAATGAGATCAAGTATCCACCTAAGTAGCTTACGACAAAGAGAAAGGAAGCTACCCCAAAGCTGATAACCATCCCAAGCACGCATGGCGCAAAAGTGAACTCAGGGTTCCAGTTTTCTAAACAGTGTGGTATACTCCAAACCACAAAAGCCATGATAGAATCGAACTCAAGTGCAAGCAAAAGAGCATCACGTGACCTTGCCTGAGCCCAGAAGCACCGGGTAAGCGGCGTGCTGGCGGAAATAGGAATCCTCTTTTGAGCAGCAATAGTATAATCACCTGCCCTGACTGCCCTCATAATTCCCATACCCGCAATCCCGGAGACCACTGTATACACAGGGAAATGGAATTATTTCCCAGCCCCTGGGGGAGCTGCATCCCCCATCCCCAAGGGCAGGGTAGGCTGACCATTTTGAAAGCTGGATGTTTATATGTCAGCAAGTACCTATATTCATTTCAGCTTCCTGAAGCATTTATGAACATACGTTAGTCATATTTCAGCCACAATATGGGAGATGAGACAGCCAGGGGATCTCTTAGGTAGGTTGTGAGGAATAACTAATGAAAAAGCACTTTGCAAAATATGAAGTATGATCCTAACGCTCAGTAGTAGAGGGTATTTTAACTTGACCATTAGCCTACTTTATCACAAGTTGCCTAGAAGGAAGGTAAATGCTAGACGTCATCCGCACAGCCTCCAGTTATGGATTAGGTCATAGAAAACAAAGTCACTTCGGTCAGAGTGGTCTCATCCCCCACGAAACCAGGTCATTAAATTTTTCCAGAAGACACCCAGTTCTTGGGGGTCTCATGACCCCCATTTACTGTTCAAAAATAAACTTTGTAATAAGGTAAAAGCTGATTTAATCCATTCATTTCTTCTGGAAAAACACCACTAACAATGTACTGATTTCTTTTTTCTTCATAGAGAAGGCAACTTATTACCAGATACTTGAGCCCAGGATAGTCTAATAAAGAGGCAGGACAGAGGTGGAATTATAAATAAGGGCCTCCAACTTGCAATTCATTTTCCAATCCTGAAGCCCAGAAACTAAGGCCATTTTGAAACACTGGTATACAACAGATAACAGGGACTAAATGATGAATATGAGGCTGACACCAATGGAAAAAAATAAAAATAAACAGGAAATGACACAGGCCTGGAGTTTCTGAAAAACAACCAAACCTTCTTGAAAAGTTAAAGATACAATGTGAATAAGATAAGCCTTTTCTGTCCTTATGGAATTTATAATCAAGAGGAGATGACAAATAAGTATGATATAAAGGACAAAGCCTTCTGTAAAATCTTATAGAAAGAAACTGTCACCATTCTTCTCCCACCCCACCCCCACAAAGAAAAAAAACATCTCTGCCTTAAGCAGCTACTCACTGGAAATTGCATATTCAATGAAATTTCGTCATTCAGGAAGGTTCCTGTTCCTTCTTTTAAAAAGCAAGCTCCCATTCGAATTCACAGATGCTCCAATGAAATATTACAATGTCTGGAATTTGCTTCAAAATAATCCCATGGCGCTAGGATGGGGGAAGGGGCAGACATCAAAACTGATTGACATGGGTGGATGCTTATTGTATATAGATTATGGGAACTCGAAGGTTCCTTGAGCTACTTGTCAATTGGCTTGCGTTTGAACATTTCCAGGATAAGTTTATGAATTGCATCTGCCTTGGAGAGCAACCTTAAATGTGGGTCATCATGAACAATAACCAAACCAACCTGCCTGCTGAGCACTGGAAGGTGGCCCCAGACAGGAAGGGTCAGAGGTTCTGGAGGTGTGACTCACCAGACGCATCACCACCTGGCCAGGACTGCAGATGTCAGGAGCTAAGGACATTTGATTCCTGATAGGAGACCTGACCCAGGATCCCACAGAGGGTTACGGAATCATCTGGATGTAACACAGGCAGTGCTAGCAGCTCTGTGACAGCCTCTCCAGAGACTTCCATCCCCGGTCACAAACGTAAAACAGAATCATCCTATGCAACTAACACCACGCAGTGGAAGCCGGCATTAGAGGAAATAAGGAGTCAAATAACCATGAACAGATTTGGGGCTGATTTCTCCCCCTAAATCTAATCCCATCCAGCTTTTCTCTTGCATTTCTCTTTCTTGTGCAGATGTTGAAAAGCTAAACACACCTTTGCCAGGTCATCTTGCAGCTATTCGCGGCCATGTGCGAAATGTATTGTCTGGGGGTGTGGCACCTGGGTTGGAAGGAGGACCCATCAGACCAATATGCTAAGGAAGACAAAGCTGAACAAAGCTTCACAATACCTTCTACGAGACAGATATGCTTACATTATCATTCAGTTGGGTTTTCGGTTACGTGCAGCCAAATACACTCTTATCTGGGTCAGGAAGAGAATCAATGCCCCTCAGAGCAGAGGAGAACCCAAAAGGGATATGTGTGCTTGTAAGTTTTTAACAATCATCTCTCTCAAAGGCAAAGAGAAAAGACCTGATTCGTAGTATTTGCCAATATCTGTGGAGTAAACACACTCACCATGGCCAAGTTGAAGCTATCAATGGACGTCATTAACTGTGGAGTTGGGAAAGAAGGTGCAGCCACATCTCTTACCAGTACAAACCTGCTCCAGCCCACCACTGCCGATGTCCTTTTTGGACTTCCCCAGAAGCCAGGTTCAAGCAGATTGCTTAGAAACTGCCTATAAACCCATAGAGAAATGGTACCAGAAGGGGCCGGGTGGCTCAGGGAAGGGGGATGGGAAGAAGGAGGGAAATGGGAAAAGCCAAGTGGAAAATACTAATTTTGACTCCTAGCTTCCCTCAGGGAACAAGAGCTTTGGAAGTCAACAACCCGGGAAGGAAATGTTTTGGGCTATTTGGTTATTCCACTTGACTTTTAAATTTGTAGCCATCATGGAACCCTAAATAAAGTGCAGGCACCCTCACGTTTAAGACTTGTTTAACTCTCAAGAGTCTACATGCTATTTTCACATAGGTTATCTTTTTGAATCCCCACAGTCATCCAGGGACAAAGAAATGATTTTATGTGTGTGTTTTACAGATCAGGAAACTGAGGCACAGACATTAAATAGCATGTTCAAGGTAAGGCAACTTCAGAATTTACCCGTTTGGGGAATAAAAATCTGTGATGACTCTTCTCATGACAATCCCCAACCAGTTTGGGGCAGAGTCACAGACACAGAAAAGGTTTCTCTTAGTGGCCATTGGACCCTGACTTCTGAAAAGATGGTGGTTTATAATTAATACAAACACAGCAGCACGTGTTTTGTTTTGTTTTGTTTTGTTTTCCCTGTATGGAAATCATGTCCCTAACACAAACAAGAACAACACCCACGGGGATGGTGTGTGAAAAGTATTATCAGTTCTCACATTTATTCTTCAGACTTTGTGGGTTTCAGTTTTCAGAATAACAGCTCAGGTTCCTGGCACTTCAGTTGTACTTACAGGTAACCACTTACAAAATGAAAAGGGCAAAAGAAAATTAGAAGCTTCTAAAAGAGGAAACTGAAAATCCTACAGAAAAGACAATCATTTTCAATAATGGTCATAATTATCACTGAAGGAGAGTCTCTGCTTGGCAAACTTTTCATTTCCTACTTGTATTTCTCTCTGCTATACTCCAGCCTCTCTCTCAGAATTATTAATGTAATCCCAAATGGGAAAAAAATAATAATAATTACGGCCATTAGAGCAAATTCCAAGTGGCCCATATGACCAAGTGAAAAAAATCTTACACTTACCAGACACCGGAGTGATTTCAGAATCCAACCCCATCTCTTCACCACGAGACCCCAAATGTCCCCAGTGTGAGAGGGGAGAGGAGCTTTGGTAGGTAAGAATTCACCTGGACGGTGCAATTGCTATTACCTCCACACCTGAGGGGGTAACCAGCCTCCTGAGGAAAGGAAAGTTTTGAGGTGCCCTAAGGGAAGGTGAAGAGGAGGGAGAGAGAAGGAAGAGGCAGTATGGGGAAAAGCAGCCTTGGGGGTAATACCGGATGGAGCGTGCCAATAAGTGCCTAAGGTGAAGGTAGACATAAAGAGAGGTGAGCTATGAAAGATGGGAGGAATTATCCAAATCAAAAGTGGTCTATTACGATGTAATGGTGCCCACACACCAGGCTGTGGCATGTGGAGGGGCTGCGGAACAATGCGCTTGCATGTTTGAGCAGAGTGGAAAGCTATCTGCCACCAAACCACACAGAGGCTTATAGGAATTGAGAACAACCCTAGGGACATTTGGCTGCTGCCCTAGGCCTTCTGGGTGGACCCTGCTCAAGGGATAGCAGTCATGCGCAAGAATACCCGCTATGTCCTGGAGGACCTGCTGATGGCCCGAGCCATCTAGGAAGCTGCTTGTTCCCACCATGCCCCGCGGCCCCGGCCGGGTAGCAGCAGTAGAAGGTAAGCTGCAGGAAGCCATGGCTGCATCACCTCCTTTCATTACCCTCAGCTACTCTTTTTTTTTTCTTTTTAATATTTTATTTATTTATTTATTTGACAGAGAGAGAGTGAGAGCACAAGCCAGGAGACAGAGGGAGAAGCAGGCTCCTCGCTGAGCGGGGAGCCCGACATGGGACTCGATCCCAGGACCCTGAGATCATGACCTGAGCCGAAGGCAGCAGCTTAACCAACTGAGCCACCCAGGCGCCCTCAGCTACTCTTTCCTAATGCAAATCAGCCACCCTTCTCTGCACCAAAAAGACTGGAAGCGAGGGTGAGGGGCGTGTTAGTATAAAAACTCCCAATACCTTTCTTTGGTGGAACCTTAAAGCCTTAGGTCTGCAGATGAGCTGTCCGAATTGCCTTTCTGGAGCTGCCCAGGCTGTAGAAAGAATGTATAATTTGTTTGAAAAGTTTTAAGTGCAGCAAGTCTTCTGTGGGCGTAGAAAAAGGAGGGCTTGAGAAGTTCAGGCAGGAATCTGAAGCGACCTATTTACTGTCAAGTATTTTTAAATAGGTTGCTGAAAACATGCAAGTAGTAAGCCTTCAACGTTACAGCTGGATCCAGGGGTGGGGAATATGTCCCAAGGGTCAGAAAACTGAGGCTCAGAAAGGTACTAGCTCAATGGTCACACGGGATTTTAATCCAAAGAAGCAGAGGCCTGGTGACACCGAAGTGAGGCGTCCAGGCCAGTTATCGATGTATATGGTCTCTTGGCTCCAAATTCATCCGTCAGTACCCGCTCGGAGGGAAGGGCCGGGATTGGCGTACGCGTTTGTCCCGCGCAGTGAGCGCAATGTTGGCCTTTGCCAGTAGAGGGCGCCGGAGAGACACTGCAGGAGAAAAGGGGCCCTCGGCTGTTTCGGGCAGTGGCGCAGTCGGTCAGCCGGGCGCCCGTGAGGAAGTTTGGGGAAGAGGTCTGAATAGACGACGCGCAAGAAGCGCGGGATGTGGGGCGCCTGGGTGGCTCAGTTGGTTGAGCGACTGCCTTCGGCTCAGGTCATGATCCTGGAGTGCCTGGATCGAGTCCCGCATCGGGCTCCCTGCTCGGCAGGGGGTCTGTTTCTCCCTCTCCCGCTCCCCCCTCTTGTGCTCTCTCTCTCTCTGAAATGAATGAATAAAATCTTTAAAAAAAAAAAAAAAAAGAAGCGCGGGATGTGAAGACGTCCGCCGGCTTCTTCCTCCAGCCACCTGACGGCTGGCTCAAGGAGTTTATGACCGAAGTGGCTGTGGTGGCCGGCATGGAGGCGGCGCCTGGGCAAGACAACATCAAGGTCGGCTCACGGAGGCTGCCGTGGGCGACAGCCATGGCTGAGGGTGTGACCTGCCGACGACGGAGATCAACCCTGCGCCCCGGATGCGGCGCCATGGTGCGCTAGGCCCAGCCAGCCACCTGTCGGCGGCTTGGTGACATTGGGCCGCTTCCGCCATGGGGGCGTGGGCAGCTGTGTGTCCCCGTCGAACGAGGAACGGCTTACTGAAGACTCCGTCGCAGGGCCCATTGGGGGAAAGAAAATCCGTTGCAAGGTGGGAATTGAGTCTCACAAAACACAGCTTATGCTTCAAACCACAGGCCATCATGTGGTGCCACGTCCCCCGTGCCCAGAATACACGGGTCCGGGCATCTGGAGAGTGGCGGAGGGCGGGAGGGGCTGCTTTCACTATTACACCTAATAACACTCTTCCCGAATTCTTGCTTTCCGTTCCAGGCATTTTGAGCTCTACTGATTTGGAGAGAGTGGTTCCCAAGGGAGGAGTGCTTGCACCTGAGGCCACACACGTGTCTCCACTGAACTGGAGGTTGAGCGTGCCACCTGGACATCTCGGTCTCCCTGTGCCACTCAACAACCTGGCATAAAGAAAGCTTAGTCTGGGGGCGCCTGGGTGGCTCAGTTGGTTAAGCGACTGCCTTCGGCTCAGGTCATGATCCCGGAGTCCTGGGATCGAGTCCCACGTCGGGCTCCCAGCTCAGTGGGGAGCCTGCTTCTCCCTCTGACCCTCTCCCCTCTCATGCTGTTTCTCTCTCTCTCTCTCTCTGTCTCATAAATAAATAAATAAAATCTGAAAAAAAAGAAAGCTTAGTCTGTTAACTGGAGTGATTGGTTCCCATTACCAAGGAGAAATCCGTTTACTGCTATACGCTGGAGGCAAAGAAGACTTTGTGTCAAAAAAATATATATATCTAGACCTAGGTAAGGAGAGATTGTATTCTAAGGGACTGTTGTAATAGGAGGAGGGGACTGTTGCCATAGAGAGAATCTTCCAACCATAAGATCTGCAAGTGTCTCAAAGGTCAGGTGAGAGGGGTTTTCTTCTCTAGGAAGGAGTAAATAAGGCTAGAAAGAACTGAATGTGGGAGAGTGGGATGAGCATGTGGTACATAATTGGACAAATGATCAAGGAATGTCTTTGTTTGCAGCCAGCCGATTTTCGGGAGGGGTTGCTAAGCAAGCGTTCTGATGCTTGTTCGGGCTGAGAGTGAGTCACAGCTCAGGGGCCTGTGGGGAGGGGAGAAGTGGGATTAAAATTTAGTCAAGTCTAGAGTTAACTGGTGTTGTGTTCAGATTGGTCGAAGGGAGTAAACAGTTCAGTTCAACTGATGAGACAAAGAATGGGACTTTGGAGAGGTCTGCGTCTGGCCTCGTCATAGGTAAACAAGAGGGTCATGCACTTGTCTTACCTAAGTCCTGCAGGGAGGAGAGATTCTTTGCAATAAGCCATTTCCTAGAACGCAAAAGAGTGGGGGAGGATTACTTCCCCCCACCCCCAGCTTTACTGAGATATAATTGACCGATAATATTGAATAAGTTTAAGGTGGGCAACGCGTTGATTTGATACACGTATATATTGCAAGATGATTACCACCATAGCGTTAGTTAACCTCTATCCTGTCACATAATTACCATGTCTTTTTTGTGGTGAGAACATTTTAGATCTCCTCTCTTAGCGACTTTCTAGTACATAATACAGCATTATTAGCTATAATCACTATGCTCTACATTAGATCCCCAGAATTTGTTAATCTTATAATTGGAAGCTTATACACTTTGACCAATATTTGCCCCACCCACCAGCCCTTGGCAGCCACCGTCTCTCTAGCTCTTTCTCCCTGTTTCACTTTTAAGGATCATTGTGATTGGGTCGGGCCTACTCAGATAATCCAGGGTAATCTCCCATTTCAAGGTCAGCTGATTTTTTTTTTAAGATTTTATTTATTTATTTCAGAGAGAGAGAGAGAACACGAGCGGGGAGGAGGGGGAGGGAGAAGGAAAGGGAGAGGCAGATTCCCTGCTGAGCAGGGAGCCCGATGTGGAACTCGATCCCAGGACCCTGGGATCATGACCTGAGCCGAAGGCAGACGCTTAATGGACTTAGCCACGCAGGAGCCCCTCAAGGTCAGCTGATTAGCAACCTTGCCATATACCATAACATACTCACAGGTTCTGGGAGTTAGCACAGGGACATCTTTCAGGGGGACACGTATTCTGCTGCCTACACTCAGGATATCATGACTGTTGGGAATTGGGATGCGTTTCACTCATTCAAAGGAAAAATGTGTCTTTTGGTGGGGACACAGTGTTGGCATTTTTGGAATGCAAGAAGGTGTTTATCTCTGTGGTTGGATGATGGCTGATGTGTGGCAGTAGGGGCATGTTCCCGAATGTCCCGTTTTGTCTGTATTCACCTCTCTCCTGGGCGACACTGCCCAATTGCCAGCCGTTCTCCTGCTAAATGTTGTTCGGCTGGAAAGCCATCATTCATACGCTGCCAGCTTCTCAGGGACATGGTGTTGGCTCTCGTGGGGATGGATCGTGTGTGGAATCCAGCATGGCTGTGAAAAAGTAATCAGTGTAGACGAGCACGATGTGTTGTTTCAAAATTTCACAGGACCTCGATGCATCTGTCTTCATCTGAGCACCTGTTGGCATACTTCAGTGAGATCATTATACAATTTGTAGAGGTCACTGGACATGTAGTAAGGAAGGTGGTAATACAAAGAGCGAACTCCCGGTGGGGACAGAGCTGATCGGTGCTCATTTCCTCCATCTCAGTTATCTGCCACAAAGATGACGGTGCTGGGGCAGGTGAGGAAGGATGTCTTATGTGGGTGGGCAAGTGCAGAGTTACATGTATATTCAGCAGTGGCCTTGTAGGTAGAATTAGTTTCTAAAAGATACAGCAAAGGAGAGATTTTCCTAAGACTCAGCTTGCGTATTTGTCCCGCAGAATGTTGTGTGGTTGGTGGGAGGTAAGTTAGGGGTTTTGTAAACAAACCAGAGCTGAGTCATTATTAATTTTTAAAGAATGTCACAAAGGCATGAGTGAAGTGTAAAATCTCTTAGTATGTTCTCAACATGGGCTCGGATGGCACCTTTCCTTCTTCACATTGCGTTTGTTTCCCTAGGACGCCATTTTGCAAGGCTTACGCATGGGCCGTCACTTGCTGCCCTCCCAGACATTCAGGATTCTGTTCTATCTTTTTTTTTTTTTAAAGATTTTATTTATTTATTTGAGAGAGAGAGAGAGTGAGAGAGAGAGCGCAAGAGGGGGTAGGGTTAGAGGGAGAAGCAGACTCCCCGCCGAGCAGGGAGCCCGATGCAGGACTCGATCCTGGGACTCCGGGATCATGACCTGAGCCGAAGGCAGTCGCTTAACCAACTGAGCCACCCAGGCACCCCAGGATTCTGTTCTCTTTAGCTAAGTAACAGTCTCCCTGGATACAAAAGACCTTTAATCAGTATGTCTTCTCACGTTAACTAAATGTAAGTGAGCAGTCTAAAGATGTTCAGCCAGCTCTTCAGTGATCACATAGCCTGGGTATGGGTCTGGTCACTGCTCTTGATGGCCCATTTCATCTTTAAGGTGTGGAGTCTTAGATTCTGCTTTAATGCCACAATGTGTTGTGATATAAGAATGAGGCATTCCATAGCTATGCCATCACTAGGCCCATCCCCTCGCTGGAGATGCCCCCTTTACCACACGTCTGATTTCCGTGCCACATGCAAGGCTCAGCTCAGTTGCCATGTCTGTCTGTCTTGAAGCTTTTTCTCATCAGGTGGGACCACAGCAACCCCCTTTTTCAGAAATTTTATCCCTTTTCATGTCTAGTTGCTCCCCCCCCCCTTTTTTTTTCTTTTAAAGATTTTATTCACTCATTTGACAGAGAGAGAGACAGGGAAAGAGGGAACACAAGCAGGGGGAGTGGGAGAGGGAGAAGCAGACTTCCTTCTGAGCAGAGAGCCCAATGCGGGGCTCGATCCCAGGACCCTGGGATCATGACCTGAGCCAAAGGCAGACGCTCAATGACTGAGCCACCCAGGAGCCCCTCTAGTTGCTCCCTTTAGCACCATATGGTTTCATCAGTTATGTTGTTTTATATATATCATAGACTCAAAGGATTGTTAGTTGACTGAGTTGCTTGATGACAGTCTGGTCTAGGCTGGAAACACTGGAAATGAATGAAAAGAGACAGGATTGATTGGATAGAGGAGGGGGTTGAGGAAGAGGGTGGAGCTAGAGTTGATGCTATTACTTCAAGGTTGGTAGCCCCCACCCACCTTCCGTCTGCTAGGACAGATGAGGCACTCAGTTATTCCTTGTTGAAGCTTGTTGAATTCACTTCAACCAGAACCTATCTTTTTGGTATTTATCCAAAGTCTCAGTAAAGTGCTCTCTATGCCATTCTTCCAGGTTTGGGCTTGTCCTTCTCCGATGTTGCAGGGAATGGTATCCACACAAGTCGGCCACTCCATGCTCCCCATTCTCTCAATGTATCCTATGTGGGTAAATTGTCTTCACAGCCACCCCCACCCTTGCTCATGTCCTCTGCTCTACAACACCTCTCAAAGCCCCAACTTCCTCTCTCCCTCCTCCTATCACTGTGTTCATTTCTGCCCTAGGCTAAAATTTGGGAGAGAAAAGCATCTGACCCTATGAACCCTGGAGTATTTTATCTATCCAGGGCTTTTTCCTTTACCTATAGGAAAGTTAGGAAACGGGGAATTTCAAGCACTAGCAGAACGATAGTCTACAGAAGAGTAAGCTTTCTCTTTAAAGGGCAAGACGGGGCGCCTGGGTGGCTCAGTTGGTTAAGCATCTGCCTTTGGCTCAGGTCATGATCCCAGGGTCCTGGGATTGAGCCCCACATTGGGCTCCCTGCTCAGCGGGGAGTCTGCTTCTCTCTCTCCCCCTCCCTCTCCCCTACTCGTGCTCTCACTCTCTCTCAAATAAATAAAATGTTTAAAAAATAAAGGGCAAGACAGTAAATATTTTAGGTTTCCAGGACTTCTCACAACTACTAGACCAGGCTGCTATAGTTAGAGAATATATAAATGAATCAGCTTGGCTGTGTTCCAGGAATATTTACAGAAACAGAGCAAGCCATATTTAGCCCATAGACCACACTTGGCTGAATTCTGGGCCACAGGTTTATTTTCTGGCATTCCCAATATTTCTCAAATCATAGAACAAAAGCAGTGGCCGTTTTCCTTTATCCATCCATCTACTTACTTCCCTACCTCCCTACCTTGCGTTTCTGGGGCAGAAAATTTGGAGATATGCAGAAAAGGCAAGGGAATATGCGTTACCATTGAGAACCCTGGTTGTGAATGTTACAGGTGCCACTGTGGCAGAGAGAACTGCCGAAGCTCCTTCCAGAGACCCCAGGGGTGGGTGACTCATAGGTGTAGAACTAGAGACAGGAAATGAGGAGTGTCTGTCAGAGGCAAAGACTCTATTCTTGGAAACCTGCTTAATTTTATGCAGGAAATTTTATGCTGCAAAAGTGGTTTAGAACAATGATACTTTTTGCAATAATGAAACCGAATAGATAGCTGCCTGAGAGTTTTATTAAGTAGCCCAAGGAACAATTTCTGTAGGCAATTGGTTGGTTGTTTTTTTTTTTTTTAAGTAAACTCTGTGCCCAACATGAGGCCCCAACTCACGACCCCGAGATCAAGAGTTGCGTGCTCTACCAACTGAGCCAGCCAGGTGCCCCTGGTGTTTTGTTTTGTTTTGTTTTTTGTTCTTAATACTGTCTAATAGAATTTTTATTCCTAAAACTCTTCTGTTTATCTTAAAATGGTTTAGGATTATAACACAAAATAGAGTGCGCTTCAACCAAACTGACATTTTTGCTCATGCTTTTCTTCAGGTACACTAAGTGTGTGGATTTATATAACACGTGTGACATTTTAGTTTTATGCTGTCAACTTGCGTGGGCCGTAGTTCCCAGTTACTTAAACAGCAATCCAGGTGTTGCTGGGCGGGTCTGTTGGAGACAGGGCTAACATCTACGCTCAGTTTACTTTAAGTAAAGGAGATTACTCTTGACGATGTGGGTGGGCCCCGTCCAATCAGTTGAAGGCCTTAAGAGCAAATCTGTTTGCCAAAGAAGAAGTTCTGCCTCAAGATTGCAGCAGTCTCCAGCCTGCCAGCTGGCCCTGTGGGTGTCAGACCCCAGACTGCAGCACCTGCCCGAGTTCCCGGGTGGCCGGCCTGCCATACAGAATTCAGAATTAATAACACATTCGGTTTAAAAGAGTAGCCTGACTAGTGGTAATCTCAAGTATGAAACTTTCCGATTTTTTTTTTTTTTTTTTTTTTTGAGTAGAGTGCCTGGTTAATTTCTGATGCAGGTGAATCTCGGGACAGGGGCAGGTTCTGGGATGCGGGGGGTGGGCGTCAGGCAGGGGCCGGGACTAGAACTGCACCTTGCAGGCAGGGGAGGCCTCGTCCTGCATGGACATGGTGCTGTTGGAGCCCAGCACCATGATACGCAGTGCCTGGTGACGGATGTGAGCCTCCTTGTCCCACTCACGCATCACCACTGAGACAAAGTGACAACCGGGGTCCCCTGGAGGTCACCGTCTCACTGCCGCTGGCAGTGAAAGTGAGAAACTTGCAGTGGGGGAAACAATCCACTTTGCTAGGTTCCAGAAACATACTTTGCTAAGAATTCTCTTGTGAAAGGGGCACCTGGGTGGCTCAGTCGGTTAAGCGTCTGCCTTCGGCTCAGGTCATGATCCCGGGGTCCTGGGTTCAAGCCCCGCATCAGGCTCCCTGCTCAGCTGGGAGCCTGCTTCTCCCTCCCCCCTCTATCCCCTCCCCACCCCTGCTAGTGCTCTCTCTCTCACTCTCTCAAGGGAGAAATCTTTAAAAAAAAAAAAAAAAGAATTCTCTTGTGAAATACTTTTACCAACTGGGGTCAATGTGGAGAGCAAAAGTCTAACCAGGTTGGTAAAGGATGAATGTAGACACTAGAGCGATGATGTGGCCCAAGGTCCCTGTCATTGACACGTGTGAACCTCTCTGAACTTCAGTCACCCCATAAAACCATCTAGCGGTTCTTAATGTGTTATCCACACAGCAGAGGGAGCATCAAAATAAGAGGTGCTTTCTTGATATCTTAGCCTCTCTTCCCAGCAACTGAAGGATTATGGTTCTCCGTTCAGCCTTCTTTGCACCAAAAAGCAACACTAAATAAAATCAAAACAAAGAATCTCACATTAAAGTCTTTGGATTTAAATGGAATAGTAGAGCTAGAATACCTGACATGCTCAGCCTCTATATCAGTGTGTGTCCAATCAGGAGATAGAAACTCGTTATTTAAACAGGAGTTTAATATAAAGAATTATTAACCTATGGTAAGAGTAACTATAGGATATGAGAAAACTCCATATTATATTCTAGGGCTGAGGGAGAGTGCCCAAGAAAGGACAGATTTGAAAAGGGGCCCCGATCTCCAGGGCCAGGGTTCAGATCTTGTGGATGATGTAATTGCGGCCTACTGGATGGCAGAGAAGTTTGCTGGCTGGCCTGAGCCAGACATGGCCCCCAGTCCCTGGGCAAGGAGGAAGTAACCACCCAGAGTACGGTGGAGCAGTCAGGATGCAGACCAGCCTCAGGCAGTGCGTGGATGCAAGGGCAGGCAGAGAGAGCAGGGTCCCTCCAGGGCACCAGTAGGGCTACAGCCAATGGCCAGGTACACAGTCATGCAGAGGGACTAAGGGGGCTATGGCAGGAGGCCTGCAGCGTGCGGATTCCTGTCAAGAGGGCTGGGCATTAGAAGGGTGGTGGAATACAAACCTGGGAGGGGCACAGGATCAACGGAAATCAGGGCATGGGTGCAGGCAGGAGCCCTGGAAATCATGGCGTCCAGGTTGAGATGGCACCAAGAATGTCATCACCAGACCAGGTTGCAGCTGTGACGTCAGGAGGGACCACACATTCTGGTTCTGTGGCTGGGTTAGCACACCCCCAGATAGACTCACGATCACAGCTCACGCTGCTAACCCACCTCCACAACTGGAAACAGCCAGAGAGCCCCTTCCCCTTGCAATGTGCCTCTCATACCGGCTACTGAAAAGCTCAACATTGGCTCACTATAAGGAAGGCATGCCTGAAGGAGTTCTGTCCATTGCCGCAGAGCATCATGTACTACTGAAGGGTAAGTTTGGAGCTGAGAGGCAATATGTCGATAACTGGCACAGCCCATCCCTTTGGTTACTCAGCCTTCCTATGTACCCGTCCACATACATTTGAAATCTTAGATCAGCAAAACAACTCCTCTTTCCACCTACTAGATAGATGTACCCATCCTTTTATATGTTTTCACTGTTCCCCCAAATTAGATGACTCAGAGTCCCAAGTCATTGGTGTCCATCATGGGCTTTATTAATTACTCCTCAAATTCAGGCAGGCACCCTTTGAATATTCTGTTACCTCAAGACTAAATTGTAAAGTTAACCTTCAATAACTTGTGCATAAAATAAAATAAAATAAAATATAGGAAACAGGATGGAGAAAAAGAGAATGGTGAGTATAGACAGACAGACGTATACATAGAATAGAGAAAATCTGCAAAGCTGCTATATCCCTTGTTTCTGTAATTGGTCTCAAGCTGTTCGTTCTTCAATGACCAATTACAATTTTCCCTCACCCTTGGCCAAAACCTTAGGTGCTTTGGGTTCTTTACCTGGTGGAGTGACCAAAATCATTTCCCAAAGATTTGAGTCCTAAATCAGTTTGCTTTTTTAGTTGTTGGGACAAAATAGTTTTCCATTGACTTTACTATTAGTAGGCAGATTAAGGGTCCCACAAAGATGTTCATATCTAAACTCCTGGAAACTGTAAATCTATTATTATGAAACAAATGGGAATTAAGGTTGCTAATCAGCTGATCTGAAAGTAGGGAGATTGTCCTGGATTACCTGGTCGGGCCCAGTGGTTGTCCTGGATTATCTGATTGGACCAGTCTCACCATGATTCTTAAAAGTGGAAGAGGAAGGCAGAAGAGGGAGAACCAGAGATGGCAGTGTGAGGACTCAGCCCGACATTGCTGGCTTAGGAGTTGGAGGAATGAAGCCATGAGCCAAAGAATGTGGGGAAGCCCCTAGAAGCTGGGAAAGGTGAGGAAATGGATTGTCCCTTCAGAGCATCCACAAGGACTGTAGCCCTGCCAACATCTTGATTTTAGCCCAGTGATACCCATCTTGGACTCCTGACTTCCAGAACAGTAAGATATTAAGGTCGTGTTGTTTTAAGTCCTTAGGTTTGCAGTAATTTGTTTCAGAAGCAATGAAAAACTAATACACTGTTAAAGAAAGTTTTTATATCCATGGGTTATTTAGAAACCTGACCTGGGGGCACCTGGGTGGCTCAGTCGGTTAACTGTCTGCCTTCAGCTCAGGTCATGATCCCAGGGTCCTGGGATCAAGCCCCACGTCGGGCTCCCTGCTCAGCGGGGAGTCTGCTTCTCCCTCTCCCTCTCCCTCTGCCGCTCCCCATGCTTGTGCTCTCTCTCTCAAATAAATAAATAAAATCTTTTTAAAAATAATTAAAAAAGAAACCTGACCTGGGGGTGCTTGGGTGGCTCAGTTGGTTGTGCGCCCGACTCTTGATTTCTCCTCACGTCATGATCTCAGGGTCGTGGGATCAAGCCCCACAATCCAGTGTGGCGCCCACTTAAGATTTTCTCTCTCCCTCTCCCTCTGCCCCTCCCTCCCCCAAATACATACATACATACATACATACATACATAAAATCTTAAAAAAGAAACCTGATCTCCAAATTAGAGAACTGATAAAAATTCACTAATAAGTAACAGTCACTGAGTCACTTAATAATTATTTTAATCTTTTATTTCAATGACAGTATAGCAGGGTGAATAGTAGTATACAGCTGCTCATTGTGCACCCCAAATTGCTTCCCAAAGGGCCACGATGGGTTCCACCCAAGCCATCTGTCCAGAAGGACAGAACTTCCCTGTCATAGATCTCCCAACCATCTTCTTCACCTTTTGACTTACCCTGCCTTTTGGAAGTGCTGTATGCTGAAGAGCAGCATAACAAACATTCCTAAATCTCAAAACTGCTGGCATCTTCATGTTCCTTTCAAAGCAAAATAGCTTTTCGTTCACTCTTACCAAAACTCCTGCTCTGATGCCTATGTGACTGAACTCAGACTGAGCTCTTCTAGAGAAGTCAAAAGCCTGAAATTTCAAAACTCTTCTCCTCATAAGTGTAACTCCAGCCTTATCCTTCAACCACCGCAGCTGCTGAAGAACTACACAAGTCGAACAAGTTTCTCATCATTGTGTCTGCCGCACTTTCTTCCATGAGACTGATTAATTCAATCTAGAAAGCGCCCCCTCTCACATCTACCTCAATAATCTCCAGGTCTCATTCAGACCTCCTTCTCGATACACTGTGCTGTGAACAACAGAATTCCCTAACTTTTGAATCTGGTTTTCCCCTTACAGGGCATTTTCTAACTTTCCCACGCCACTATGTTCCAGCTCACCTCTTTAAGGGTCTCTGGGATTAAAAGCATCAAGAAGCTGTTGGATTAATTACAGCCAGACCAAGACCAGACCGCATAAAGGGGGACACCCACGCTGGTAATGATGGAACCAAAAATTCAGTCCCTCCATGGGATGTGAGATAACTCTTAGTATGAGTAATTTATAGGTAATTTGTTCCGAACAAAGGTACAAGGTGTTACAGGTTCCCTGCCTCAGAGGTGGAAAAAGGCTAGGGGACAGAGATGGCACCTATGCACTATCAGAATTCCAAATTCCTAAATCACAGGGAGTTCCAACAGTATATGACCACCTCGGGATCCATGAGGTTTTACCCCGAAGCAGATCAGCTCCAGGCACACATTTTATGACCTTGCACAAAATCAGTAACAAGTAAGACTTCCAAATCCTACAAGTCCACTTTAAAGTATGCATTGTTTGTCTATTCCTTGAAGGAATAAGGCCAACATTGCTAAAAGATACGGAGAAATAAATCTAGAATTAGTCTTGCAATGTTGAATGCAGAGGATTGTTCAAGATAAAGTTCTGGTAAATCAATATTCCTTTGAGGCAAAGCAAGTGCCTCTCTGAGAAGACCAAAATGACACCAAGAACAGCTTGCTGGCAAACAGGAAAAATGGGTCAAGTTCTTAAGGGCAAATAAGTTCTCCATCCTTAGCTTGAGCGTATATAGCCCATTTGGCATCGAGGAAAAGGAGGAGTTTAGCAAACAATTTGGAGACTTGACGCGGTGTTACAGTCTCATTTGCATATGCCCAAAGGGATTCATGAGTTACCAACTTCATTTATTATTTATTGACAGGACAACAGCAACTGTTTTTTTTTTAATTGCTGGGACCTCAGCAATTGGTGTTTTTGCGGGTTTTTTGGTCAGGACTCCAGAAACTAAATTTTTTTCATCAAATCACTGAGTATGATCGGAAGAGTGATTTCTGTGTGTGTGTGTTTTGTTTTTTATAAGTTTCTGAAGGAAAGGCATACATGAATATAAGAAACAAAAAACATAATCAAACCCCTTTAGAAATATACGTAATTCAAATATACAACAGCAAAATCCACCAGGATATTCTAACACATGGCGGTAGTTCTCTAAATTTCTCAAGTGTCAGACAAAACCTCCATCAAATTGCTGTTCCCTACCCCCAACCCACCTCAACGACAGTTTCTGAATTACTAGGTAGGGATGTGGTGGGACCCAAGAATCTACATTTCTAAGAGGTTTTTCCATGCTCCTGATGCTGCTGGTTTAAGGATTGCACTTAAAATCCACTGCACTCAAATATGGAAGGCACAGTTCTAGCCTAGTAGAAAAGAACGCTTATCAAGTAGAACGGTGGGGTTGAAGTGTCTGTATTAGGGTTAGGAATGGAGGTTTCTCCCTAAGTGTTTCTGCTTGAACTCTGGTCCTGGATGCCAACTGCCTCTTCATCTTTGGCTAGCGTTCAGAGTTTTTCTTCCATGGAGAAAGGGATGACCAATGAGGCAGTCAAGCAGATGTGTGCAACCAGGAGTCCATTCCACTTATTTCTCCTGAGGGGTCTCCACTGTCTCTGTGTTACGAGACTGAGCGTTCTTTTCCCTTTTCAACAGCTCTTCAAAGATCTCATTGTGCATGTAAAAGAAGATGTAACCGGTGCAAAGCCTAGCCTCCTGCATCAGAGCTTCTTGGATACTTGATACCTGGAGATCGTTGTAAGTGAACCACACTTGCCTCTCAAAGTCATAGGCATCGCTGATATAATGGCCTGAATTGGGGGTCTGCCCGAGATGGCTGACAACACCAACGAGCCGATAGGTGTAGAGATCGTCCATCTTGGCATTTCCTTTTGGTTTCTTGGCTTCAGTTTCTGTCTTCTCCATATCTAAAAATTGTTTGTCTCCAGGGTTTTCATCGGAACCCGATGCACCTAGGGAATTCACATCGGCCCCCTGGAGACTCAGGTCTGTAGGCTTCCTGAGGTTCTCCGTGTACCACTGGGCATGTTGCTTCAAAAGGGCTTGAAGCAGTGCCTGCTGAAGGGCTTGTTCGTAGAGCCTCATCCTTTCATCCTGCTGGGTAGGCTCAGCCCCTTTTTGGAATTCATTTGAAATTCTGTTTTTCTTACCATCATAAAAATCTTCAATGGTGTCAGCAACACTCTCCAAATCTGCAAACATGGGGGTCTTCTCGTACTTCTTTTGCTTTAGATCTTCAGATGCTTCTTGAGGATAATTGTCTGCAAGGCGTGTTTCTGGACCACTGGTGGGTTTACCTTCATTGTCGTGGATCAGAGAATGGGACGTTTCTTCCAGATTCATCATTAAGCCAGCGGCTAATAGCTCTTTTTCAATGACTGCTCCATCTCCTAGGTTCATCAGTTTGGACTCTGTTGTATTCAGGCCGGAACATTTTCCCAGGTCTTTTTTCTGCTCTTCTCCGCGTGACCCTTCGGAGAGAATCTGGCATTTTTGTGGTTCAGGCTCTTTGTCTGGCCCAGTGTGTGGAACTGGGAAAACACTGGATGCTGAGGTCGGTTTTGTGGAAAGTGCTGGTGGACAAAGGTTTTCAGCACTCATCTTCTGGAAGACTTTTAGGATTTGGGAGTCCCTATTATGCGCATTCTTGCTCACAGGAAGAGGTGGTTTGGTACTTTCATTGCAATGAGATGATAACTTTAAATACTTAGAAATAACAACTTCCTGGTCATCCTTCCTTAGCGACCAAAACTCGTTAAAGATATAACGTTTCAGATGAACAATGAGAACCCTGGGGAGCCTACTGAATTTGTGCACTGCGACAGAACTCCTGTGCTGACATTTCTCACATCTATACTCAAGTTCTTCTGCTCCGAAGAAGAGATCAAAAGCAGACTGAATAGACACAGGGAGAGCTTTCATTCCCTGGGGAAGGTTGATGGAGAGGTAATTACTCACTTCTGTCTTGAGAACTACCTGACCGCAGGCTTGACAAATAATAGAGCGCAGCAACTCAAACTCAAAATTAGTGATGACGGGACAGATGAGCACCCTGGTGGCAGCAGTACCCGCAAAGACCTGTTGAGCTGAACTGCCCTCCTCGGATTCAATTTTCATCTTCCAGATTGTGTTTAATTTCTCCATGTTCTCTTTCATCTGAACCAAACAGTGGCCCAAAAACTCATGAGCATCATTTTGTATGTTGCCAGAGAAGATCTCTGCAACTGTCGAAATGGTTTTTTTAATAGTCACAAGTAACCTCTCCTTGATTTTTAGGTTATAAACATTTTTCAAAACAAACAGCTGTGCCAGGCGCATGCTCAGAGCATCAAGGGGAATTTTACCCCATGGGAAATCCTGACTGAGTAAATCATCAGCAAATGATGGAATCGAAAATAAGGACTGTAAAACTGCATTCATGTAACAGGTGTTTCCCAAATTGGGGAGGCCTTGCCATAATTTCTCTGGGTAGAAGTCAAAGGTCTTCTTGAGTTTGTCCCACTCCGGGTCATCCATATTATACTTTGATGCCAACAGAAATGCCAAATATATTTTCTCAGACAGCATCTGAAGAAGACCTGCGCCATCCAGGCAAGGCTTTCCAGGAGAAACGGTCTTGATTAAGGGCTTGGCCTCTAATTTCTTATTCTTTTTTAACACTCCTAACATCAATTTTTTCTTCTCATTGTGGCTTACATACCTCAAGGGATTTGTCTGGGATTTCTTCTTTCTTACAGAGTTACTCTTCCGCGGGATTTTCCCATTCATCTCTGAACCAGATGATAGCATCCTTGTCTTCCCGTATCCATTCTCTAGTAAATTTTTGCAACTATGTTTTGATGAGTTTGATGCAAAGGAAGGCATCTTCTGAAGGTCAGGTGTTCCACTTCCTTCTCCTGTCTGAAAAGATCCACTATTTGGCTTTTTGCGTGCTTTGTGGAATGAGTTTTTGTTGATTTCCTTCGGTGTTGTCATGCTGGCAAAGATACCTCCATCCCTCCCAGGTCTCGTGGATGGCTGAATATTATTTTGATGGACTCTATCCAGGAACATCTTCAACTCTTCAGCATCTCTGGAAGATAATCTTTCAATAAACAAGTAGCTCTTGTTTTGGAAAGTTAAGTGCAGGTGATTTTGCTTTTCTCCATATGATCTAAGGACCACGTTTTTAATATTATTACTTAGTCGAAAAGTTACATGTTCTCCAGTGGTGAAATACACCACCAGTTTGATCTTCTTCTTTCTTTCTACTGTTTCAATGTGTGCTTCTTTGGACCTAGACATCCCCATCTTCCTGCTCCATATTTGGACAAAACCGTGTACCATTAGGGTGGCCATCTTTTCTTCACAAGTAAGTTACACGTATCCTGAATTATTGACAGTCTCAAAGTTCCAATTTGTTTTGCAAGGTCACTTTCGGCGACAGCACCAAGAACTGATTCTTTAGTTCTCTACAAGAATGGTTCTATTTTAGTATTGGTTTTATACTACAGTTTCTTAAGGTTCTGGATGTCCAGCTATTTCGTGATAACACCAATACCATTCAAGAGCTGTATATGATGACACGAGGGAAGAATCTTGATTTCTATGGCAAGGCAGCTACTGGAAAAAAAATCAAGAAAAATCATTTAAGCTATCAGAAAAATGCTTGGATAGAACTCAAATTCTACTCCCATACACTAAATCTCCTTTCCACTACAACACTAGATTCCATTCTGATTAATTTCCCCACTTCAACTGAAATCATTAAACACTTGGAAGACTTTCAATACATAGCTGAAGAGCATAATGCACAGTGTCTCAAGCGTAGGCATATAATGTGCTAATCCTCCTGTCATAGAATGACCCCAAGGGGCAATTGTAATAAGTGAATAAGAGAGTGGAGGCACTAGGCTGCCCTCAAACCAATAACAGGTGAATAGCTCTTTATGTCCAGAAATCCACAGGACTTCATACACAGGCCACTAAATGTAAATCAACCTACCTCTTTCCAAATCCAGTTATGTTCCTTTCTTTCACGTGGCACAGTGTGAAGTCCACACGTTCTACCCCATGTGAGCACCTAACCTACCACTGCTTAAAGCAGATGTCAAAGAATTCACTATCTCCAGCTCCAACAAGCCAAGATGACCTGGTATGCTCTAACCAATCCCGATTCTTATGATAAGTGTGAGGTAACTGAAAATTTAAAGCCATGTGGAGCAAGACCATAAAAAACAATTTTGAAAGTTAGTCAAAATTATGACTGAGACTAAGCTCAAGATTGTGTTTACTGCGCTTTACTATTGAACAAGCAAATGCAGGTAGTATAAATAATTTACAAGAAACAGGATATGATGAGTGGAAAGTTTCTCATGGGCTCCAATGTGGCTTCACTGTTCCTATGGAGGCATGCCCAAAGTTTCAAGGTTGGTATCATCCATGCAGAATGAAGAATGCCCCAGGTTAAAAAAGGAAACAAACCAATGGTCTGGTGCCCTTTTGGCCATTATACCAGGGGTAAAACCAAGTCAGCATTAAGGGTCTCTTATTAACACACACAAATTTCTTACTAAGTCCCAATTAACATTTTTTTTTTACTTTTCATTCCTTACTTCATCATCATATGGCCTAGAGAAAAACTGGTTATGCTCAACATGGGTGAATTATGTACAATACAACACCATCTCCTGGATCGTTAGTCTTGCTTTCCTCATACCTGCAACTATGCTCACATTCACCTGTCTAACGTAAAATCACCAGTAGATTGTCTGGGTCAACTGGGCTGTGGAGAACTGTCATAAGACTTTGCAGTATAACTGGACCACCAACCCAGGCAATGGGAAAACCACATGCAACAACTTCTAGTAGGCCTTAGGTCTTATTACTCTCTTTTCCAGAAAATATTATCTGAACACCTTTAGGGCATATCTAGCCATCCATGGACAAGTACAAGGCATTTTTATCCAGGGTTAATTATGGGATGTGGACAGTGAGTGTGAGATCTGTTTGTCTTCCAGACTACATGGAATTAAGACCGTAAAGTAACCATTTTTATAATCAGTCTAACACTGTCCTTCTGCTTGGCTAGAATTGCTTCCACATTTTCCTCCAATTGATTACCTCTTGCAACTGACATGAAATGCCTGACGTGCACTTCCCACAAGCTAAATTAGGTTGATTTCTTGAAATAATCCCATCTCTCTACTCCCCAGGTGCCTTGCCTACTAAACCACGAGTGAAACATGTTTTTCAACAAGTTAGGTCTACCAAATTTACCTGACTCAGACCATTTTTGGCTTGAGAACTTCACAGCCATCCATTCTGAACTTCAGTCCAAGAACTCCCCAAACAAGTTCTGAGGCTTTGCAAACACATCACTCATGAAGGCACCTTAGCACCTTTTAATTAGTTTCACAAAGTGATAAATCTATAACCCTAATTCTTTACATATTAACACTTCTAAGCACACACTGCCTGCTTTGGGACAAGCCAGATACCCCTGGCTTGTACCCTACAGGGCCCCTAACATCATCCTAGCAGAAGGTAAGTAAAAGGAAACAGTCAGACAGCAAATCACTGATGTAGGGAAAGAGAAGTTCCCATCAGGTTACAAGGAACAGCACTGGGACAGTGCACTAAATCACCACAACCTGCATGTAAGAAGTCAAAGGAGGACTGAAAACTTAACTTACAACTAAGTGCCCTAAAATATGACGGGAAAATATCAATAAAAAAAAAGCCCCACCATGGGTAATTCTGCTTGTCATCCTGTATCAGCTACAAATTACACATGGTCAAAAAATACAGCCAAATGTCCCAGCTTTCCAAAAATGTCTCGAACATCCTATGTGAACACTCACTAAGCTTATGAGATGTGTTCAAGGCAAGGACAAACTCTTGAATACTAAATAAAGAAACCATTCCCCAAACCCTAAATGTTCTAAGATGACATTAGAATGGACTTTAGGTATATTGTTGCTAACAACCAAGACATCATCTATTGGTAATGAACATTTCTCTCTAAAAGAGAATGGATCCTCTCAATGCGCATCAGTATATGCCCATCGGTATTGAGCACTGTACACATATTTTAAAAAAAAAGACAAAGTTTAGTGGTCCTCTTAACAAATATTTACCATTAGGCCAAGCTGAGACCTTAGACTATGAGGTATTCAGATCATGTGCTATTCCCCGCCCCACCCCACCTGCGTCTTCCATTCTTAGCTCTCCACAGGACACACCAGTGACTCCAAAGAAGTTATATTAGTTAAAAAAAAAAAAAAAGGAAGTTATATTAGTGATTAGCATCCCACTGACACCATAGTCAACTCTAGAGTATTGATTGGGCTCACTGACAAAAGTAAATCTAAGAATTTCTCGCCCATTGTATGTAAGCTAGAGAGGCTCCTATAGCCAGCTTTGGCCATAGGGTCCACATAATCTGAGCTAGCTCCCTGTAACTCAAAACCAGCGAGGAAGGATCAGATGTACAGAGTCACTCAAAATTAAAATTTTCTGAATAACTCTATAGGGGACCAATCTGAATTAATGAATAGGTAAGCACTTAGCACTACAAATGTTTGTTATCAAGAAGGCATGTGCCAGAATTTATGGGAAGCTGTATTTTCTCCTACATAGTTAAATACTCTTCCTAAATCTTGTCTATGTTATTAACTTGCTCAGCAGACCCTGTCTTTATGGATAATGCTAAAGGAAACTTCTGCTTGATCTGGTCCCTGCCCAAATTATCAAAAACTCAAAATTGGTGGAGCGTAAGTTAGGGAGATTTTTGTTTTATCAAGTATTTATCTATCAAGCTCTGTTCAGTGAAGAAGGGATTGCACCCATCCATACACAGAAGTGCATATGCATCCAAGTGAAAGAATGATCATATTTATCATGGTGGAAATGGGGCCATAAAAACATTCAAGCACAACAGCAGATTCAAGTTGTCTGGATTATTTATAGTTCACTGTCCTATGTAGATGCTAAGAGTTTAAACTATTTCCTCACCACAAAAAAAAGAGACAAAGTCTTCATTTCTCCTATTTCAACCACTTGAGAGAACCTACAACCCCAGAAAGATTTCCAAGCTGCATTCAAAAATTTTGCAATCCCAGCTGATCTGTATTTATCAAAAACTGTTGTCTGTTTCTTCTAATGATAGCTGAAATAATCTAAGACCCTCATGGCATTTCCACTCTCTGCCTTCAAGAGGGCAGTTAAGAGACATGTGTTTCCAAAAATGATGTCTCCATTCATTGCTCTCTCCTCACAGTTCAAGGTGCGTATATTTCATTCCAGAATAAAGGCGACTTCTTTGTGCCCACTGAGCAGGGAAAGTGCAGATTAGGAGCCATCTTGCTGACGGACAGCCAAGGGGTCTAACCACTGCTCACTTTCCTAGCTAGCCCATCTCTAGTTGAAACCGTCTTTTTGATTCTGCCTTGTCACTCAAAGGCTTTTAGGGCTTCTTTGCTCATTTTTAGAAGATTTTAAACTAAAATGTATCCGTTTTCTAAGACTCCACTGAAGAGTGCTATGTGACTATTCTATGCAGACTAAACTAGGCTTCAGCAGTAGTGATACTCCAACTCCATTCCAAAGTTGTGAAAGCCAAAGTGTTTTTCTCTAGTTTTACCCACAAACTCAGTCCGTTCAATTTGATTGGTCACCTACTAGTGCAACACGCTAGGCGAGCTGCTGATCTCAGAGCAGAGGCAAAAACTCATAGAGCTGCACTATTCTTGTCAGATTGGGAGGCATCACCTCTGGTGTCAAGAAGGTGGCTGTATGGTTAAAAACTCCTGGTAGAAATGTCTGCTTCATGGTTCATTTACTAATTCACTTTACATCGATCTTCTTGGTCATTGAGTATTTGCTGAGCATCTGCTCTATGCTATGGATTATGATTTCCTGCGTGTCGGCTCTATGCCGTGTATCATGACCAGGGCTCTCAGGGACACAAAGGACGTGAGTATTCACTGTACCTAAGCAACGTAGACTGTTAACATCATCCTATACACATCACAAATGAAAAGGGCCTTGCTTCGGGTGGGGACAAAGGATCTGGGAAAATATCTTTCACTGTCATTTTCTAGTGCTTGACACAAAGCCGGGGTGGGAGCGGTGTTTTGCAAAGGAGAGAATCTTCTGGAGTAAGATTTCCCAAGCCCCCCGGCAAAGAAATTGGCCCTTGGGAAAAATGCCTGCAAGTCCAAGAACCCAGAAGCCCAGTTAATAATTGTGTGTTAGGATAACTTTAGAAGGATTTGTGAGGCTTTTGGAGTATTTGCCCTCTGTGTCCTGTATTTCTATTTCCCACCATTCATGCTTTCATTATTTCAAAAGCAAGAAAAACCCGAAAACCTGAAAACCAATATATCCTTCAAATTTGAATATGCATTTCTCATTCCCAAAACATTCATTACAAAAGGAGAAAATGTGGAGGTATTTACCACCGGGAGGCAGAAGAATAAACCCTAGAAGGCCCTTTTGGCTTGTGGCTATGAGAAAGAAACATCTCTAGTGTCCGATCTTTTCCACTGACATCTTATTACACTTGGGATCACCTACATAAACTCAAGTACGTGTTTATTTCACCGAATAGGTGCGGGTCAAGGTAGAGAAGGGGATTTTGGTACAGGCGGTGAGTTTTAATTATCATTTTATTTCACAACTTCTTTTTTTTTAAAAAAGATTTTATTTATTTTCGAGAGAGAGCACAAGCCCCGGGAGCGGCAGAGGGAGAGAGAGAAGCAGGCTCCCTGACAGGGGGCTCGAACCCAGGACCCTGGGATCATGACCTGAGCTGAAGGCAGATGCTTAACTGACTGAGCCACCCAGGCGCCCCTGTTTCACAACTTCTCAAGTTTAAAAACATGTGGAGTGAGGGGTGCAGGGGTGGTACAGTCAGTGAAGGGTCTGACTCTTGATTTCAGCTCAGGTCATGATCTCATGGTTGTGAGATAGAGCCCCACGTCAGGCTCCACACTCAGAGTGGAGTCTGCTTAAGACTCTCTCTCCCTCTGCCCCTCTCCGCTTCTCTAAAATAAATAAATACATCTTTTTTAAATAAAGAAAACGTGTGGAGTGAGTGAACTAAGACACGTCTAGCGTATGGTGAGAAATCCTGCCCAGTTAGCCTAGCAAGCCTCACTGGATAGAAAGGAAAGACCCATGAGCTAGTGTGCTAGACTCTGTATGCAGTAAGTAAGACAGGGCCAGACAATCACCACAAAGGTTTCTGATAATTTCTGGCTATCTCTCATAATCCCAAGCAAGAGCCCTAAAAAGCCAAACAACTTCAAGTCACATTTATTTTAAACTAAACATAGCTTAGTGACCTTGGGTAAGCCAATTCCACTCTCGGGGCCCATTAAACTAACTGGAAAATGATCCTCTAAGATTCGTTGGAGACTGTGATACTAAGTAGGATATACCTAATCATCACATTGTTAATTTCCCAAGAAAGTCCAAGTAAAAGATACTCTCTCCACCAATTAGATGATGTGCATCGAATCTAGGCTTGGAAACTATGGTCACCATACGAAAAACACTGGAGGGTGGGTAGGTGAATCTGCTGGGTTTGGCAAATGGGAGGAGGGGACCCTCAAAACTCAATAGGCCTTCTTCTATCCACTCAGTCCTTAAACAAATATGTATGGCATACTAACAAGCACTGTGTGGTTGTAAGCTCTAGGTGTAAGCTCTAGGTGTAAGCTCTAGGTGTGGAAGAAAAAAATGCCATGGTCTCGCAAGATGCTCATTCTCGTGGGAAGATAGAAAATGTACACACCAAAACTACAGAGAGCACCAGATGGTAGTAACTGCTCAAGAGAACATAAAGTCAGGGGCTCAGGGTGCGCGGGTGGGGGGGGGGCCGTGCTTGCTGCCCTCTACAGAGTGGCCGGCGCAGGCCCGACTGAGGACCATGATGTTGCGTAGCAGGCTCTTAAAGGAAGTGAGGGAGCGGAGAAGAGACATGCGGGATGCTCCAGGCAGGAGGAAGAGTCAGTTCAAAGCCCTGCACGTGGGAGTGTGCTTGGTGTGTTAGCAACACAGAGCAGACCTGTGTGGCCGGAGAGCAGGGAAGAGATCTGAAGAGAACGGAGGTGTGCACGTTGTGGAGAAGAGCAGGAGAATGAATGGACGGGAGCACTTGCAGGGCAGCACGAAGGGCCAACTTAAGGCTCGTGGTCACAAATTCACCGCGGGACCGATCTGCAGATTTGTGTTTTCCTCCAGCTATATTCAGCTGCCCGGCTGCCATGGACTGGCCGTGTAATAGGCAGAACCTTGCATTTCACTTTGCTCGCGATGGTGCCATTCGTGAGGAACCACATAAAAGGAGTAAGGGAGCCGAAGGTGTAGAGGGGGGAGTAATTACAAATATGGACCAGAGAGGTGGAAATAGGGACAGAGAACGGAAAAATGGAAAGGCCTAATCCCATGAACTACCGGGGGGGGGGGGGGGGGGAGGAGCGGGCAGAAGCATCAGGGGACCAGGAGTTCAGCTCTCATTTTAGATGCTGTAATTCTGCCCCCTGCTTCTAAGCAGCTGTCAACTGCTTGTAGACTTCCTCCTGCTATTCTCCTCCCGCCTTCCTTTCTGTTCTTCTATTCATTCCCACCCTGGCCCCGAAGCTGGAAGTAACTAATGGTAATGGCGGGGGGGCGCTGCATGTTAGGGGTATGCGGACAGGGTTAGAAACAGGCACAATCAGATTGCGGAGGGGGAAAGGGGCAGGGAAACCGTCCCCTCTCTTTTTCACCCTCCCAAGTCCGGGTTAAAGGTCAGCACATCAAGAGGCGCATTGCCTCTAGAGCTTTAGCAATTAAATCCCGTCATTATGTTTGGTCCCAGCTTCAGTGCGCATGGCTTTTCAAAATGATTGGATCAGGGCAGACTCTGCTTCTTTCTCTGGTTTAAAGGTGCATTTCTGCACTCAGCAAATGTCCGAGTCATTGTATAGCAGAGAAATGCCATTATTTTGCCTCTTGACATACACTGCACATAAATCTCTCCATAGGAGGCCCTGACCAAAATGGGAAGAATTCTCCAGACGAGCAAATTGTTCCCATGAACTATTCAGGCTTTGAACCTTTTCTGAGAGACAGATTTGGCAGGGCATTTTTTGGTTTTTCATTCTTTTAGAATGATTATGTTAGCGCTATTAATAAGACATAGTTGATTAGGAAAACAGAATGCAGATTATTTTCCAGAAGTTAAATATGATTTCATTAAAAGAGTGGTCTCTCATGAGAAAGTGCATGCTTGTTACATTGAAATTATGATAAACGAGGCTTTCTGGAAATTAATTCCTTTTCCCCTGCTGCAACTCTCCTAGTATTTGGCAGCCCTTTCTGCGAAGTATTGGGTTCGCTTGTTTATTCACTTACTAACCAAAATATTTGTTGATACCTAGTCAACTCTGGACAAGATCCAAAGATGAAGCAATGAAATATTCCTGACCACAGATCAGGTGGAAGACAAATATACAAAACATGGCAGCCCAAGGGAAAATGTATTAAGTAGGATAAAGAGAATTCAGTTAGTGGTATCTAAGAGTCTCCGTGTTTTCTGCCACTTCAGGGGCCATTTCCTCTCTGCCTGGATTCCTTCATAATTGCCCTTCCTTTCGGCTCGGTTCTACCCTGTCTTTGAAGACCCTGTCCAAGTCTTGCTTCGCTCATAAGGTTGCCATGCCTGATTTTTCCTACCTTAGAATTCACAAAGCATTCACCTTTTGCAAGACTTGTCACTTAGCCTGCGCTACCTTGTACGGTTGCTTCTATGACCGGGCCACCAAGCGAATACAGAGCAGGGAGCAAAGTTTGTTTTCGATCTGTGTGGAGTGAAACTTTCCTTTGCCAAAGGAAATCATAAAGCTGGACAAGTAGGAGTCCTTTAAGGGTTGAGCCCAAAAGAGTCTCACTTTCCTCAAGACAACAGTGTCCAGAGTCTTAAAATAAGGGCTGGTGGGCGCCTGGGTGGCTCAGTCGTTAAGCGTCTGCCTTCGGCTCAGGTCATGATCCCAGGGTCCTGGGATCGAGCCCCACATCGGGCTCCCTGCTCCGCGGGAAGCCTGCTTCTCCCTCTCCCACTCCCCCGCTTGTGTTCCCTCTCTCGCTGTGGGTCTCTCTCTGTCAAATAAATAAAATCTTTAAAAAAAAAAAATAAGGGCTGGCTGGGCAGGAAGAGGGGAAATGAACTGGGTTGGTACTGTTACTGGAACAGCAAGCTGACCAGGACATGAAGACCAGGTTAAGGGAGACAGAAGACTGCACATGTATCTATCTGTCCCATTTAAGATGCATACACACAAGGGCGCCTGGCCGGCTCAGTTGGTGGAGTGTGCAACTCTTGAGCTCAGGGCCGTGAGTTCAAGCTCCATGCTGGGCATAGAGATTACTTAAAAAAGAAAGAAAGAGAAAGGAATAACAACAAAAATAAAATGCACACACACATTAAGGAGGGCACGCGTCGTGATGAGCACTGGGTGTTGTATGAAGTGTTGAATCACTATATTGTACACCTGAAACCAGTATTGTGCTCTATGTTAACTAACTGGCATTTAAATAAAAACTTAAAAAAATAAAAATAAAATGCATACACACAAAAAACACACACAAAAATAAAATGTGTACACACCTCAGTGAAGCAATTCTATTAAGGTTTTGTCCTGTAGGTATAACAACAAAACAGTGGAAATCTTTTTAACAATCAGAATCTTTTAACTCATATAATTTTTTAATTAACATATAATGTATTATTTGTTTCAGGGGTACAGGTCTGTGATTCATCAGTCTTACACAATAACATATAATTTTATTTATTTTTATTTTTTTATTTTTTAAAAGATTTTGTTTATTTATTTGACAGAGAGAGACATGGTGAGAGAGGGAACACAAGGCAGGGGGAGAGGGAGAGGGAGAAGCAGGCTTCCCGTCGAGCAGGGAGCCCGATGCGGGGCTGGATCCCAGGACCCTGGGATCATGACCTGAGCCGAAGGCAGACGCTTAACGACTGAGCCACCCAGGCGCCCTAACTTATATAATTTTAAAAACAATCTATAAAATGAGACTTTTTTTTCTTCTTGCAATATTGGCGAAGGTGCAAAATCGGTAAAAAGAACCACATTACACAAGAATTGCCATGCGTGTGAAGCATTTCGATAATTATCAAAGATTATTGAAGTAAGGCAATTCACTCATAGGGAGCCCCGTGGCATCTCCCCTACTCCTGCGCCCAAGTCAGGTGTGGGGAGAGGACTAAGAGTGGGGAGTTGTTTCCGAGAGAGACATGTCATTGCATCTCACACCCTGGCTGCATGCTTATCTAGCGGCCAAAATGTTAAAGTCCAAGCTCGTGTACCAGGGAGAGCGTGAGACACTTGGGAAAACTTAGCAGGTTTACCCAGGAGGTGGGGGGGAGCAGCAAAGAAAGTGGTGCTTGGGTCCAACTGAAAGGTCATGCCACAGGATGAAGTGACCCCCATGACAGGGCAGAAGGAGGCAAGAGCAGAATCGAATTCCACTCTCCCGCGATGTGGAGACGAAATGGTGCAAGATTTGATGTACTAAGTGGACGATAACTACACTACGTCATGAGGAAAATCATCCCAAAGGAAGTGTTTGCCAGAAAAAGGTGACCCTCCAAGAAAGAGGCTCCTGGATATACTGAAGGAAGAGTAGGAAATAAGGGAGAATCACAAAAGATTAGCTACCCCCCCCCCCCCCCCCCCCCCTCGTCCTTCCCGCCCACCAGAAAGCCTGCAGGAGACACTTTCAAGATACTAACAGAGTGGATTCGGCTGCAGTGGCTCCATCCGGGATGTTTTTGGCCTTACACGACACAAGGGGGAGCTACAGCATTTTCCTTTCCAAAGTAAGAAGGGCAGCGATACAAAGCATCTTTCGCTCATTTAAGGCTACACGTGACACAGGGAGGCCTAGTGAGAGCTGTGCGGGACCGTGACACAGCCACTTTTGCGGGAGTAATGAACTTGAAAACGTACTAAATGCCACAAGTGCTGGGTTGAAAATCCCTCATAATGGCTTCCAAACACCAATCTGTCTTCTCTGAGAGATCAGTTCCCTCAACAGGAGAAATGCAAAGTTGCTTTAACTTGTTCATTATTATTATTATTTTAACTTGTTCTGAAATATCCTTAAGAGTGGATTCCCAAAACCGAAATCATACCTCTAACCCCTAAAAAAGTGATTCTCATTCATGTCCCTACTTAAGTGCTTCCTCATCCTGCATACCAGATCTTTTTCCTCCTTGTTGTTTAAAAAAAAAAAAAGGGGTGTGTGTGTGTGTGTGTGTGTGTGTGTGTGTGTGTGTGTGTGTGTGAAAGAGGTAGGGGACAGGGAGAGGGAGAGAGAGAGAGAGACTGATAGAGAGCAGTCCAAAATCAAAAGATGTCAGTGTTTCCAGTTATCTGGAGCTTTACAGCTCCGGCTTCTGGGGTCTCTACCCCACTGACAAAAACAGGGCTCTGTTCTGGGCTCGCTCATCTTGGAAGGAAAAGGAGCGCACAAAGCACAAATAAGAAAATGAGCAGCTGCTCTGGACTTGCATCCTCAGACAAGTCAACAAACCACGTCAGCCCTCCCTCATCTCCCTACTGGTCTTTTAGCCATGTTTATGGGGTGCTAAGGGAGGCCATACTGAGGGTAGGGAAAGCAGAGAACTAAGAAGCTCTTCTCCAAGTTCTGAGGTCCATTTGTGAGAAAGCACAGGCAAGGACACCCGCCACCTTGCTTCAGAGAGAGCCCTGCCCCTTCAAAAATGGGGCACCGAACCTCACCTGATGACTGCTTCCATTTCCCCCCACAGGACTATGGCAGAAGGGGAAAGTCTTTACTTGCCCTGAATGAACTCTTTTTCTAAGTTTTTATTCAGATTCCAGTTAGTTAACATCCAGTGTTCTCTTAGTTTCAGGTGTATGATATAGTGATTCACCACTTCCATACATCACCTGGTGCTCCTCACAAGGGCCCTCCTTAATCCCTGTCACTTGTTTTCCTCATTCCCCCACTCCCCATCCCCCTTCCCGCTGGTAACCACCAGTTTGTTCTCTAGAGTTGAGTCTGTGCCTTGATTTTTCTCTTTTCTTCCCTTTCCTTGTTTGTTTTGTTTCTGAAATTCCGCACATGAGTGAAATCATATGGTATTTGTCTTTCTCTGATTGACTTATTTCACTTGGTATTATATTCTGTAGCGCCATCCATGTCATTACAAATGGCAAGCTTTCATTCTTTTTATGGCTGAGTAATATTCCATTGCATATATATACCACTTCTTTATCCATTCATCAATCAGTGGACACTTGGGCTGCTTCCGTATCTTGGCTATTGTAAATAATGCTTGTTACAAACATATGGGTGCATGAATTAGTGTTTTGTATTCTCTGGGTAAATACCCAGTAGGGTGATTGCTGGGTCATAAGGTAGTTCTATTTTTAAATTTTTGAGGAACCTCCATACTGTTTTCCAGAGTGGCTGCACCAGTTGGTGTTCCCACCAACAGTGCAAGAGGGTCCTTTTCTTCCACAGCCTCGCCAACACCTGTACATGCCCTGAATGAACTCTTAAAGAAGAAAGGAAGTCATGAGTAGCCAAGCAGCAGTAGCCTTTAGCATGAAAGGCCAGGTTATCCCTCAACCTCTCTAAAGGTATAACCAGTGATCAGGGCCTAGCTCAAATGTTCCCTCCCTTTGTGAATTTGTGCATCTTTTTCCCAACCTAGTCGTAGCCCTCTTCCCTCAATTCTTGCTTCTTATGTCTGTGAACTTTAAAATACATAAGCACCTGGAGAGTTCCAAGGCACGTGTATTCCCCCAGTATGTAGGCACTGAGAACCAAAATCATGTACCCCACACAGCCTACTGACTACATTAACATGAGTCTACCGCTCCACTATTTCCCTCAGTGTGACTGTACTATTTGAAAAGACTCTTGCCCAGGAAGATTCAAGTTGCAAATAGCTTCACTGTTCATTCCAGCAGCTCTTCAATAGAAAACATCAACTGACAGTTTCTACCCTAAGACTTTTTGAACCTTTTGCATCCGGATCCCTGTTTTGCCAGGCCCACCTATACCCAACCCTAATCAAGTCCCCCACTCCTGTTAAGACAGACTTCAAAGTCTCAATCCCCCGGGCTTTCCCTTCCTCCCCTAAAACACGATTAGACTCTCTCAGTATGGAGTTCTCCCTTACAGTGGTGGGCAATAAACTCAGCTGTGTTTTCCTTTTTTTTTTTTTTTTTAAGATTTTATTTATTTATTTGAGACAGAGAGAATGAGAGACCGAGAGCATGAGAGGGAGGAGGGTCAGAGGGAGAAGCAGACTCCCTGCCGAGCAAGGAGCCCAATGCAGGACTCGACCCCAGAACTCCGGGATCATGACCTGAGCCGAAGGCAGTCGCCCAACCGACTGAGCCACCCAGGCGCCCTCAGCTGTTTTTTTCTTGACAACAGGTTGTTCCAGTGATATTCTGGGGAGCCAGTGTTTAACATGCCCACTTGACAAATGTGAAATCAAGTCATTGATTCGTGGGGTGAAACGATAGGTTGGATGAGGCAGGCATAGGGCAATTGTAAAAAGCGTTCTTACACTGGGATTGACCTTGAAGCCACCGAAGGGGATTTGAATTTGATTGGTTTTGATGTCCCTATTTTCATAATTGCACTTTGATAGGTTTTACTTTTCCATGGCTTTGACTAGACACATGAGAGCACATGCGACTGAGCCCACTAGCCCAGTGCCCTACATAGCCTAGTTGCTTTCTTTTCTTTAGAGTCTACTTATTTCTGCTCGATATGCAAAATACCTTTGGAATTTGGGGAACCACTTATGCTTACTTCTCTGAGGAGCTGCTGGACAACTGTGAAGGCTTCTGCTAGATGTTCACCATACAGACACATTCACCATACAGGTACAGAGACCGCAAAAAGGAAAGAAAAATCGATTCATGACAGCAGATCAATCAATAATACATTGATTTACTCAGTGTAAATTCTCAGTGCCTTCCAACAAAGGCTGGAATTCATGAGAATTTCCTCAGGAACTTGTAATTTCCTCATTGAAAGAGCCCATGAGTTGTACTGGGAATTTTCTACAACAGCCGTTTTCAACAATTTCCAGTGCATTTTTTTCATCTGTACTGAGGGGTGCCATCTTTAATGATTTCCAAACACTGAGGGGCAGCGATATTTCCCACACAGAATCAGAAAATTTGTCTCACAAAAAACTTGTCCAAGCTCCTCAGTTCCAAATGAGGAAACTAAGCCCATGGATAACTTGCTCAAGAACACAAATCCCCTAATGTTCTTTAAATATCAGTATATATGCTGTCAAAACATACAACCTCATTACTAAGACCTAAACGCAGATTCTCCATTATCACCTGGGTGGTATTTTCCCAAGACACAGGAGGATTTCCATTTATGTCTCCTGGATATGTGAAAACAAACAAAGCACAGATCTAGAAGGAACCAATACCTTCTGACCTACAGATGCTTAAGCTGGTTACTTACTTCCTGAGCAAGGGCTTGAAAAACATGCTCAGAGACTGCAGGGACCAGGGGAATAAGCTCTGGGAAAAGTTGGATTTCTTTGGTATGAAAAAAACGAGGCTCATACTCAAGAATACTGGATATGGCCTCACTAATGCACTAGAGTGGGTTGCTGCTAAGTATTTGGCTTTCAGTGGTGTGGTTTTCTGAGTTAGAAATGAAGGCCAGCTACCAGAGGGAGATGTGTATTCTTCTGAGATGCCAACTTTCAACTCGGGCTGTAGCCACCAGGCAGTTGATGATGGATAGCTAATTGAGACAGTACAAGCAAACCAACTTAAATTACCTTAAGAAATCAAGGATGACAGCAATAACGCAGATAATGTGCTCATGTAGGTTTATCATCAGTTTCATATTTTCCATCCACTACTTCTGGACTAGCCCCGTTAAGTAAATAATGACCCACCTACCCCTAAAATCAAATGCATGGCTACTCTTAATTACTTCTAATATTCTCTATTTTTCTAACTAATGCTTTTTCTTTTGTCCCCCTCTATCACCCAAGACTGTTTACACATGCTTGAACCCAGGTGTTTCCATTTCTATCTAGCTATTACCTAGAATCTACGTGATACCAACCTATCTCCTCTTTATTACTCTTAAAACAATCTTAGCTTCTGGACTACTCTCCTCCAGTCTAGCCCTTCTTCAGGCTGAGGATCTAAGAAGCTTTTTAAAGGGTATGCAACATTTTGTGCCTCTAGCTATTCCTCGTTCACTCAGTCTAAGCCTCAGTCTAAGCCTCAGAAGCGTGTGATTTTATCATCCGGTTTCTTAAAGGGGCAATGCCTTTTAGCTATCACAGAAAGTAAAAAACAGAATGAAATCTTTCACAATTCTTACCTACTCTCAACTGACTTCTTTATGGTCATTTAGGCCCTTGCTATATTGTAATGTTAAGTGGCTCGATGTATTAGGAATGAAAACACTGCAGGATACCCAGGTCGGCATTTTTAGGTACTCATTTATACTAGAGCATAAAAGAACAACAAAATATAGATATAATTTTTTGAAAATAAAAAGCAATATTAAGAAGAAAGAAATGTACAAAAAACCATGCTATCTACTTAAAAGAAGAATAATCTGAACATTAGAAACCCAGGTATTTGGTCTCTGCTTCACCACTGGCCAACTCTGAAAACTGGGAGTTAACCCTGTCCCTTCACTGGCCCTATTTCACCTAGCAGAGCATTGTGCAATAGAACTTTCTGCGGAGACGGAAACGTACTGTATTAGTGCGGTCTACTATGGTAGCTCTCAGCCACATGTGGCTATTGAACACCTGAATGTGGCTAATGGAACTGAAGTCCTGGATTTTTCACTGTATTTAATTTTAATCTTAATAGCTACAGCACCTATAGCTACAATTAGCTACCATATTGGACACAGATCTATGAAATAAGGGGATTGTAAGCATAGCTTAATACCTTGCTAGTAATGGGAGTTCTATTGTACTATTTACTACCACGTGGCACATGGGTTGGCTGACCCCAGCCCCATCCACAACATTTCCCTTTCCGACCCCTCTTCCAGAGTGTTGAGGACATTTGTCATAGCTGCCAAGAGAGAGCAGCAGGAGTCTACTGAGTTTGTGTACCTGATCAAAAAAAAAAGAGAGAGAGAGAGATGGCTGGGAAGACCAGTTTTGCCATTCAACATCCACTCCTTCCCTTCTCACCAACTGAATACAAATATGACAGCTGGAATAAGGAAGGCTTCCTATCTTGTAAGACAATAGTATGAAGATGAACACTGCTATAAAGAAGCCTTATTAGTTCCAGGAGACAACAAATATGAAGATGAAATATAACCAGAATTGAAGAGTGAAAAGATCCCTTCGAAACATGGTTCCTTGAAGATGTCATTGAGCCACTGTAAGAACTATCCTACTTATTTAAGCAACTGTAGTTCTGTTTTGTTACTTGCAGTTGAAAGCCCAGGACTACCATGAGGCTTAAGTCCAAAGGCTGGGAGAGGAAAAGTAATTTTACTTTTTTATTTTTAATTTTTATTTTTTTAAAGTAAGTTCTATGCCCAATGTGGGTCTCGAACTCATGACTCCAAGATCAAGAGTCGCTTGCCCTACTGACTGAGCCAGCCAGGAGCCCCCAAGAGAAGTAATTTTAGATTAGCTGAATTGGAAAGCTAACCAGTTCAGAATGGCAGAATAAAATGGAAGGGCCTAAGAGCACCGATCTTTAACGATCTGGAGCTACTACGCAAGGAGGGAATTTACCACCAACACACTTTCTATGCTGTGAACTTGTAGTTGTGGTTACACGCAATAAAACTTTTTGTTACATGCAGTCAAACATGCCTGAATGATACTTAGTTTTAATCATTAATTCCATACTCATGTTGGGAAGAAGCCTGAAATAGAAATTTTGGCAGCCCAAGATATAGTTGTCATGTGAAAAATAATTAAAGTAATTAAATGCCTACTTATTTAAGCCACTAGGGCCACTTCCAATGAATGGTTTCCTAATAATCTGTTTAAGTATCTCACATTCGTGTCTGCTTTTAGTATGAAATGCATGGGATTTTAACAGCCAGTGGTGGAGTGATAAAAAACAGAGATGAAACTGTAGAAATAAATGATCAGCATCCACAAGGGTAGGGCAGTGGCAAAGCATGAAGCATGTTGCAAGAGCAGTTAATATCCCCTTTGGATGATGAGCTTGGTACTACAAGTCACTAGGATGTGGAATTTAGTGAGTCTCAAGTATGGGCCCAGGGATGGAAGATGAAAAAGTGTTTTATGACAGTGGAGTGTGAGTTCAAGCGAGACTGAAGTAGATAATTGGTTATACACTGAGGCAGTTCAGACAGCACACCTGGGTGGGAATGAAGATGACATTCAGATGCCATCTTTGTGAACATCTGAACACAGTGGGTTCAAATATTTATAGGTTTCAGAACCACTTGAAGAGCTGACTTAAAAATGCAGAAAAGGGAGTGAATGTGTCTGTGACTACCAAAAGGTGGGAAAAGAGTGCAAAATTTGATTTTTATTCTTGTTAAAGACTTCACAAAATGAATTCCACAACTGGGGAATGAAGTCCCTCCACAGATATCACTGGAGACATCAACTTGTTTGTCCTTTGGTTATATTCACAGTTGGAAAGAGAATGAGTGTGTGTGTGTGACTTCAGCCAGGGGGTTGTTTGTACAAAGATTCCCAGGGAAAGGAGGGAGACTGGCTTGCACATTTCAGTGGCAGTGTGAGTGCTGAGCGGACCGGGGAGAGAATGCCATGGACTGCTGTTGACTGTCAGTCACGGTAACCCATGTCCCCTGCCCACCAAGATCTGTGCAGGTGATGCACGTAAGCTATGTGGGGACAATTGGAACCCCCCCGAGTCAGAATCTCTCTTTTTGGAATGCAGACAAGCATGAGCACCCGTAACTGTCTCCTCTTGTCACATGGAAAGGGCCTTTCCGTGTCAGGAAAGAGCCAAGACTTGGTGAACAAGAGAAAGCAATGCTGAAAAGTAGAATGAAAACGAATACTAGATGTGAAACCAAGAGCTACTGCAGGATTTCTCAGTAACATGCCATAAATTTCCTTTCTTGCTTAAAAGCTACTTTGAATTGCTTTTCTTTTGGACACCTTCCATTGAAAGTGACTCCACTAATATACTATGTATACAGTACTTGGTTCAGAATACACTGTCATTATCTGAGGCCCATGACAGGGATATGTTAAGAAAACAGGATATTAACCATGGATATAGTATGAGCTCATGTCTTCTTTCAAATATGCATAGGAAAACTGTAGAAAGCTAGTATTTTCTACTGCTGATATAAAACAGATTCAGACTTGAGACAAGCCAAAAGTAAGTAGGCTTTATCTTTTAATGTGAACATTCAGGAGCTGGTCAGTGGTCTTTTCTAGATGGTTCCTAATGCCGAAGGGTCACAGAGCAGGAATCGCTCTGAGGTTGGTAAATGCACAGACTTAAGGACTTTTGGTGCTGGTGAGACATAAAAGGTCATTAGCCTCACAGCCAAGTTCATCAGAGAAGGATGTTCAGGTCAGAGAGATTTTAAAGTGTTTGAGTCTAGTCTAGAACCCAGAGCTCCTGCCTAAGTACCTACCTATGTACAGTCCCTTCCTTTCCAGTCTATTCATTAAATGAAATGGGGGGGGGCACTCTGGGGATGAGAAGCAGCACAAAGGTCCAAAGCACAGAGAGTCATGTCAGGTTGGAGGAGAGAGTTGGGGTAATGAGGATATTCATTATTTCAGTAACTAAACTCTCCTGGATAAACTCCAAGAACTTCTGCCTTATCCTGATTTCTCTCTTCTGGTGCACAGAGTTAGAGTCTGTTCCAGGGGTTACACTTACAACATGTGGGCAAGAGGTTAACAGCCTTCTAGAGATTCAACAGAAGTGACTCATTCAGAGTCCTCTAGACAGCCTTTAATTCTTTAACTATATGGATGCGGCGACCGGGTGGGAGTGTCATTGGTCTCACAGCTCCAATTAATTTTTTCCCACCTTCCTCTTTTCCACTCACTTTACATTTTCCCTCCTGAGTTTTAATGATGAAAACAGCACCGAGGCGCTGTCATCTTCAATACCTAAACTGAAATGGATTCACATAATCGTTTTACAGCACTAGGCATTCAAGTCACAATTGCTGTCTGGTTTGCCTTGCTCTGTCTTAATGGCCAACAGAAAATACTCTCAGAGACCTTTAAAGGAAAGCAGAGAACTTCTTAACATAATAATAGCATCTTAACAATTCAGTGGAATGCATTATGGGCTTAGCTGGTTTTAAGATTCTGTTCCTTTCCAAGCTCCTGATGCACTTTTTTTCTTCTCACTGCTCATAATGAACCTCACTCTCTTAATTTCAGTCATTCAAAATCTGAGTGACTTGAAAATTGAAGACCATCCACTTGGATAAATTATTTGGTGTAATAAAGCTTAATGATACAACCTAAATAACCTCACCCTCGAAATCCTAGTCTGACGTTCTATTACCCCATTCAACCTACCCCACAGAATAAGTGGTTCTTAGGTACTGTCACTGAACTGCAATGTTGACAATAAAATTACAGGTGTTATTTATCAGCTAAAACATCTGTTACAGCCCTAGAAGACAATCACAGGGATGAACTGCTGCTTACACGCAGATGGCTGAGACTCCCAGTTTCAAGGATCATCCCGAAGCATGGTAGCTAGTTAGGGAGCTCGGGTACTAATGACATCCTTAAAAGAAGGTATTTGAAAATTTCAACAGAGACATCCTCATGAATACTTGAAGTGAAAAAAGAAAAAGCCAAAAGTTTCAATGATGGATTGCACAGCCAAGTTTGCATGTACTGAAAGGGGGAGTGAGATAGGAAAAATATTGCTTTCAACTGAGTTTCTAAGAGAAGCGATGTGTAGCAGTCAGTGAGGTTGGGGTAAAAGGATGTAATTAATTACACACAGCACTAGTTTCTTGATTGAATGGGGGGGGTAACCCAGCTCTCAGAACGTTGCCAGTGACAGATTGGAACTACACAGACTCAGCAATGGCCCTCGTAATGGAAGTCATTACATTAGGTGTCAGGCAATGTAAATCACAAGCAAAGAATGCAACCCCCTCCCAACAGACCTAGATTAGAGTCGGCTGCGGAGTTGAATTATTACATGAAATGACTTTCTGCTATTAAAACACAAAGAGACAAGCCAAATTGCCCTTTAAACAACTATAAACAGCAAACTTCCACACAGGGAATTTCTTTATCCGTGCTTTATGTGTGGGCAATACTCTAGCTATTGTCCCCACTGGTCCTCCATAGCTGGAGAGCCAAGGCCGGAGGATGTCTTCGTCAGCTGGAGCCGCCATAACTAATACCATGGACTGGATGGTTGTAAAAAAACCAAAGTTTCTTCTCTCGCAGTTCCAGAAGCAGAGCTTGGCTTCTGGTGAGAGCAATCTTCCTGGCTGGCAGATGGCTGCCTTCCTGCTCTGTTCTCATATGGCCTTTCCTTGGTATGTGTGCTTGGAGAGAGAAAGATCTCTCTCTCATCTCTCTCTGTCCCTCTCTGTCTCTCTCTCCTTAGAAGGCCACCAATTCTATCTGATGACTACCCTTATGACTTTATTTAAACCTAATTACCTCCTAAAAAGCTCTATCTCCAAAGAGTCACACTAGGAGTTAGGGCTTCAACATATGAATTGTGGGGAGACACGATGCAGTCCACAGCAGAGATAATGTTCTTTGGGTCTGTAAGCAAGACTGTTTTGTTCCAACGAGACCTGTTCTCTCTACATGGGAATAATCCACAGGGTCTAATAAGCAAAAGAGGGGGTATAACCAGGGTCCTGCAGATGTCTATCCGAGACACTGTCCCTGCGTAAAATAATGAGTAAGTACTCAGCAGCATGCGGTACTAGTCTTGGAAAAGATTAGGACTAGAACGAATCTTGGCAATAGCGTTCAGGTTCCATCAAACTGTGGCCACTTGAGCTCTCCTTTCCAAATATCTGAGCACTCCTGTTTTCTATGTCTTCTCTCCCACGGTCTCTTCCTGCTGCGGTGACAGTTGGTTTGGGCCTTCTTCCCCTCCCCCACCCCAGCCTGAACCTCTTCACATCCCTCCGCCTTCCTCCTTTCTGACTCAAACGAATTTATTTTCTGAAAACAGAGCTAGAGATGCCTAGGAAGAGCCAATTAAGGGCTTTCTCTTTGTTAGGAGCTCGACTAGCAGCCCAGTGACTCAGAGGCCGAGATTTGGTATAGCAACGCAGTATTTGAAATTGCACATAATCATAAGGTTTGCCTCAGGTGAACCATTCGTAATGTAAATTTAAGAAGCCGTTCACAAGTGATTTTCTTTTTTGCCCTTGGGATGTGCTGACAGGACCCCGGCTTAGGCAGTTTAAAAACAATAGCTATGCACTGTTATCACAACTGGCTAAAATGATTGTTATCATTATATTCAATCTTTCTGCCTTTTGCTGACCACAGAAGGCCCATTTCCCTTAAGGAAAAATGAAAGCCGAGTCAGTCTCAACCTTCAGAAATTTTGCCTCGGTTGAGGTGAACACCCATATTAAATCAACAGTGTTCCTGAGATGAGTGAGTGACAATTCCATGTGGTCCCCAAATACAGCCACAGGCCTGGCTTAAGCCACACTCTTTTTTATTTATTTATTTATTTATTTATTTATTTATTTAAAGATTTTATTTATTTATTTGACAGAGAGAGAGAGAGACAGCGAGAGCAGGAACACAAGCAGGGGGAGTGGGAGAGGGAGAAGCAGGCTTCCCGCTGAGCAGGGAGCCCGATGTGGGACTCGATCCCAGGACCCTGGGATCATGACCTGAGCTGAAGGCAGACGCTTAACGACTGAGCCACCCAGGCGCCCTTTTTTTTTTTTTTAAGCCACACTCTTGTATCTTTCTCCCGCTCTCAACTGACCGCCAAACTCAACCAGGCCTTCAGTGAATTGATCATCTGCACAGAAGCTCCCAGCCTTCAGCAAACCCCCAATCATTCTTCATTTTTAAATTGTATTTTGAATAGACTTTATTTTAGAAAGTTTTAAGTGTAATGCCATCAGATCTGTAGTGATACTCTTCTTTCATTTCAGATATTAGTGATGTGTATTTTCTCTTTTTTTTCAAGTAGGCTTTACACCCAACGTGGGGCTCGAACTCACAAGCCTGAGATCAAGAGTTACACACTCCATCAACAAAGCCAGCCCCCCTTATGTCTTCACTTTTTTTTTTTTTTACCTTCATTACCCTGGCTAGAGATTTATCAATTTTATTGCTCTTTTCAAGGAGTCTCCTTGATCTTCTCTATTATTTTCCTGTTCTTAATTTCACTTATTTCTCCTCTAATTTTTACTGTCTCTTTATTTCTTTTCTTATGTTTGCTTGAGGCTCAAATTGTTCTTCTTTCTCTAGTTTCCTAAGGTGTAAGCTTAGATTAATTGCCTTTAAATCTTTCTCTTTTTCTAATATATGCATTGAATGCTCTAAATTTTCCTTCAAGCACTGCTTTTGCTGCATCCCCACAAATTTTGATAAAATGTATTTCCCTTTTTGTTTAGCTCAAGATATTTTTTAATTTCTCTTGAGACTTCTTTGATCTATGTGTATTTAGAAACGTATTGATTCATCTTAAAATATTTGGGGCCTTTCTAACTATTTTTCTGTTACTGATTTTTAGTTTAATCATACTGTGGTCCAAGCACATACTTTACATGACTTCTGTTCTTTTAAATTTGCTTAGGTGCTTTCATGTTCTGGAACATGATCTATGTTGGTGAATGTTCTGTGTGAGTTTGAGAATATGTACTCTGCTGTGGTTTAATCTATAAATGTCAATTAGATCAAATTGACTGATGGTGTTTTTCAGGTCAACTATACCCTTACTGATTTTCTGCCTGCTTGATCTATCAATTAATGAAAGATGGGCACTGAAGCTGCCAACTGTAATAGTGGATTTGGCTACTTCTCCTTGAATTTCTATCAGCTTTGCCTTACATATTTTGACAGACTGTTGTTAGGTGCAAGCACCTTAAGGACTGTTATGTGTTCTTGGAGAATTGACTTCTTTTTATTATTATGTAAGGCTCCCTTTTATCCGTGGTAAATTTCCTTGTTCTGAAGTCGACTTCGTCTGAAAATAACACAGCTACTCCAGCTCTCTTTTATTGAGTAATAGCAACTTTTTCCATCCCTTTCTATAGGAACTACCTAAATACTTATATTTGAAGTGGGTTTTGAGGCACCTGGGTGGCTCACACGGATAAGCGTCTGACTCCTGATTTTGGCTCAGGTCATGATTTCAGGGTCATGAAATCGAGCCCCACGTCAGCCTTCACCCTCCACGTGGAGGCTGCTTGAGATTCTCTCCCTCTCCCTCTGTCTTCCCCCCACTCGTGCTCTCTCTCTCTCTCTCAAATAAATAAATAAAATCGTTTAAAAAAACAATAAAGTGGGTTTCTCATAGACAACATATAGTTGGGTCTTACTCTTCCATCCATTCTGAAAATCCGCTTTTTAATATTTGTATTTAGGCCATTTACATTTAAAGCAGTTACTGATATAGGTGGATTAATATCTACTATGTTAGTAACCATTTTATCCCCTGCTTTTATCTTTGTTTTCCCCTCTATTTCTGCCTTCCCTGATTTTAATTGAGCATTTTATACAATTCCATCTAATCTCCTCTCTTAGCATATCAACAATACTTGAAAAAGAAAATTTAGTGATTCCCCTAGAGCTTACAATCTATATTTACTACTAATCTAATTTCACCTTCAAATAATACCATACTGCTCCACAGGTGGTGCTGGTATTTTATAAAAGGCATTCCCAATTCCAAAGCACTCCCATCCTTTACAGTGTTGCTGCCAATAGCTCATTTATCTAAATGCTGTAGTCACCCACTATTCCATTACTATTATCAGAACAGTTACTTATTAGTTAATAATATTTAAATTAAAATATGTTATTTTATCTTCATTTATTCCTACTCCAATACTCTTCCTTTTTTATGTAGCTCTGATTTTCTACTGAAATCATTTTCATTCTCTCTTAAGACCTTCTTTTAATATTCCTTGCAGGGCAAGCCAGCTAGCAATAGCAGACTAAAACTTCAGAAACTCCTCAGACTTATACAAGCATTGCACTGTGGCAGGAGACACCATGACACACCTAGGTGTTAAGAGCATCTGTTCTAGTAAGTGTGGAATCACTAAATTGTACCCCCGAAACTAATATTACGCTGTATGTTAACTAACTGGAATTTAAATAAAAACTTAAAAAAAGGGGCGCCTGGGTGGTTCAGTCGTTAAGCATCTGCCTTCGGCTCAGGTCATGATCCCAGGGTCCTGGGATCGAGCCCTGCGTTGGGCTCTCTGCTCAGCGGGAAGCCTGCTTCTCCCTCTCCCACTCCCCCTGCTTGTGTTCCCTCTCTTGCTGTCTCTCTCTGTCAAATAAATAAATAAAATCTTTAAGAAAAAACAAAAAACAACTTAAAAAAAAAAAAAGAGCATCTGCTCCAGAATCCAATTGCTTTGGTTTGTACCCAAGCTCCACGGGGTAAACAAAAACTGAACTGCTTTAAGGCTCAGTATCTTTATCTCACATTTATGCAGTGAGACTTAGTGCTCCTCTCCCAGGTAGCTGTCAAAATTTAATGCCATTTACATTTTGGTTGAAGCATACTAAGCACTCAACAAATGCCGATTGTTATTGTTTTGGGTGCCACTATTCACAGAACCGAAACCTGGGAACAAAGTTGACAATGGAAAAAATAATATTCCAAGGATTGTAGATTTGGAGGCTCCCTATGATCACCAGGATCATTGCAGTAGAAAAACGGTCCACTAACTTTGTTCCTGTAATTTCTCTCCCCCTAAAGCAAAGATCTGGGACTGCCACTCCTTTGAGTGCCATCAACCCACAAGGGCCAAGACTGCTCCACAAATAGTCCAGGACCTAGCTAAGGACTTCTCTCAATAGAAGCATATGGCACATTTGTTTGTTTGATCCCCAACTCCTCCTCTTCCTTGAAAGCACTGACAACAATCTCCAAGAGATTATGAAAAAGCAAAGAATGATCCAAGATATAAGATACAAGAAAGAGGCCTGTAGAAGTACATGAGTCCTAATAATTCCTAAAACCCTATCATTCTGCTCTGTTGAAATGCATCCTGTTGAGCAGATTAGTGTAAGAGCACAAAAGAACGACAACAGGCCATGGCCAATTCTTTCCTTGTGACCCAGCATTTCCCAGTTCCAAGATGTTGAAGGCTGTATGACAGAGAGGGGTATTAATCAAAATGGAATTCAATCTTGCAGTGAAATGGAGATTTAGTGCGTGAGAGGTTTGGGGTTTTATGCAAGCATTTCTCTAAGACCTTGAAGTACTCTTCAGCTGTGGCAAGAGACAGTATGACCCACAGAAGAAGTCCTAATAATTCCTGATACTATTATTTTGTTCTGCATTGAAATGCAATCTGCACAGCAGATTAGTGTAAAAGCACAAAAATATGACAACAGTCCAGATATTGGTCTTGCCTTGAAATCAGACAAAAATTTTAAAAACTTTATTCACTACAATAGGAACATTTTACTTAAATGATATTGTCCTAATGCTAGCTATCTAAAATCTTATGTTTTTCTTCCTGGATTGTAAATATCTTTCTTCTTATAGTTGCTTTGAGTGCTTATCACACTGCACTTGTGGTTAGAGTAAAAATTGGTGATTTTTTAAAAAGTTGCATCAATTCATGGATGATTCACTAATAAATGTACTGGGGTAATCTTAAAGGCATACCATGTCCAATCCTGTACAAGCTAAGTTTATCTTAACCTTGCTAGGATGGTTTAATATCCAGCTTCAAAACACTGTAAAAATACACAGTTATGGTGGTTTTCTAAATATGAAGTACAACAAGAAGTTTGCTCTATTAATAACCTTGACACATGTTAAAAGGAGACTAAAGAAGGAATCTGTGCATTGATTTGAGTTGATGGTTTTTCAAGTCTTAAGATATTGTTCTGGAATTCCTCTCTGCTTCTTAAATCCAGATATAGAGAGGCACATTCTTTGAGTCTTTCATGAATGCTCCAATGAGGCAGAATGAACTGCAATGTGTGTTTAGGGTCTTATTTCCCTCACTCACTTCTAAGTATGAAAGACATGACCCCATCTGTCACTTCTAAAATTACAATCTGTATATGCTTTCACAGGTTGTGAAGTGAGGAATGGCATGTGAAACTTCTGCCCTAATAAAAGCAGCTTAAGTGAACAATGAATGGAAAAGAAGATATAGAAAACACTTCTTCAAAGAAACAGTGCTCTCTAGCTCCAAATTCTAAGATCAAAAGCCTCACCTTTAATCTCACAGTCTTGCTTGGGCATCTTGAGATAGTTTAAGGGTTGGAAAAAAACACCTTTTTTCATTTACCCATTGCCTGTACCCAATGACAATATGGACCCTCAGCTTGAAAGCAGAAGAATTTGGTTAATTACCAGGCAGTAGGAACTGGTAGGGCTAAGTGGGCCAGAAATCGCGCAGCAAGTGGGAGGCTGGATGAGCCCATCATCTGGAAGGCTTCCACTTAGCACAAAACATAACATTATTGCAGCAAAATTCTCAAGAATTTCTGTGACAGAAGGGATGCTATATATTTGGAAGAGTAAAGTTAAGTGCAGAGCTTAAATAAGTGACTTGTTGATATATATTAAAGCAACAACTATTTGGATTATCAAGGCAGTATTTTGGAAGTGTTCTGCCAATTAAGAATGAGCTAATTAGCAACTCATATGAATGCAGTGCTTACTATAGACTTTTAAATTTATAATTTTCTGGATAGGGAGACTCCTACACAAGTAACCTCCCTCCTTCCTTCATTTGTTGCTTAAGATGTTTTTAAACGACTCATTTAATGCATGACCTTGTACTATTTTTATTTACCCAGATTCAAAGTAAAAGGTGTAGAAAACAGCTGTGGAACAAGTCACAAAATAAATTCTATTCAAAGCTCAGGCATGGCATTGTGAAAGGCAAACTTCATGATGTTTTGTCAAATAGAGAAGTCTAAAATTGATGCCTTATGCTGCATAATGACATTCCAAGGGAAGGAGAATGTACATTTCCATGAGAAATCAAGGAGGGGGGTGACAGGGAGGAAAGAAAGATTATTTTTTTTATTTATTAGAGAATACATTTGAAGATTAGAAATAATGACATCTGTGTCTATTATCATCATAGTTGGAGTCACCATTATGAGTGAAAAGCTTAACAGGGTCCATCAAGAATAGGACCCAGGAAAGACCAAGGGAATGAGGGGGTGCGGTGCCCACTGTGGCCTAGAAAAGGGTGTCCAACGAGTCATGAGTTTCACAATATTGAGAATGCGTTCCCAGAACATACAACAAAAAGTCAAGGAGACAGATATACAAAGAAATATAAATGTCACAGAGGTCTGGTCCAAGAGATCCAATATCAATCTGACTCATGAAAGATCCAAAAAGGTAGAAGAAATGGAAACCAACCAACTCTGGGCCCATGGTTTTGAGCCTAGAACTGTATACCAAGTTATCAATCAAGTGTGAGGTTTGAATAAAGATTTTCAAATAATTAAGAGTTCAGAAACTCTCTGCCATATGCATACCTTTCTTAGGAGCTGACTGAATGATTTACTCCAGCAAAATAAGGTGATTATAAAAAAAGAGAGAGTGCTTTTAACAACCCTGACAATGCAAAAGCAAAGGTATATCTGACAGAGTGCAGAATGTAAAAGGGAAAGAAATGAAGGGAAGGACAGGAGCACAAAATAAATGTCCTTGTCACATACGGAGTCTTGACGCAACAAGAGATAGACGTTGAAGTACAGTGGCCAAAGTTGCAGAGGTAACTAGTAGAGAAATTAATTGTCTTATAAATTTCAGGGAATGAGAGGAGGGAGAAGATGAGGGTAGGGTAACTGAGCTATTAGAGCAGAAGACAAGAGACAATTTCCTAAGATAGAATTTTAAATAATAGCTATTAAGACAATGTATGTAAATAGGGAAATGGTCAGAACGACTGAAAACAGGTATTTGGGAGGACTGGTAGAGAAACACAAACTCAACCATATGTTTGAAAGCATTTCGGTTTTTTATTCCAAACTGTTTTTAATTTAAATAAAAAGAAGTAAGGTCAACTTTTATGGTATCTGTCTTCTTCTCCAGGGTGCTAGCATATTCTAGACCTAGCTACCCACTTGTTAAGAATCTGGACACTGTGGACTGTCCCTCTTTCCACCTAAAGAGCCTAAGGGAGCTTACTCATTCATCACATCCACCAGCCTACTGTGTCTGCACTTTCTCACAGGTCTTTAGGAGATGGTGTTGGCAGCACTCTTGGTGTGTCAAGAGTATCTTTGTTGCTCTTCCAATAAAATTCTTTCCCCTATAACATTTAATTACTCTAATTTTCCAGTTGATCTGATGTGTTTAATGTGAGTTATATAAATTTCTGTTATGACTAATAGAATGTGGATAGTCTGATTTATCTTCCAGACATATTAAAACCAGCTAATTTTCTCAGAAAATTATGAGTGTTTGGGTGGCATTTGATGATTATTGGCTGACAAATTGAAGCTCCAGGGTGAGTATAAAGATATTTTCAATTTAATAAGTTGAACGTGTCATTTTTCAATGTTGATGAATTTCTACTGGTTAGGAAAAAATCTCCCAGGATTAATGAACCTGTTTGGACATCCTAATACAAGCTTGAAGCCTCAGTTATACAAACCTTGAACATAAAATTAAATCCTATTGAATAAAAACTAAAACACACATCCTGACACGAGCAAATGAATATCTGAAGGCTGAATAAATACAGACATAAGCAGCCTAAGGACAAGTTTACTAAGAGCTTTTGAAATGTTTTTCAGTAGAGTCTGTAATAACATAAACATTTTAAGTATAATTTACTTGAAAAGGTTTGTGTGGAAACCATTCATGGCTTCCTCACACCAGGTATCATCTCCCCGACCTCCCGTGAGTCCAAAGCAGCAATGTGACCCATTAAATACTTAGTTGAAAGGGAGTCAATTTAAAAAAAAGTTTAAAAGCAACCCACCAATAAAGTAAAACAACTGTGCAATAGCCAAAAAGAATTAGTGACATGAGAATTATTATACTAATATCAAATGCCACATATAGAGGCAGACGTGGTGCTGCCATTCCCTCATACGAGTGAGACAGTTTTTTTACCTGTCTGGGCTTCAAATGGCCTAATAGGAGCCTTTGTTCCCTCTGTTTCTTGTTTTTGCCTGGTTCTGGTCACTGGCCTACCTTATTGGATGCTTGGACGGTACATTGCCTTTTGTGCTTAGAACAAGGCTGAGTAAATAAAGCACTACAAGGGACTTTAGGAATCATCCCATTAGAACATTATAGTATTAATTTATTAAAAACTTCAACTTGGGGAGGTAAAGGGATGGTCCGAAGTTTACATGGCTGGTGAGGAGGGAACTGGTGTCTTGCATCCAGCACTGGGCCCAGAGTACATGGTAGGCAACCAAATGTCTTGTAATCAAGTAAGGAAATAATTGCTTAGATAACAATAATAAGATTTCTTAGCTTGGGTAATATGTTGGACTCCTAAGGTAGTCCTTGAGCCCCTAAAAAGTTATAAAAGTCTATGGATATGTGCAAAAGCCTATTTTTTTGAAAAGATGGTGTAAGATGTCAAGGGGTTCTCAAATTGATCTGTGACAAAAAAAAAAAATTTTTTTAAGAACCACTGCTTTTGAACAAATAAAATGCATCCCTACAAATAGAAGTCTTGGCCTTACAGATGGTATGGGCTACCATATGGTCATCCTGCTGTGTATATGCATGTGTGCAGGTGCACACACTAGAGAGGGATTAGCATTCTCCACAAACAAGCACACTATCAAGTTCCTTTAGCTTGCCATGCAGCTGTGGAGTAGGAAACATTTTTCCCTATCCTTTAAGATTCTTTTGGCTGTTCTAAGAATTAATTGACGTGAGACAGATTAACAGGAAAAAGTCAAATTCAATTACATACCTACAGGTCTCCATAAGAATATGAGGCCCACAGGTAGGCAGTCAGGCAACTGAGGCTTATATGCCATCCAGGGCTAAGGAAAAGAGCACAGGGGTCTGGGACTTCAGAGGGAAGGAAGACAATTCACAGGAAGATGAAAAAGAGTAAATGTTTTGTAAACAAATGTTTGCTGGGCCATCCAGAAACAATGGGACACAAAGAGGAATTTTAACAGACTTTGCTAAGTTCCTCCCTGCCTACCAACCTAGTTCATATTATAATGTAGTTATCTACGGTGATAACTCCCTTCTTGGAGCAGGTCCCTTATCTAAAGTCTTTTAGGCAGTTAGGGGGTAGGTCAAAGGTTCTTCCTGAGCCTTCTGTTTCTTAAAATAATCAGCCCCAAATAATCCACATGCCAAAGAGACACATCCTGGGGTGGCAAAGTTTGCTCCCATACACAGCCATTCCAAATACATACATTCACATATATAGAACCTCTGTGAAGCCCTTGTCTACTTTTGCCCTTCAATATCACAAGGGTTAGGCATGACAGAGCATTCTGTAAATGGCACATAAAGAAAAACTTATTACAATTTAAAGCAATAGCATCCTGAAGTTGAACATAATACTCTATTATTTCAAATCCTGTGACAAATGAATAAAGACTACCATAAACAAGAAGGTAAGCTGTGCCCTTTGGCAAGAAGAATTTTGATCCTTACTGGCTCTAAGAAAAAAATCCAAAGCCCTTTAAATGTCATTTGCAGATGGTTTCTATCCAATCTACCACCAAATCATATACTCATGAGGTGGAAGAGACCTTATAGGTCATCTGAGCTAACCTCCCACCCTCTTCAGAAAACCCTTTCACAGAATTCTTGACAGCCTGTGAACACAGATTGGTCTGAATTAGAAAATCAGTGCAAGTAACAGCCAGCCAACTTGGTCATGACTGTTTTCACACCACCTTATGAAATGATTTGGAATATAGTTTTCTGAAAAAAAAAAAAAAAAAAAAAAAAACTACAAACACTTATTATATTGTTGATTTGCATAGAATTTCTTCAAAACCAGGATGAATAATTCAAATGGAAAGACTGTCAAAGAAAATACAATTAAGAGAGGGTGATATTTTACTGCAAGCAGTATGGTAATCAGTGTACAACAACATTCAAACTAATTGTAGGTTTTAGTGGGAAAGCTGAGATTGGAAACTGTTTCTAAATAGCAAACTGGTAGTCCAGGCACAGAGTTAACACGGGCTTTGTACGTCACTCTCATTGCTCATTTGAATACATACTCTAAGTAGTGAATTATTAAGTGCCCCCGATCTGTTCTATTAATATAATAGAATTCAATACTTGTTTGCTGAGTTAATGAAGGAAGGAATGATGGTTGTCCCAACTTGTTTTGTAGGTTCCCAAAAAATAAATAATATACTTTTCTCCAAGGGCATCTAATGGTTCTATTTATTTCCTATCTTGTCCATTGATTTCCCCACCTTCACAGAAAACATGTGCCTAAGAAAGATACTCCTTTGTGTCTCTGCCTTCTAGTAACAATTTTGAGTTCAGATTTAAAGCATTAGATCCAGATCCAGACCTCAATCATAGCACTTACTACTTTCTACCTTCAAATTACATGCTTATAAAGGAATTAGAAGCATGTAAATTATAAAGCATGCTTATTACATGCTAAGAAGCTCCTGGAAGGCTAAACTCCTATGGGATTCCACTACGTACACTACATCACTATCCCCTTTCCACCCTTAATACTTCAAACCTAAGCCTATTCTAACTGTGGACACAGGCATATAAGAAATTGCTATAAAACTCTGGATTCTGGAAGGATGGCAAAGCCTTCCCAATGGTTGAATGTAACATGCAGGACATACCAGTTGGCCTAAGCAATGAAAAATTAACCACCTAGTTACATGACATTTCTTCCTAAGTACTGATGCAGTTATCAAACAGGGGTGTGGCCACAGCATAGTGACACAGATTCTTGACCTAGTCCTCTCTTTGGCCTTGCATAAATCATTTAAGGTCACTGTGGTTCTGTTCCTCCATGTGGAAAAGGGGCTCATTTACTGCCTTTGTTTAACTGTCTGCTACCTAGAGATGGAGATCTTGAGTTGTCCAGAGAGAAGAGGTGCACAGTGGAACAAAACAAGGGACAGGATTGCAGCATCAGTTCAATCACAATCTGTGTGGTCGTTGCTAAGTTGCCATTTCTTCACTGACACAGTGGAGAGAGCTCCAAGGGCCCACCTGTCTCTGACAGTCTGAGACTAAGGACCAAATATTAGGGAAGAGTATTGAGAAGCCCCTGAATGTGGCCTGAACTGATCTTACGAGGAGTTCCATGTGAATGAGGACACAAATTGTCCTGTGTGTTCATTTCCCAGTATTGGATGCAATGCCTCTTCTTTACATGAATACACCTCCTTAAGCTTTAGGCACACTGTACCTTTTTCATTTCTAGGGTGCACTGGAATAGTTCATTGAATACTCTGTTGAGGGATCAATCACACATGCGCGCGCGCACACACACACACACACCTCTAAGAAAAATCTCCTTTGAAAAAGGAGCTTGTTGAAATTAGTAGCTGGTTTTGGAGTACCTGGGTAGCTCAGTTGGTTGAGTGTCTGACTCTTGGTTTTGGTTCAAGTCATTATGTCAGGGTCATGAGATTGAGCCCCGCGTCGGGTTCTGTGCTCAGTGGGGAGTCTGCTTGAGATTCTCTCCCTATCCCTCTGCCCCTCCCCCAGCTCAAGTTCATGCTCTCTCTCTCTCTCTCAAATAAAATCTTTTAAAAAAATAAAGTAACTGGTTTCATTTCCATATTCAAAAAGCAACTAGTATGTGGCATAAAATAGCCTTTCCATTTCTTTTCTTTTTTTCTTTTTTAAAGATTTTATTTATTTATTTAACAGAGAGAGACATAGCGAGAGCAGGAACACAAGCAGGGGGAGTGGGAGAGGGAGAAGCAGGCTTCCCGCAGAGCGGGAAGCCCGATGTGGGACTCGATCCCAGGACCCTGGGACCATGACCTGAGCCGAAGGCAGACGCTTAACGACTGAGCCACCCAGGCGCCCCAGCCTTTCCATTTCTTTAAGATTTTATTTTTTTACATAATCTCTACACCCAACATGGGGCTCAAACTCTCAATCCCAAGATCAAGAGTCGCATGCTCCATTGACTGAGTCAGCCAGGCACTCCACAGCCTTTCCGTTTCTGACCTTGCAAAATAATCAGTGTTACAACTGTGTGTGCATATATGCACAAGCATCTGTTTGAGAGCCTTGAGCAACATTAAAATGCTCTGATCAGATATTTTTCTCACCAATTCCTCCGGGGAGAAGTGCAAAGTTTAATGCAAAATTCAGCCCTAACTCTTAACACAAAGTGTTTCTAAACAACTCTGGAGATTAAGAGCCTGAATGTAGAACTATTCCCTGTTCTTTTACTTGTCCAAGTGCAAAGAAATTAATTTTCTGGTCATAATTTCAGTACTTCTGGGACACTATCAGGACAGAAGTAAAAATAGAACATCGTTATATTGTCAGGTCCTATAGCTGAGTGTGACTAATAGCTGCAGTGTCACAGACAGAAAAATCCAATAAAGCCTCTGTGTATTCAGGGCCAAGTGACTCAAGTGCTGGGAAAGATGTAAGTCTTGTGCCAAGAGCAGGTTTCAATAGGTAATTCAGCTTTAAAGATCAGAGCTCTATCTGTGCCCTCTTCCCTTTGTCCCCTTACTCCACACCTTTCTCCTCTTTTGAGTACTCTCTCCCTCTCCTCTGTGGGTTCTTACTTTTGCTCTCTCCTCGAAAAGCTAAAACAAGTTCCACCCCACCATTAAGATTTTCTAAGACTTCTCTAAATTGCAACGTTTCCTTCCCCACAACTATGATATGGATTAAATGAATTTAAGTTAGTTTTGCCTCTCTAACTAGGCAAAGGATCATGTCTTTGCCATGGGCTTTCACATTCCCTTCAATGTCTGGCCTTGTCCTGAGTTTATATCAAGTACGTGATGCATTCTTTGAATCCCGAGCAAATCTGTTTTCTTCATTGTTTTTATCTCCCAAATGAGATAGGAAAATTACTATGAAGCCTCTGAGGACCCTTCCAGTTCTCTTATTTCATGATGGTCCACACTGGTACCCCAATGGTCAGATATGACACTGCAATGAGACTGTGGAGAGTCAGGGATCAGCAGACCAAGGATGGCTAAGACCAGCATTCCAGGCAGAGGAAATAGCAAGAGCAAAAGCCCTGAGACAATAAAGCATTTATCATGTGTATGAAACAACAAAGGGGCCCAGAGTTATGGGAAAGGGTAGGAATCAGAAAAAATTATGTCAGATAGGTGGTCAGACAGTGCACCAGCACTAAACAGCACTGCAATGAACAGTTGTTACTTTTTAAGCAGAGTTGTTTTATCCACAGCCCCATACCTACAGGCGAGAGAGAAATAAGGAGAAGATCCCATAGTGGAAGGGAATTAAAATAATAATAATAATAGGCAATCAAGACTATTTGAGTACCTTTACTTATATTATCCCTTTCTTTTGAGTTGTGTTAATCTATTGAATTATCTGTGAAATCAGAAGCCAGGTAGACTAGGTCAAGGGTTATTTACATTGTCCAAGTCTGAGAGTTTCAGATAAACATGTGCAATAACATAAATACAGCCACATGCAAAGGTAGAAAGGCAGGAATTTATCAACTCAGTGGATAAACGTATGCTATCAGAAGCCCTAATTAATAATCTCCAGGTGGAGATTCAAGGAGAGTGGGGCACTCAGAGAACACGGAAGCTCCTTGACCCTTCCCACATACCTTGCCCTCTGCATCTCTTCCATCTGGCCGGTCCTGAGTCATATCCTTTTATAATATGGTGGTAAACTAGTTTTAAAAATTTCCGATGACAAAAATTTCTATGTGATGAGGAACCAAATTAACACTATTAGCGTTACTACTGTTATTAAATGTAGTTTATCTGGTTCACACAACCTTTTCAAACATGCAATCCATGGGGAGAAGAGTCAGTTTCTTGGTGCTCTAGATGCAGGTGATACCTGTAGTATTTCTAGCAAGAAAATAGGATGAATTTACAATTCTACTAATTCCTTCTCATACAATGATGACAGTCTCCTACAAAGGCTACCTCCTCAAGTTCACAAGATTTCATAATGAAGAACAGTACTGATGACTGCTGAGCCTTTGACGTAACTGCAAGACTAAGTCAGGCTTTGTAGTAAGCAGCTTCGAAGATGGCTCTCAAGGATTCCCACTGCCTGGTATTCACAACCTTGTGTAATACCTTCCCCTTGAGAGTGGGCTGAACCTAGTGCCTAGCTTTTAACAAGGAGAACATGACAGAAGAATTGGGATGCCACTTCTGATACTGGGTTACCAAAAGACTGTGGCTTCCATCTTGGGCATCTTCTTTGCTATTGCTCACTCTAAGAGAAACCAGCTGCCAATTTGTGAGCTGCCCTATGGATAGACCCAAGTGGCAAGAAACTGACATCTCCAGCCAACAGCTATTGAGCATCTGAGGCCAGCCAACAACCACATGAGTAAGCTTGAAAACAGATCTTCCTCCAGTTGAGCCTTGGAGACCAAACAGCTCTAGCCAACAACTTGATAACAGCTTTCTGAAAGACTCTGATCCAAATCCATCCATATAAGCCATACCTATATTCTTTACCCACAGAAACTTTATTTTTTTTTTAAGATTTTATTTATTTGACACAGAGAGAGAGAGAGAGCACTACCAGGGGAAGAAGCAAGCAGAGGGGAGGGAGAAGCAAGCTCTCTGCTGAGCAGGGAGCCCGATGTGGGGCTCAATCCCAAGACCCTGAAACCCAGAGCTGAAGCCAGACACTCAACTGACTGAGCCACCCAGGCGCCCCCCCCAATAGAAACTTAAAATAAAGTTTTGTTTTAAGCTGCTAAGTTTTGAAGTAATTTCTTAGCTATCCATCCATCCATCCATCTCTATCTATCCATCTGTCTGTCTATCTATCTATCTATCTATCTATCTATCTATCTATCTATCACTACTACAGGTGTCCATTTGGAACAGTAACCAATACTAAGCACTGGGAAAAGCTTCCTGTAGCCATTTCCCCCTCCACTCCAAACACTCAAGAACTCTTCAAAGTTAATAAACTAATACACAAGCTCTAGGTCACTAAGAAGCTATAACATATGCCAAAGGATAATACTCTTTCTTCTGTAGCCATTTATTTTCTACAATATCAGAACCATTAGGAGGAAATCACACAATTAAAATAAGATGAGTCCAATAATACTGATTCGATGTTTATATAGCCTAGAGATAATGGACAATGCAATAACTATCTCAGGAGAACCAAATTTTAACTTTTGGCCCAATGTTAATTTAATCTTCCTATGATCTTGTACCTATATCAGTATATGGGTTAAACAACCTCTGTTCTAGTTTATGGCCAATGAGTTTTTAAAAATAATCGATGTATACCATGTACCTGGAGTTAACTAGCGAGCCAGAATGGAAGGCCAGAATGGAAGCTAGAAAGAGAAGACCTACCAAGATTTCACTTTCAGTTAAAGAAACAGAAGGCTGCCTTGAGTTGGCAATGTGAGTTTTTTGTTTCACCCAACATGTTGGAGTATATCTGCCCCCAAATATTTTATCCAGTTTTGAAGGATTAACCTGAATTAAAGCCTCCTAAGTTTGTCCTTCATTATCTTTTGTGACTGGTCACTTTCTAGAAATGTAGATGAAAATCGTACAGTGGCTACACACTTGACTTTTTCAAACTAGGCTGGGCCCAGGCATCGAAGTAGAGCTAAATGACATTTCAGAAGCTTAGTCATTTTGAATAAAGATTCCCCATCCTACTGAGTTTAAGCAGAAAAAAATATTGCATTTAGGTAAAAAGGCTAAGAATCAAAAGCAAGTTAAACACTTTATTAATACCACCACAATCATTTGTATAATACTTAGCATTTACAAGTGCTTTTGTATATTGAGAACTAAAAACATCTATCCCCTCACAATGCACTGCCTACATTAACACGATTTTACTCTTTTACTGTCTTACCAAACATCATTTCACTATTCTGTATTCATCAACATGACTTTACTATTCCAGGGTAACTCCTGCTCATAAAGAAAAACATTGCAAATAACTCTGTTGTTTCGTCCAGAAGCTTACAGAAAAAAATTCAAGTGAACAGCAAACAGGCTTTCAAGCAAATAGGATTAAAACCAAAGCCCTTGTCTCAAAAGCCTCCCCTTGTTGGGTCCACCAATCCTAAACTATTATATCATGATCCTTACCCAATCCTAACCAAGCTTCTATACTCAAACAGCCACCTTCAATCAGATTCCCAAACCTCACAATTACCCACATTTTGCCTTTCCCCCTCCCTGACATGCTACTAAGGCTCTACCAAGGTAGTGCTCTTCCTTACCACAGTAAGGATAAACTCAACTTTGCCTTAGCAACAAGTTATTGTGGTGGTATTTCTGGGGACCCGGCATTCAACCATGCTTTAATTTCTGCCCTCACAACAACCCCTTTAACAAGATGGAGCAAATTTTATCATCTTCATTTTATACTTAGGGAAGCTAAAGTTCAGAGAAGTTAACTAATATGCCAAATCAAAAACATAAGCAGCAGAAGAATTAAAACACAAGATTTAGTTCAAAGTAAGCATTCATAAGTGTGAGATCTTAGAAGTCAGCTTGTGCAAACAGGGGAATATGAGATCTTGAAGACCAGAAGGGACAGATAAAAAGAGAAAAGGGCATACACCCAGGTCTACATTCTCTTCAAGAGTGTATGCTAGAGGGGCGCCTGGGTGGCTCAGTAGTTAAGCGTCTGCCTTTGGCTCAGGTCATGATACCAGCGTCCTGGGATCAAGCCCCGCATCAGGCTCTCTGCTCAGCGGGAAGCCTGCTTCTCCCTCTCCCACTCCCCCTGCTTGTGTTCTCTCTCTCGCTGTGTCTCTCTCTGTCAAATAAATAAATAAAATCTTTTTTTTTAAAAAGAGTGTATGCTAGATAAAGAAGGGTGTTTAAAGATCACATAGGTGATCAGGATCCAAGAACCTGAGAATTGATGAGAGACAAGAACTCAATGATCAGAGTGGAACCAAGAGATAGAAAATGATTAAGAAGCACAAAGTGTGCAGTAATAGCAATTAGGAAACTATCTCTTAAAGATCAAGACCAAAAAAGTCTAGATGAATTAGAAGAAAACTCGAGTAATATCAGCATAAAAAACTAACAGACTTACTGGATGATTTTCCAGTGACAGTTACTGTAAGTGGGTTGGCATATAGGGACTGCATGTTTCCTAAGGGCACACGGCAGAGAAATGTATGGAATTAGGAAAGGCACACCAAAGATGAAACATGATGAAGTGTAGCCAAGCAGGACAAGGACAGAGAAAACTAAAGCTTGGAGTGGATTTCAGAGAGCCTGATGGTGTTCATGGAAAAGAGACAGGATTTAGTTGAAGAATGGATGCTTTTTGACAGACACAAAACACATCCGTTTCAGAAGTGTCATTACAATGAGAATGTGTTAAGAAAACAAACGTCTGGGCCAGAAAACAAGGAGAAATCGGGGCGGGGGGGGGGGGGAAGAGTCCCCGAAACCCAGCACTCAGAACTAGGCCAAAATAAGAAAGAAAAAGAAACGGACCAATGCAAGGAGTTAGAACTTAGAAATTTAGCTGAACCCCCCTGAAAATCACAATGTGGGACCACAAGAGGGGAAAGAAATCCTACAGGCAGCAACCCCAAGTGCAGATTACAGTATAGCAGAAAGATACAGAATGCAGAGAAGCTGAAGGAAAACATATTGGAGCAAACTCCCCCTCAAACAGTGGCTCATGTGCAAAAGTCTGTCCCAGATAACCCAACTCTCGAAACAAATGAGAAGTTGAGAGGCCACCTATCCCCAGAGCCATTTTTCATCCCAGAGCTATTTTTCACAGGCCCAAGAAAAATCCACAAGAGGCAGAGGCAGCCAAGCCTATAGTACTTAGAAATACAGACTTCATAGGGAAACTGATAAACACATTTCACCAATCTCTCAGCTTGGCCAAAGGGCAGTACTCTCTCATGTACTCAGAATGGGCATTGGATCTGCTTCTTCCTTACACGTATTTGGACCATTGTATTGAGGACACTTCAATCTCTATAATTCTTAGATGCTCTTCCCATCTGACTGCAGATTTGAATAGACAATCCAATTCCAAACTACTCATTTTCCATTGAGCTCAAGGTGGTCGGAAAGAAATGAATCAAATATACAAACGAATTCTGAGAATTGAAAGACTCCTAGATAATGGTCTCCTTACAAATGGGCTGATTGTGAATTGTCTGTTGAGTACTGCCCAGCTCGCACACTTTCCCTTCACTCCTTTCCACACTGCCTAATGTGGCCTGTTTTCTTCCACCCTTCTGTGGGCTCCGGAAGCATATGTATACACCTAAGGCTTTCAGCTATCATTTTTCCAGGTTGAGAAACTACCATCAAGAAATTAGTGTTTAGAATACCCACAGCAGAGCCCAGTATTTTGGTGGATACAGTAGATTTTCAGGACTGAAAAAAAAATCATTCTCAGACTCTAGACGAGAGATGATGAACACTATTTACCAGCCTTTCCTCGTGTGTCGAGAACAATCAGTCTGTCACTTTAATGACACACCAAGAAAGAGGATAGTATTAAGAGCATGGAGCCACCAGCTCCTCGCCCAAGTGTTTACAAAAGAGACCACAGATGCAACATATATTTAAATGAAGCATTTAAAGCAACTGATGCTTCCCAAACTCAGATTACATCTTCAAGGACACTAAAATTTAAAGTCTCTCCTATACTGATCTCTTTGCCCGATAAAAATCACCTTTAGGTATTACTCATCATCAGTGGAAGCAAACCACAAGGCGGAAGGTGGGAAGACACATGAAAGTTTAAAAAACACCAGTGCCAAAGGTGCTACACATTTCTTTTGAATGCCCATGTTCTGAAGCTGAAGCCTGTAGGGAGAAGTGGTGTTTGCAGAGCGTCATGGTTTTCTCTCAAGATACGTGTCCATCTCCTTCCAGACTTGCTGCCTACATCTTGGGCCACGGTAATGTAACTCCCAGATCTGTGATATCCCTTAGGTTGCTTGTCCAGCTGGGGAGGTGTGGAAGCCCAGGGAGGAGGGGAAGGGGGAAGGGAGCAGGAGAAACTCACCTGAACACACAATGCCCGTGACAGTTGTCGCACCAAAAGCTCTTGTCCTTCGAACTGTCTGCTTTGTCCTCATCCTTGGGAGCAGCTCTATAGGGCGCTGCTGTTCTAGCCCTACCCCCCCACCCCCATGCTGTAGGCCCCTGGAAGGTGAAGAGACCATTTCCCATTTGTTCTTCCCTCTCTCCTGGTCCCCTTTCTGAGGATTTATCCTCTGTAATTCTTCTCCCTTTAGAAAGACAACCAAAGTGGCCAAAGAACCCCATCTTTTTTTAAAAAAAGATTTTATTTATTTATTTGACAGAGAGAGAGAGAGAACACAAGTAGGCAGAGTAGCAGACAGAGGGAGAGGGTGAAGCAGGCTCCCCACTGAGCAGGGAGCCAGATGCGGGGCTCAATCCCAGGACCCTAGAATCATGACCTGAGCGGAAGGCAGCCGCTCAACTGCCTGAGCCACCCAGGCGCCCCAAAGAACCCCATCTTAAAATGTTTTGGAGCTGGGCGCCTGGGTGGCTCAGTCGGTTAAGCATCTGCCTTCAGCTCAGGTCATGATCTCTGGGTCCTGGGATCAAGTCCCAAGTTGGGCTTCCTGCTCAGTGGGGAGTCTGCTTCTCTCTCTCTCTCCCTCTGCCTCTCCCCGCTGCTCATTCTCTCTCTCTCTCTCAAATAAATAAAGAAAATCTTTAAAAAAAAATGTTTTGGAGCTCTCATGTTTTTCTGAGCGGGTTTCATTTAGCACCAGTTACTTCTACAACTGCAAGATCACATGGTGCTGCCTCGGGATAAACACGGTGAGAAGGCAATGGAATGGTGGTAGGTGTTTATGAGCAAAGCTTATGGAGTCATTTGCTTCTTTCGTTGTCATACTTGTGTAAGTTTGATAGAAATAAAAACACTTCTCTTTCCTGACTGGTTTGCACACCCAGTGAGGAGCTAGCTAAATTCTACTGGGAGGAGCCCCGCACAGACACACTGCGGGACATGCATGTCAGTCCCACAGCTGGACAGTCAGTGACCAAGGAACAGTCCCTTCAGACTCATTAGAACACCCTGAAAAATATGAATTCCTGCAAATGCCTGCATGTGATGAGTAGAGTTTATCATGCAATGAGACAGGAGGGTCACTGTACTGTTAAGAGAATCCCTTATTTTAATAAAATATCATTACATCTCTTAATCCTGCCAAGAAATGACAAAACAAAATAGCAGGAAGGGAGGCAGAGCTTTTCAGGACAAGGGTAGTCTTTATGTCATTAAGATGCACCAAGTTACCTTCCATCCTGGGTATATATATGTAATGAATCCAGGCAAACCAGCAACCAGCAACATTTGGAAATTAGACAAAATTGATTCCTAGACTCAAGCAAAAGTTCAAGGTGAGGGAGAGAAGGCGAGGAGCAGACTCAGATGGAAAAGAAGTCATTACCAGCTCCTCTGGAATACCAATAAACCTCAGTTTTGTAAAAATGTATTTTTTATGGAATTTCATAAACATCCCCCTGTGGTCCCTTGACATTTCAACCTAACTACATGTGCAAATGGAGGGCATGTTTATAGAATAGCCAAAAATTAGAAAGACTGACAATAGGCAGCTGGAGAGTGTTTTTGCTTAAAAAAGGAATGAAAATTTTCACTGGGTTGAAATACCCGAATGATCTATGCTTACACTAACTAGGTGTGTGGGGGTGACTTTGTTTTGGTCAAAAGTCCAAGGGAACAGATAGGTTTGGGGGTCTCTGGAGGGCTGGGTTCCAGCCCTGCCTCTGACTGCTAAGAATCAGTTTCTCTGCCTAAATATTTAAATTAAACAAGCCCTCTCGCAGCCAAGGCTTCTAACTGGTTCTAATTAACACTTAGGCCAGCAGTGAAAATCTTCACCTGCAGCCATTTTGTTTGTTTTGTGAATCGAAACAATATATTATCAAAAATGCTTCTCTTCTGTGACTCTCATATATCCTCACCTCCACAAGGATTTGAAGACAGGCAGGCACTTCTTAGCCCAGGTGGAAATAGTGAAACCAGATCTGTTGAGAAGAGATCAAATTGGGAGAAATTACTCTCTGAGCAGCAGACTACACATGTCCCTTTGTACACTGAACAATCCTTCTTTCTTCTTTGCTCTCTTCCCAGCACAATTCCAGCTGGCATCCCTTGCCATCGCTTGCCTCTAGTGAAGTCTTTCCCCAGACATTAATCACTGCATCATCTGCTAGACAAAGATGCAAGCAAGGAGAGCAGAATCTCCACTCTGGGCTCTGGCAGAAGAGCTCCAGCAGAAGCTCACAGTTCCGCTCTTTGGGGATCAGGCAGTCACGAGGCTCTCCAGAGGCACTCATGATTATCCAGAGTCCTTTGGCTGTATTCTACTAGAGTGACCTGGAGATTCTGCCTGATCCAGCCACAGTGTGGCAACCTCATCCGCTCCTTCTGGACCTCGGACGGAACTTCTTAAATTGCGTATCTACACATAGACACAAAGCCATGCCTCTTGTACCTCTTGACACTTCACCTAAGACCTAAGGTCCTTCACTAGGAGGCAGGTTTTTTCCCTAAAACCAATTCCAGACACTGGGAATGCAAATATGAACAAGCCAGAGAAAGTCTCTCTCTCTCTCACTCATGTTTATAGTCCCATGGGCCAGACCTATCCTCAGTCTGCATCAAACCATGAGAATGAACTACAACTCTTCTTGGGAGGATCCTGGTCTTCTCACCATTCCTACATACGCTGTTACTGAAGTGGAGAAGCACGGCCTCTGCATCAACCACACCAACTTTCTCAATGCCACACTGTACAGCGCTTTTTGGAACATTAGGTTTAACAAAACTTAGAATATTTAAAATAAATCCACTGAATCATTATGCCCTTCTTAAGTGTGTACATAATATTTGAGTTTGGAAACAAAATGGGAGTGAAATATCTGAATGAGAAAACAGATTTACTTACCAAAAACCCGTGACAAGACTCTTCATCAGAACCAATATGGATGTTTTCATAGCAAGACTAGTTGGCAAAACACCAAGACATTGGCAGTGGTTGTAACTCTATGTAATTGGATTGCCACTAATTTTTAAATTCTTTCAGTTCTGTCTAAGAGCTGGCTCATAGGAGGGGAGAGTGCACAGTTTATCCTATCTGCATTCAATGATGACACATCTGTGGCTTAAAATTGGCCATGATGGGAGTATTTTCACCTCAGAAATTGGCGGATGCTATATATCAGAGTGCTTTCTCTTCTCTTCGAGAGCCAGTTGTTAAACATTTATTAGCATACCCCTTTTTGTAGTCTCTAGACCTTCTCTGTGAGCACATATTATAATTACAATTTGAAGTTATTTTTAAAGAAAATAAAATGTGAGTATATTAACCTTTGTGTACCTGGTGCTTTTTCATCAAGTACTAAGAAAATTGATTTTTTCCTACATAAAAGACCCATAATCCACATAGGCTTGCCCTTAAGTTTCCACTAAAATCCAATCTCTCTCCAATATCCATATAAATAAGTATGAAAACACATTTAATCTAAGCATAAGTTTGAGGCAGAAAAATCAAACCGAGAATTTATAGCCCATTAAAATTCCAAATAATTAGCAACCATTCACAAGTAGGCCCCAGATGAGTAGAAGGGCAAAAGACTGAACTCATTAGGATTCAAGAAGCCAGGCTCCACCTTAAGTTTTGAATAGAGTCACTTTCATGTCTCCTAGGTTCCTGAATTCTGGGGAGATCCATCCAAATAGGTATTAACCCTTTTGGATTCCTCTCCCTTGTGACCAGTTTTTAAATGCCAATGCTTAGTGAAATTACCCACTAATTTCCTTCCCCACACTTCCCCCAACAAAGAGACCCAGGATGGCTGACATCTGCGGGGGGTACAAATGTGTGTGGATGAGAAGGAGGTGGCAGAGTTCTAGTTAAGTTTCCTACCTTTCTCGGACTCACACAGAAGTTAAGGTCACCATTATGTTACCCGGTGCAGGAACTTGGTTGGCACAGCGCCACTAGGTGGTTTTGGCTAAAGCTTTTTCTAAATACCTCAGGCCTGAGTTTCTCACTTAATGGGAAATAACAATGACCCCAGGGTCCAGGGCTTTAAAGTAATTTCATCAATTACAGGGATAAATCAAAAGGCTTTGAAATGTCAATGTGCTATGTAACAGCTAGACACTTTAGTCTCTAATTAAAAAGAAATGCGGATTTTTTTACCTTGGGTGGGTGAACTTGAGGTTCCATGATCCTACCAAAATATAACCTGGGCTACTATAAAAGTAGAGGAACCCAAGATATCTTTTCTTTTTAAAGATTTTATTTATTCATTTGAGAGAGACAGACAGACAGACAGACAGAGAGTGCATGAGCAGAGGAGAGAGGCAGAGGTAGAAACAGACTCCCTGCTGAGCTGGGAGCCTGATGCGGGGCTCGATCCCAGGATCTTGGGATCACGACCTGAGCTGAAGGCAGATGCTTAACCATCTGAGCCACTCAGGAGCCCCTTGAGATATCTTCTCAGACTAAAACTTAACAGTCCCTTTGAGATCATCTTAGAATAGGGCATATTCACATTTAGCATCTTGTCCCATCTTTCACACTGTCCATGTTTTCACCTAATCTTAAATGAACTAATCACAGCCCAGAAGGGACTTGTTATAGGGGAGGAAAGAGAGGAGAACTTTCTTTGCTTTTCTTTTTTTTTTTTGAGAGGAGAACTTTCTGGGACTGCCAGTGAACAGGCTCCCTCCAGCCTGCACAGCTTGACAAATCCTAGGATGTCATTCTGGGTGCTGAGCCAAGTCAGTCTCGGTGTAAGGTGTCCAACTTGGCCAGAACAGAACCCGGCTCAGAAGAAGGGAAATCTCAGGTCCCTGGGCCACCTCTTGCTTCAAAGCAAGATCACAGAGGTGTGCTTTCCAAAGAGAAGCCAGTGTAACCTATGAGGAATTTGCTGTAGCTGCGAGAGGAAAGAAGATAAGAAAAGGCAGCAGGGAGGAGGGCTGGGCCAAGCAGTGTAAGGTCCTGTTCAAGTATACACATTTAGGAAATGGGGGACCAAGTCCTTGAGCACCTCCTGTGCACGGGGTGCATTACGAAGTGTCACGCTTCATTCTCACAACCTCCCTGATAGCAAAAGCATGAGGGCTGTTCTGCAGAGAAGGAAACGGAAGCTCAGAGTGTTAGGACAAAGGATAGACAGTTACTGGTGGAGGCAGGTTTGAAGTGAGGTCCGACTGACACCACTAGGCAGGCTAGCAAGCCCCAAGTCTTGGGGCTACCTAACGCAGGCCTGCACTCTCCAGATGATAGGAACAAGTCCCGTTCCTCAGGCAGTAAGTACTGTCCCATGGCTGCTGGGGAGGACCACATTCCAAAACATATGCCCAAGAGAGCGACCCCTCTTAAAGTGTAGACTGGTAAGAAAATGGCCCCACTCTGAGATCGGGTGCGCCCGTGTTCTGAGAGTTTCACCCCCAAATTGATATGAAATCTCATCCCTCATCAGAAAGGAATCCTGGCCCATATACCTCACCCGAAAATTGACAGTTAGCAAAGGTGAAATCAAGTGCAGACCCAGAACCTCTACATGTTTTCAAAAAGCCCAGCAGAGACAGCAATCTGGGCAAAGCAGCACCAAAGAAGGGGGACACTTACAAATTAAGCTTTGTGGTTTGGCTGTTGTATTGACAGACACTGTGACCTGGACAGGGACAAGACAGAGCACTTACGCAGGAGCATTAAATGCAACCCAATCGACATTAGCGCTTTTGGTCATGATCAACTCACCCAAATCCATTCATCCCCCTGCACAAATCTGTGTAATGGGAAGGGAAACATAGGGGTCAGGGAGGCTTAGCATGCAAACCTCAAACCTTGCCCCCAGCCTCCAGTACCTGATTTCATTGACAATTTCTAACAGTGGCACAAAGCATTGAAATAATAGAAGTCAGCTGAGCTGCCAAACTATGGCCTGAGAGTGAAAATGAGCAGTGTCTCTCAGATTCAGAGACAAGAGGCTTACTGTGTATTAAACATGGCCCGTGGTCCCAGCAATGTGTCTGCAAAGCAATGAAATGGCCGACGATGTATGGAAGAGTAAAGCTTTAGAGGAGAGTCGACCTCCAAATTACTTTAATTGCTGGCCAATGCCTTCAGGACCCCTCCCAAATAAATGTCCCAGGGAGGGTTGCCTGACCGACCACCATTCCCTGTCCCCCACTTGGTCCATGGGTCTCATCTTTCCCCCTTCTGCATAGATAGAGCTTGGCTTTAAAATTATATTCACACCCATGTTCTCATACCTGTTGAAATAAAGGTAGCACCTCCCTTTCTTTTTGACTCCCGAAGCTTGTTTTCTACAATCTAGTCCATTCCATCCTTCTGATGTCTGTTACTGGATTTGCAAAAGGAATAAAAAGAGAGATAGAAACCTTGGTGTTAAAAAGTCAAAGTGAAGTTTCTTTGAAATCACAACACTCAAATTATGCCAAACTTTAACAGCAGCACCCACAGTGTAGAGAAGAACGCACCTAAGTGTGGGGAAAAGATGGCCCTGCCTAATTAAAGGTTGTGGTCTCTGTGTATTACTGTGTATTAAACATGGCCCGTGGTCCCAGCAATGTGTCTGCAAAGCAGTGAAATGGCCGACGATGTATGGAAGAGCAAAGCTTTAGAGAAGAATCGACCTCCAAATTACTTTAATTGCTGGCCTATGCCTTCAGGACCCCTCCCAAATAAATGTCCCAGGGAGGACATGGAGTTAGTCAGCAGTGCCCAGGAGTGACCTGCCACCGTTCCTGTCTCTTAGACACCCAGGGAAAAGGCTTCAACACCATCTTTAAGGATGACAGGGGGACAGCAGAGGGGGGCTGCCCTCTGCCAGACACCCCTCACCTCACACTACACAGAGATGCACTTGTTCATCTGGCTGGCTCTGAGTATTGGTTCTCGTTCCATTTTCTTCCCACTACAGACCCACAGACCGATCAGTACTGGACTTTTCCATCACAGGTCCTGAAGCAGGTGGGGACTGCATGAATCTGCGAGGAGATCTGCCTGTGGGTGGAGAGCTTTAGTACCACTGCAAGACAGTTACTTAACTTGGAGACTCAGGTGGGAGGCTGGGACAACTGTCCTCTTTCCCTTACCCAGAGGAACTTCCAAAAATGGTTGGTGGGGTTAGGGGACCCAATCACGCAGAGTGAAAGATAATGTAAAACAGCAACTACACTAGTCTTGTGGTTACAAGATCAGATAAGACGGCTGCTTCTAAGGTTCAATTACCCCTTCAAAAGGAACCGGTTATCCTGCTTCAATCAAACATCACAGCAGCATTATGAAATATTAGGCTGACAGTGTCCCTTAATTTCTTTAAGGGGGAGTCTCAAACAAATCAGTTTATTCTAGTCAATACCCTCGCTAAAGATTCAGGCAGGGTTTGGGCGCCTGGGTGGCTCAGTCGTTAAGCGTCTGCCTTCGGCTCAGGTCATGATCCCAGGGTCCTGGGATCGAGTCCCGCATCGGGCTCCCTGCTCAGCAGGAGGCCTGCTTCTCCCTCTCCCACTCCCCCTGCTTGTGTTCTCTCTCTCGCTGTCTCTCTGTCAAATAAATAAATAAAATCTTAAACAAAACAAAAAACAAAACATTTAAAAAAAAAAAAAAGATTCAGGCAGGGTTACGGGTAATAAACCTTTGAGATGGGTGGTTGGGTTGTTCACCAGGTCATACAACAGCATTTCATGGTGTGTTAGTGTCAGTAATTGGTAAGACAGTAACTCAGAAAATCATGGACATCAGAAAGAAGCTAATATCGTTTAGAGTAATTTCATGAATAATTTCAACCATTAAGCAATATTGTCACTGTCTTGACACTGAGCATGGACACGGGGCACAGGAAATAAGAATGGAAGAAATCTGGCAGTTACTAATATGGGCTTTTGTGGATGTGGGCTTTGGGAAAGATCCCCTCTAGGACTCTCTGAGCAAAGCGGATGCAATGAAGATGACTTCAAGCTTGACACCTGGACCTAAATCCCAGAGTTAGAAATTGTTCAAGGTTCAGGGCTCTGCTTGAAACAGTAGTATTTGTGAAGCCAGTCAATGTCCCCATTCCTAAAACCTTGGTTCCTCAGAGCAGCAGAAGTGGCAACAGCTTTCAGTCCTACTAATAATGGATCTTTCTGATTTCTCAGTATAGTCCAGGAAGATAGTATTTGGAGAATATCAATGTTCCACCCATAAAGGTGTCAGTAAGGCATTTACATAATAAACACTATATATAATTCAAGTCAAAATCAAGAATAAACCAGACAGATTCAACCAGCACCCTTTTTACCTCAAGGCAAGAATCAGGTTCCTGTCAGTGATCAGGGTCATCGGGTTTTTGAGAGAGGGAAGAGTTTTCCTTTCAATCGAGTCTCCCCTTGATTACACATTAGATGTCACATAACAGAAGCGTGAATTTTATTTTATTCTATTTTATTTATTTATTTATTTATTTTTTCAGAAGCGTGAATTTTAAATAAGCGATCTGTCAGGTTCAAAAGCCTGCGCTTGGCGTTTAACTGTTTTTTTTTTTTTTAAAGATTTATTTATTTATTTATTTATCTCAGAGAGAATGGGAGACAGAGAGCATGAGAGGGGGAGGATCAGAGGGAGAAGCAGACTCCCCGCTGAGCGGGGAGCCCGATGCGGGACTCGATCCCGGGACTCCAGGATCATGACCTGAGCCGAAGGCAGACGCTTAACGACTGAGCCACCCAGGTGCCCCCATTTTGCTATTTTCTTTTTTTTTTTTTTAAAGATTTTATTTATTTGCGAGAGAGAGAATGAGAGAGAGCATGAGAGGGAGGAGGGTCAGAGGGAGAAGCAGACTCCCCGCTGAGCAGGGAGCCCGATGCGGGACTCGATCCCGGGGCTCCAGGATCATGACCCGAGCTGAAGGCAGTTGCTGAACCAACTGAGCCACCCAGGCGCCCGGCGTTTAACTGTTTAACCCAGCTTGACGCGCGGTTTGGTGCGTGGGGCCTAAGGGGCAGGGCCAGCACGCACCAGCAGGGGGAGGAGCATCGTATTCCCGCCATTTTCTGTCCTGACTAACCAGCTACTGCACAATGTTTTTTCTTGTTGGTAAGTAGAAACTATACAAATCTCTTTTTTTCCCCTGTGGAGTAACACCTGGGAAAGAGAGCCTAGGGGAAAAATTTTAAATTACTAATATGTTAAGTACACAACTATACTGTAAAGTAAAATTCAGAATGAGGCGACATGACTTCCAATGGCTGCTCCCTGCCAGAAAACACAACAATTTCGCTGTTCCTTTCCTAATTTATATCCCACACTTGTCCAAGGAAATGTGTGCAAAAGACCAGGGGCAGAAATGAATTGAATAGCATGCTATTAAACATCCAATTTTTGCAGAAAATAAAATCCTAAACATCATTCAGTGGTGGCCAGTGACGGGCACTTTGGGGCATTCACTGTCCTAAAACAAGCTCTTGGCCACTCAGATTGTGAATGTGTGTGCATTTTTACACTGAAAATACTACAACACCTTCTTTAAGTTAGAAAACTTTTTACCCTACTTGTGAATTGAAGATAACACGTAACTTTTTTACACAAAGCTAACGAAAAGGACCAAGAACTACTTTTAATGTAATAAAATGATAGTAAAAATACAATTCCTCTGTAAAACGAAGCGCCAAACTGTGGTAAATAGCAGACCGTGACAGACGTGTTGTAAAACATTACGGACTGAGCCAGATAATTAAATTCTGCATTTGTAAATCCGAAGTACCCCCAAATGTTTTTTAAGGAAATCTGTGAAGTGAAAACACCACAGAATTTAAACCAAGTGAATTTATACCAAATACACAATTACATTGCTAAATAAAAGGCACTCAATCTGACCATTAATTTCCTCCACGGAAATCGAAATTCGCACGAAACTTTCCATAAGAAACCTATGAAAGCCTCAATACCGAAATTTAACTGAATGCAATGAGGATGAACAAACAATTGTTTTCTAAAATTAAACATCTTTATATATTATGCACCCATTAACCTAGATTTGTAATAATTTATATGCCTGTATCTTTGAAATTCTGTAGTAAATAAAAAATAGAAATAGAAACTAAAAAAAAAAAACAAACAACTGCGTCCAATACTGGCTGAAGGGAAGCTTAGAAGCATCCACAGTGTTTGTAAAACATCAAGCACATATAAGACCAAATTTTTTTAAAAATATTTTTTTTAAAAGATTTTATTTCTTTATTCATGAGAGACAGAGAAAGAGAGGCAGAGGGAGAAGCAGGCTCCCAAGGAGCAGAGAGCCCGATGCGGGGCTCGATCCCAGGACCCCGGGATCATGACCTGAGCCGAAGGCAGACGCTTAACGATCTGAGCCACCCAGGCGCCCACATATAAGACCAAATTTTAAAGGAAAATGCCTGAGAAGCGTAAGGACCACTTTTGGTTAAATACAGTGATAAAAAATGCATACTGGTGTTAAGGTACCTGAAGGCTCTTTTAAATTTAAGGTCGTCAATGAACAAGTTCTAAGCCGATCAGATCGTCAATTTCCTCATTTTTAAAGTTGAAAATATCAGGGGACTTTTTATTTCGTTTTTAAATTAAGTCAGCGTATGAGAGGACTGATTCTAAAATTTAACTGCACCAATGATATTTAAGGGGGGAAAACCCTATAAAACTACGCTTGAAGGAAGCCAACAACCGCTAGCTGTCCTAATCCCATACACGATCCCTCAGTGTATGACATTTCTCCTTTTCAGCTTGAAAATAAGGGAAACAAGGAGGCTAAGGCCAAGGATTAAACAAATGCAGAGAAGCAATAATCATCCAATAATTTAAAATAAAAGACAAAATCAGCTCCCAGGCAACCGCTGAGCTGTCCTGCTCCTGCTCAGACAACAGCACCATCTATTTCCTCATTTTTAAGTTGAAAACAGCACAGCACCGTAACACCACATCTAAGAGGGGACCGAGACCAATATTTAAACAAGTAAAATATCAAAGTTATCCTGTTGTAACATAGGGCACGAAACTGTCCATATTCAGCTAAGGGACCCACACTGTCACAAATCTAAAGCCCTCTAGACTATTAGAGTATATTACTACTAATAACATTATTAAAATACGTTATTACATTTACAAATAGCCAACTATCAATGACAATTAAGAATTAAATTAACCTTACGCTGTTACGATTGTATGTGGGAGCTGCCGCCATGATCCCTCATCACTGAGGAGAACGCTTTACCACAGACTCACCACACAACCGAAGACGAAATGGACACCGTCACAAACCCCTGCGCGCCCCTTTTATAGCCGGTCTATGGCTCCGCCTTCAAAGATCCTGATTGGTTGATGTGAGAATGATTGACAGGCATGCTATCTACTCACTCTTCTCTCTGTGGAAAACCTATCCATATTCTAAGTGTCTGTCCCCTATTGGTGGAAAATATTTGCGCTTAGAATGTTTGCGCTTAGAATGTTTGCGCTTGAGTGGGGGTTGCAGGAACTCTCGGAACTATCGGCTAAACTAGCGACTCGGGAACTCAAACCAGACTCCCTGATTGGTCCCAACTTGAATTTAAACAATCCCTCAACCAGTTTTTTCAGATTTACCTACCACTGTCGCCTTCTAGATAGTTTTCTCCACAATTTTTGGTCTTGGGATCAAACTCAAACCAGATACTTGATTGGTCTTAGCATGGAATTCAATCCCCATAGCAACTGTATTTGGGAGGGTTTACTTGGATACCACATATACTAAAATTGGGAAAGAGGATTGGGGTGATACTAGGGATCTGTCTGGAGTGGAAAGTGAACCTAAATAGCTGCCCACCTGCATTAGGGACATTAAGTGGGGAGTTGTCCAGTCATTTGAAGACCAGATACACAGAATAGGCAACTATGTGACTGAGCATGGGTGGTCCAGAGAGTATTCATAGAACAGGGAGGATGGGAGTGGGGTGAGACAGGCCCGAGGGATGGGATCATAAGAAGAACTAGGAAATGGCCAGACTAGACTTTGAACCCATGGCCCCCTAGCGCCAATGCCGATACTTTAGGCCTCTATACTAGTAAGCACACCTTTTGTGTGGTTGCCTCTTCCTGGAATGTCCTTTTCCTCCAATGCCCACCCTTCAGGGCCCAGCTCAAATGAAGCCTCTGGCATGAAGCCTCCCTGATCTTCTTTTCCCATGCCCACAAGCAATAGGCTCTTCTGCTGCTATGGGGTGGAGAATATGGGAAAACATGAGAGTCAGGGTGCAGGGGAGTGCTGGGGGCTCTGGGATCAGTTAGCACTGGGCTGGACATGATGGAAAGGCCCCAAGACTTGTACTTGAAGTCTGCACTTGTCTTGAGGTCCCAAGGCTTGTACTTGGGAAGGTCCCAAGGCTTGTACTTGGAAGTCTGAACCTTTGTTGAGGTTGCAGAAAATCTGGAAAGTTCAGGGTAAACAACAAAGTAACCCATACCTGTCTCCTGATTGGTCAGAGCAGTTTAAATGAAAACTACAAGTTGAAAGTAAACTCGATAAAGAAAGTAATGTTCAACAGCCACTGGGATTGGTCAGAATTAGGAAATCAACCTACATGGTAACTTATTTCAGGCTGAGCAGGAAGATACTACCAAGACAGGACACTGGAAAGGTGGGGAAAGTGAGATAAACCAAGGAAACTAGACAAGTTCACACCTGCAGTTAGGGAGTATGGGGGAATGGTATGGTCTACAATTTTGGTTCTTTCTACTTAAGTCTTCAGAGGCCTTCAAGTGGAGAGAACATAGAAGAAGTACAATCCTCATTCCTTGGAGGCCCAAATTATGTGATTAAGAGTGGTTGACCAACGTGTGATTCCTAAATTGCCAAAATCCATATCAGTAGGGGAGCTGCTGCTTTTTTTGTTACTGAAGTGGGATTCACATAACATAAAATTAACATTTTAAAGTGAACAATTCAGTGGCATTTAGTGTACTTACAATGTTGTGCAACCACCATTTCTATGTAGTTCCAGAACATCTTCATCAGCCTGGAAGGAAATCTAGTACCTGTTAAGCCGTTACTCCCCATTTTCCCTCCCCTCCAGCCCCTGGCAACCACCAATCTACATCCTGTTTCTATGGATTTGCCCATTCTAGACATTTTGTGTAAATGGAATCACACCATATGTGGCCTTTTGTGTCTGGCTTCTTGGGCTCAGCCTACTGTTTTTGAAGTTCATCCACGTTGTAGACATCAGCACATATTCTTAATTCTTGGTTTATGCTTCTAAATCAGACAGGAAAAAAACAAAGTTACAAACAAAAAGAGTACATTCATACTTTCTTTTATATCTATGTATGTAGTTACCTTTACCAATGCTTTTATTTCTTATGTGGATTCAAGTTACTGCCTAGTATCTTTTAACTTTAGCATAAAGAACTGCCTTTAGTATTTCCTATAGGGCACACTTGCTAGTAACAAATTCTTTGTTTTTGTTTATCTGGGAATGTCCTAATTTCTCCCTTTTTCTTCTTTTTTGTTGTAGTAAAGTAAGTATAACTTAAACTTAATACTTTAACCATTTAAAAGCATACAATTCAGTGGCATTAAGTACATTCATAATGTTGTGCAACCATCACCACTATTGGGTTCCAAACTTTTTTATCATCCCAAACAAAAACTCTGTACTGTTAAGCAATCACTCCCCATTGTACACTACTGAAATTTAGTTGGTATTAATCAGAACCACATTGTTATAAGTTAAGAGGTTAATTGTAATCTCCAGGGCAACCACTAAGAAAATAAATTAAAAATATGTAGTAAAAGAAATGAAAAAGATTTAAATGATGTATCCTAGAAAATGTCTGTTTTATACAAAAGAAAGCAGTAATGGAGGAATAGAAGAACAAAAAGTCTAAAAGACATATAGAAAGTAAATACAAAATGACAAACATATATCCTAACTTATAAATAATTAAATTATTTGTAAATAGATCAAACACTGCAATAAAAAGGCAAAGATCAGCAGAGGGTATTTTGTTTATTTATTTATTTGGGGGAAAGAGAGAGAAAGCACGAGCAGAGGGAGGGGCAAAGGGAGAGGGAGAGAATCTCAAGCAGACTCCCTGCTGAGCACAGAGCCTGACACAGGGCTCAATCCCACAACCCTGGGATCATGACCTGAACCAAAATCAAGAGTTGGACACTTAACTGACTGAACCACCCAGGCACCCTAGCAGAATGGATTTTGAAATGACCTGACTATATATTATCTATGACAGACAAACTTTAGATTCAGATAGAAATAAATTGAAAATAAAAGGAAAAAGGTATACCATGCAAACAGTAACCAAAGAGACCTAGAGTGGCTGTATTAATATCATGCAAAATAGACTTTATGACAAAAACTCTTACTAGAGACAGAGAACATTGTATAATGAGAAAAGGTGAAATCACTCCAGAAATTATAACATTTATCATCATATATACACCTGACAACAGAGTCCCAAAACACATGAAGCAAAGACTGATGGAACTGAAGGGAGAAATCATTCAAAATTAATAGCTGGAGACTTTAATACTTCACTTTTTTTTTTTTAAGATTTTATTTATTTATTTGAACCAGAGAGAATGAGAGAAAGAGAGAGAGCACATGAGAGGGGGGAGGGTCAGAGGGAGAAGCAGGCTCCCTGCCGAGCAGGGAGCCCAATGCGGGACTCGATCCAGGGACTCCAGGATCATGACCTGAGCCGAAGGCAGTCGCCCAACCAACTGAGCCACCCAGGCGCCCAATACTTCACTTTCAATAATGGATTGAATAACTAGACAGAAGATCAACAGGGAAATAGAAGACTTAAACAACATTATAAACCAACTAGACTTAACAATTTAGAGAACACTGTGCCCCAAAACAGCAGAAAACCCAGTATTCTGAAGTCCACATGGAATAAATGACAAGATAAATCAAGTCTCAATAAATTTAAGGGGATAGAAATTAGACAAAGTACCTTCACAAAACAACAATGCAATGAAATAATAAATTCATACAATAAAGATATTTGGTAAATTCACAAATGTGTGAGAATCAAACAACACACACCTTAATAACTAACGGGCCAATGGAAAAAAGATTACAAGAAAAATTGGAAAACACTTTGAGATGAATGAAAACTAAAACACAACATGTCAAAGTTTATGGAATGCAAGAAAAGAAGTGCGCAGAAAGATCTTTACAGATGTAAGAGCCTACATTAAAAAAGAATATTTCAAATCAATAACCTAGCTTTCCACCTCAAGAAAGTAAAAAAAAAGAACCAACTAAACTGAAAGCAAGAAGGAAAGATGTAAGAAAGATCCCAGCAGAAATCAATGAAAGAGAATAGAAAAATTATAAAGAATATCAACAAAATAGGAAGTTAGTTATTTAAAAGATTATCAAAATCGACAAACTTGTCGCTATATTGACAAGAAAAAAAGGATACTAAATTCATTAAAGTCAACAATGAGAGGATGTTATTACTGACATTAGAGAAATAAATGGGATTAAAAGGGAATACTATGAAAAATTGCCACCAAATTAGGTAACCTACAGGAAATGGATAAATTCATAGAAGTACATGAACTACCAAAAAGGACTCAAGAAAAAATAATCTGAATAGACCAATAATAATGGGATTGATAGTCTCACAGAGAAAAGCTCAGGTTCAAATGGCTTCACCAGTACCTTTTCAAAAACGTTTCAAACTCTTCCAAAAAACAAAGGAGGAGGGAATATTTCCCAACTCATTCTATGAGACCACTATTGCCCCATATCAAAACCAGATAAGAACATCACAAGAGGACAAAACCACAGACCAATATCTCATAAGTATAAATGAAAAATCTTCAAAAAATACTACCAAACCCAATACAGCAATATGTAAGCAAGATAATACACCATAATCAAGCATTTTCCTCAATAACACATTTGCATGTGAAATAATTTTGTACATAGAAAATAAGGAATCTTCCCAAAAATAAAAAAGAAAGAGAAAAAAGCTATTACAACAAATGAATTTGAAAGTCTGTAGGATACCAAAAATCAACTGTATGTCTAGAAGCTGGCAAAAAATAATCTAAAAATGAAAGAAGAAAATTCCATTTAAAGTAGCACTAAAGAAAGAATAAAATACCTAGGAATAAAACACTTGATCCTGAAAACTGTAATACATTTTTTAAGTAATCTCTACACCTAACGTGGGGCTTGAAATCACGACCCCGAGATCGAGAGTCACACGTTCTATCAAATGAGCCAGCCAGGTGCCCCTGTAATACATTGTTGAGAGAAATTAAAGAAGCTCTAAATAAATGGAAACACATTCCATGTTCATGGATTAAAAAACTTAATATTTTTAAGATCAATAATCCCCAAATTGATCTACAGATTCAATGCAATAGCTATCAAATTCCCAGCAAGCTATTTTTTCCTCACAAATTGACAAGCTGATTCCAACATGTATATATGGAAATACAAGGTACCCCAAACAGTCAAAATATTTTTGAAAAAGAAGAGCAAAGTTATGGGACTGACACTTCCTGATTTCAAAACTTAATGAAAATCTACAGTAAACAAGACTATGTGATACTGACATAAGGATAGACAGAGAGAGTAACGGAATGGAATTGAGAGTACAGAAATCAGTCCATATAGCTAAGGGCAATTGATTTTTGTTAAGGAAACCAAGACCATTCAAGGAAGAAAGAATAATCTCTTCAACAAATGGTATTGGAACACCTGCATACCCACAGTGAAAATAATGAATTTTACTCTTACTTCACATCATATACAAAAACTTAAATCAATGTAGATGAATGACCTGAAAGTAAGAGCTAAAATGATAAAATTCTGGGAGCCTGGGTGGCTCAGATGGTTAAGCGTCTGCCTTCGGCTCAGGTCATGATCCCAGAGTCCTGGGATCGAGTCCCGCATCAGGCTCCCCTCTGCCTCTCTCTCTCCGTCTCTTATGAATAAATAAATAAAATCTTTAAAAAAATAAAATGGTAAAATTCCTAGAAGAAAATATAGGTGTAAATCTTTATGACCTCGGATTAGCAATGACTTCTTAGATATGAAACCTGAAGCACAAGCCTACAAACTAGATAAATTGGACTTTATCAAAATTAAAAACTTTTGTGTTTCAAAGGACACTATCAATAAAATGAAAAGATATCCCGGAGAATGGGAGAAAACATTTGCAAATCATATCCCTGGTAAACAAATTGATCCAGAATATATAAAGAATTCTTGCAACCCAACAATAAAAAGAGAAATAAGCAAGTAAAATGGGCAAGGGAGTTGAATAGACATTTCCTCAAAGGAGATATACAAATGGCCAATAAGCACATGAAGGAATACTCAACACCATTAGTCATTAGGGAAATGTAAATCAAAACCACAATGAGGGGGGCGCCTGGGTGGCTCAGTCGGTTAAGTGTCTGCCTTTAGCTCAGGTCATGATCCCAGGGTCCTGGGATCAAGCCCTGAGTTGGGCTCCCTGTTCAGTGTGGAGTCTGTTTCTCCCTCTCTTCCTCGTTCTTGCTCTCTCTCTCTCTCTCTCTGTTGCTATCTCTGTCTCTCTCTCTCAAATAAGTAAAAATAAAAAAATCTAAAAAATAAAACAAAACACAAAGAGGTACCACTTCACACTCACTAGGATGGCTAGAATCAAAAAGACATGGAAACAAGTGTTGGTGAGGATGTGGAGAAATTAGAAACCTCATACATTGCTGGTAGAAATGTAAAATGGTGCAGCTTATGTGGTGAATTTTATGTTATCTGAAATTTGCCTAAATAAATAAATAAATAAATAAATAAATAAATAAATAAATAAATATCATACACACACACACACACACTTTCCATTATTTTCCTGAGAACAAGCTTAGTGATCTCAGGATGAAAGATCCCTATTTGTTCTTGTCTTTTAATAGAAGGCAGGCAAGAGTTGATCTCCAAGTTCTGGCTCAACCCAGAAGCAGGCAACTCAGTGGCCATGCTTCACCAATTCTCTGCTTTCTGAACATTCATTAATTTTTGCTGTCAACCTAGTGACCTTGGCCTATGGCATTTGGCGCTATCTAGACAAAGGTTCGATCCAAACCCTGTTGCTAATGAGCTTAGTGTCTTTGGGTTGATTAACTCTTTGCAAGGCAGAAGGGAAAAAACACATTCTGGGCAGTCCATGTCCTCAATGATTTACATAAATGTTCTTTTTAACTGTGTTCATACCTCTAGTATGTACAGTCCTTGGCACACACACAAAAAGAACACAATAAGTGTCTATTAAATAAAATCATTTAGGGGCGCCTGGGTGGCTCAGTCAGTTAAGCACGTCTGCCTTCGGCTCGGGTCATGATACCAGGGTCCTGGGATCGAGTCCTGCATTGGGCTTCTTGCTCAGTGGGGAGACTGCTTCTCCCTCTGTGGGTCTCTCCCTCTGCTTGTCCTCTCTCTCTCACTCTAACAAATAAATAAAATCTTTAACAAAAATAAAATAAATAAAATAAAATCATTTACTCCACACAAAAGCCTAATGATTTGGGTATCACTACTTCTGTATTACAGATGAGGTCTTAATTTCTTCACCGGTAAAATGTGAATTTATTAATACTCACCTCACTGGGTTTTGTTGCATCTTTTAATTATATCCATTGTAAGAGAGAGTATAATATGGTAGAAAGAGCGTTGGTTTTGTATCAGAAAATTATGAGCTGGTGTATCAGCTGAACCATACACTGTGAACGTAGGAAAATGACTTCTCTGAATTTCAGTTTCCTTGGCTGTTAAATGTTACTTATAATATTAAATTATAAATTACATTATATACAATGAAGCATTGTATATCATTATATAATTTGTATATATATACTTATATGCATATATATATGTATATATATATACATATTCACTTAAGCAACTAGCTTTTCCTTTTTCAGGCTTCTTGCTCATTCTCTCTCTCATTTCTAAACAATGTAGTGCCCCAGGGCTCCAGCCTTGAGACTCTTCTCTAGCTACCCTTATCTGTGTATTGATTTCATAGCTTCAATACTATATATAAAAATATATTTTTATATATAACATACACATGTATGTATATGTGTATATATATTTATATACATGCATATAAACATTTAGCAACCTAGTGTAATACCTAACACATAGTAACTAATTGAAAAATGGTATTCATTCTTACTTAAATGATGGTTATTATTACGGATAAAACATCTGGCTCAAAATAGGTGCCAGAAAGTTCCTTCCCTCCTTTCCTGGTCTTAGTGTGGCTCCCATGCACTTAAAATTTCCTTCTCTGCTGCTACTCCTGAATTGCCTTTATTTCTTTCTGGAACATCCTCTGCCTACTCCCTCCTCTCATTTAATCCTTGCAACCTTGGCCATCATAATAAAGACCCTTGATCAAGCATGAACCTCTCTGCATCTGCCTTCTGGGCTAATTATTTGACCCTGGGCACAAATCAAGGTCCATGATCAGCACTTTGCTGCCCTCACCTGGCCTATTCCAGTGTCTGTTACAGTTGACCAATGACCACTGTCCAGCAGAGGCTCAGCTCTGACCTAGTTCTGACAAGGAGTTCAAAGAAATCATTCCCTGGGGAATTTGAGCTAATGCATCCCTTTCTTTGGGAGATAGGGATGAAGAGGCAAAGGTCAACTCAATCTGATACCTCCAAAAGGGAACATTCGGTGACTTCCCAACGGTCTGCTTCAGAATTGTTCAGGACTACTCATGGCTAGGTCAGCATTATGTGGAAAGAAAGCCAAAATCATATGGAAACCTCAGGCCTTATATTGACTGCCTTTCCAAGCTCAGTTCATCTGTAGACTTCTAGACGCTAGGACCTACCTAAGCCAAAACTCTCTCTCTGAACATCAAAGCTCTCTTCCTATTTCACAACTGCGTGCTCCTCTGGAGGAGGTGGAGGGCAGTGGGAGCTCTATCCCAGTTACTGCACTGTGTGTTACGTAAGACGCCAGCTTGAACTTGCCAAGGGAAACTCCATTCTCTCGAAGGCAGATTAGCCTGAACCATCTCCCTCAACCACTGTCTGAAGAACAGGTGTAAAATTGCGGTGGGGCATGGGAGAAATGGGTGACGGGGGTCAACAGGTAAAAAGAAAAGAAAAAAGAATACCACCTTCTCATACCTTCAGACACCCAGCAATCCATTCCGGAGTTTTTCAAGTGGGCAAACAGAAACTGTTTTCCGATTTGTTTGTTCATTAAGCAAATATTTTTATTTATTTTTTATTTTTATTTTTTTAAAAGATTTTATTTATTTATTTGAGAGAGAGAGAATGAGAGAGAGCACATGAGAGGGGGGAGGGTCAGAGGGAGAAGCAGACTCCCTGCCGAGCAGGGAGCCCGATGCGGGACTCGATCCTGGGACTCCAGGATCATGACCTGAGCCGAAGGCAGTCGCTTAACCAACTGAGCCACCCAGGCGCCCTAAGCAAATATTTTTAGAGGGAAAAGAAGTGATAGGTAGTTGTTTGGGGGGTGGGGATTAGACTATCCATTAACTAGTTACTGGAAAAAAGTGTATGTGTGTTTGTGTGTGTTGAGTGAGGGCAGGGGAGGCGACTGGCAAAAGGTGATATTGATCCCCAAGCCAGATGATAAGGATCAAATAGAAAGCTAAAGATAGAGCCGATCTCTGAACATTGATATAAAAACCCTAAATCTTTAGCAAATAGAATCCATCTTCACATGAATTAATACACTGACGTATTATAACCGAGTGGAATTTTCCCTAGGAAGGAAAGCGCTATTCAAGATTAAGTATTAAATTAATATTATTTGATATCTTAATAAATCAAAGGAAGAAAGCCTCACGATGTAGTTATTTCAATAAATACAGAAACAGATCAATGAATAAGTTTATCTACACCTGATTTTTTGGATGCTTAATAAAATATGAAAGAGATGAATACTTTCTTAACCCTATGTCAAATAAACGGTTGCCAATTTTGAAATAATGGAAGATTTCCATTGAAATCATGAACAAGGCAAGGAAAACACTGTGTTGACTATGATTTCACATTGTTCTGGAAGTATTAACCAGAGGAGAGAAGAAAATAAGATATATAAAAAAGGAAAGAAGAAAAATTATTATGAACACAGAAAATAACTATATATCATTAAAAACTCAGAAATAAGTTAGAAGATATTTACAAGGTAATTGGTTAGAATTGTTAATAAAAATTCAATAACACTTACGGTACATTAATATAAATTTAATGTAAGAACACATCACATTTGTAAAAGTAATAATAAAGATTAATTTCCTAGAAATAAACTTGACAAGATATGGACAAGGCCCATATGAACAAAACAAAATTGTAAAACTCTACTGATAAGCATAAAAGAAGACTCTGGTAAATGAAAAGACATACTTTATTCATTATTTAAAAAATCAATTACATTAATCAAAATATTTGATGTAATTTCAACAAACATTAACATAATATTTCACTTTGGAACTTGAATATATTACTGCAAAATTCATCTGGAAAATAAGCATGAGGAAATTGCCAGAACCATTTTGAACAGAAAGAGAAATGAGAGGGGCCAAGCACCATCAGATATTAAAATGCATTATAAGAATATAATAATAAAAACTATGTGTTACTTTGCAAGAGTATATTAACAAATTAACAGAACATGATAAAAATTCCCCAAATAGGCCCAAATGTACATTGAACAAATGTACTGTTATACAGTTTCAAACGTGAGGCAGAAAGCTGGCTTATTGAACAGATTTCCTTGGACAACAGGCTAGCTATTTGGTATAAGTAGAGGAGTGAAATCCCTATGTTATTTTTCACATCAAACAGGAAGAAAGAAGGAAAAAGAAAATAAAAATTAAATTAAAAAAAGAACAAGCATAAATTGACACCATCATTCATGAGCAATTTCTTTCTTTTTTTTTTTAAGATTTATTTATTTATTTGAGAGAGAAAGAGCAAGCAGGGGAGAGGGGCAGAGGGAGAGGGAGAGGGAGATAGAATCCCAAGCAGACTCCCGCTAAGCACAGAGCCCGACACAGGGCTCCATCTCATGACCCTGAGATCACGACCTGAGCCGAAACCAAGAGTCGGGCACCCAACTGAGTGAGCCACCCGGGCGCCCTCATGGGCAGTTTCTTGGCAGACGCTGACATCTAATCTCGTGACCTAGAAGCCGCTTAACATCAGAAAATCTCAACGAATTAGTGATTACAAAGTTTCCGAGGGAAATAGTAGCTCACTAGAGCATTGAAATTCAGGCTCTGACCTTTTTAAAGTAAGAACTAAGCCTGCCTTTACATACTAATACGTGTTCTCTGGAGAGCAAAACTTGGGTCTTTGTCATTAATTGACAAGAAATAGTTTTGTAAAGAGCAAATGGAAACACCAACTGGTGTTTCCTCTCTGATATCACCATTCTTTTATTTACCACAGTTCTTGACACTGAGAGGAAATTTTCCTATGTTGCCTGCTCCAAGTTTGCTCTTTCAGAACATGCTCACCCATGGTGCTCTGGGGGAACTAGCTACATACTGAAGAGCATGTGCCAGGATGGCGCGAAGCTCCAGCTTGAGTTCCAGCTGTGCACCTGTCAGCCCTGCGACTCTGACCTCAGTTTCCCTGTCTGCACACTGAAGGAGTTGAACTCGCTCATCTCTAAGTTTCCTTTGAGTTCAGGCATTCTATAAACGTCGCCTTTTCACTACAAAGAAGCATTCACTCCCTTTCTTTCATTTCCCTTCCTTTAGAGGGTCTGTGCTAGAGCATCAGAGGGACCAAGAGATTCTGGTCACAAATATTTTTGTCCATTCACAGGGGGCAGCGTCCAAACAACTGCAACTAGCCGTACTTTTTAAGGACTCCTTGCTGGTTCCTGATTCTCTCACTTGGCATGCACAGGCCTCCGTGAGTCTTTCTTTCCACCCTTACCCCTGTAGTGATGTCATCTGTTTTTATGGGCAGAAATGCCATCGAGGCAAGGACGACTCCATAATATATCTCCCCGGGCCAGATCTCTCCAGGTCATAGGTACCCAACTGCCTACTAGACATCTCTTCTTGAATGTCTAAGAGACACCGCATACTTACCATGTCCAAAAAGAACCTCCTCCCCTTTTCACCAAAACTGGCTCCTTCACCAGTCTGCCCGTCTTAGTTAACCTAATACTTAGAGTTGCTCAGACCAAAACCTTGGAGTCATCCTTGCCTGCTCTTTGTCTCATGCCCTCCATCCAACCCGTTGGCAAATCCTGACGTTCTTACGTGTAAAATACACGCAGACTGCCATCACTTCTCCCCTCACCAACTGCTGCCACCTTGGTCCAAAACACCACGAATGTGTCCCTAGATTACTGCAATCACTTCTTCATTAGTCTCCCTGCTAGGGATTTTACCGTCCTGTAGTCAGTTCTCCATGGCAAACAGCTGAAATGTCCAATTACATGGCCTTTGGGCTTCCCATCCCATTCATCTAAAAAACAAAGCCCTCGGTGGGTGGGGGACGGGCTAGATGGGTGGCAGGAATTAAGGAGGGCACTTGTGATGGGCACTGAGCGCTGTATGTAAGGGATTGAATCCCTGAATTCTACTCCAGAAACCAATAGTGCACTGGATGTTCACTAACTGAAATTTAATATTAAATAAACAAAACCCCCCAAAACAAAGCCCTTACAGCAGCCTGCATGAACCTAAACAATACCCTCACCCATTATCTTTGTGACTTGTCTCCTCTTCTTCCCCTCTCTCACTTGTTATAGACAGAGGACTTTATTGTTCTTCAGGCACACCCAAGCATACTCCTGCCCCAGGGCCTTTGCATTTGTTATTCTCCCTGCCAGGAGAGCTCCTTTCCGGGTATGCACAAAGCTTATGGGCTCCCTCAGGTCCTTCAGGGCTTTGTTCAAATGCCATCTTAGTAGTAGGCATTCCTCAGTAACCCTGTTGAAAAATTATACACACCTCCTGCTAAACACTCCTTGCCCCCTTCCTCATTTATCTTTATATAACACTTTCTACTCTCCTACACATCATGTATTTTACTTCTTTATTTGTTTATTGCCTTTCTCTCCTCTTTAGCATGTAAGTTCCGCGAAGACAAGGATTCTTGTCTGGTTTTCCAGTGTGGAGAAGAGTGCCTCGCACATAATAGATACCCAATAAATATTTGCTGAATGAATAAATGAACTGTTCGCATTGACCAGATGCCTCAAAGACTCCCGTCCTTGTTAGAGAATGATAAAATGGCTTTAGAGAGTGAATTAGACTGTGAACAATAAGTATAAAATACTGCGTAGATGCACAAATGATTATTTCATTATCTGGCCAATGTACAAGGGACACATACAAATTATTCTAATCACAGAGTGATGAAAAAATTATGAACAATGTGTTCTTGAATATGCGTAGGGAGAAAATAATGGATTGTAGTTTAAATGAAATTAGGATGCAACGGCGGGCATCACAGACTTGCTTTATCTACTCTTTGAGCACTGGCATTTGGGGAAAATGTCCTTTGGAGAAAAAGAAGGAGGTCAGAGAGACAGGCCAAGTGAAGAAACAGTGGGGCCCAGGGCTTGTACTGAGTAGGGTCAGTATTTAAATGCCTTTTCATTGTGAATCTTTTACTTTTCGACACGATGTTCTAATTATTTGTTTGCAACGTTGAATCAAGTGAGCATTTGCTCCTTTGCTGGGAAAACAAATTTACTCTTATTGAGAATTTGTTAACAGCGATTGAAAATTCTGGCTACCTCTGATCAGATACCTTCCCCCAGCTAAATATAATGAAGTGAACAATACACGGTGATTAGGATTGTGTTTTCCAAGAGAAGGTTTCCATTGAGGGCGAGGCTACAAAATACCGTTTCCACTTCCTGTTGTGCATCTCAGTTGCTGGACGTAGAATCAGAGATTTAGGCTGGTAGGTGCTATAGCTAAGGATGACCCCCCTCACCTCAGTCATCACGGGGTTCAGGGCCAAATGATGACTTCTGCTTGGACATACTGTGGCAGGTCTCACCTCAGTTGTGCAAGATACTGGTTCGTGTTTGTCCAATCGTGTGTTCCAGACCATGAAACCGTGGGCTACGGCCTCCCATAATGGTAGAGTGAGAAGGAAAGATCTAGTCTTACTACAGTACATTAAAGTTTCAGGGTTTCCACACCACAAAAGTAGTTGAGCCCTCAGAGAAGGAGAAGAACCTGTCTGGGATCTGAAGGCAATACTTAAACAAAACAGGAAATAACGTTTCGATGCAAAGATAAGGAAAATCAATGACAGCATCCAAAATCGTTGCACGAAAATACATACATTGTCCCCCCAGCAGGCCTCTGTCCCTCTAGACGCATGTCACATGGGGAACTCAATTATTCCCACCTCTTACCTCTTTCGTTGATGGCTGACAATTCAAAACAAGTAGGAACTAAATATATATATTCTTCACACTGACCGCTGTGCATAGCTGTTAAAAATATTAAAATAGAGTTATAAAAAAGTCACTTCTACAGATGTGAAGAATAGGTCGATGTGCCACCAATACAAAGTGCCATTAATTTTTCTAAGAGGCTCTTCTCTCAAATCTGTGACAAGGGGCTATGATGTGTTTCCTTCTCCCTGTGTTTTTCATCACTGGAAGATGCTTTCAGTAGACAATGTAGCAGTACCAGTGCCTGGGGGTGGTGTGGGCCTTACAGGAGAAGGTGTAGCTGGCGTCTGGTAACCACAGAAGATATTTCCTCATCACTTCATCCATCCTTTTCAAAGACTTTTTGGTCCGTGTTGTGCACTCCCTTCTGGGGAGTGCATCAATTTATTATTTCTTATGTGGATTGATTGGATGGTTCTTCCACTTCACAGGATGTTGGCTGGGTCTCTGGAATGGCTGGAAGGCCCCAAAAGGCCTTATTCACAGGGCTGGCCATTGGTGCTGGCTCCGGACTAAGAGCTCAGCTGAAGCTATTGGTTGGGGGCCTTGCTTTTCCTCCACGGGAGCCTCCCTGGGAGCCTTCTTGGGCTTTCTCACAATATGGTGGCTGGGTTCCAGGAAGAAGTGGTCCCTAGAAGGAGGCAGAAGCTGAAGATCTCTCAAGGTTCGACTGTCACTCCTGCCACATTCCATTGGTCAGAACAGGTCACAGGGCCAGTCCGAATTTGCCTGTCAATGGGAGGAATGGCAAGACCATTGGCAAATGGGCATGTGGGCTGGGAAATAATTTTGTAGCCAGCTTTGGAAGCATATTCTATCACAGTCAAGAAATGCTTCTTTATCCCCCCCTTTGCTGCTTTCCTTCTCATTTTCCCTATATACTGGATTTTGAATCAGATCCCATAGATGTACCAGATTAGACGATGCTAAGTATGCAAGATATTCTGATCTTAATTTACAAACTATGTCAGTGTAGATCAGTCAAGGGGAATGGGACCAGGCAATAGCCATCTGGGGATTTTAAGGAAATCAGGGGGGAAATTGTGGCGATGTTTGAAAAACTGCATAGTCTGTGATTCTAGAATGTTATTATGCAAAGAAGAGCTCAAGTTTTCTGAAGTGTCTCCGTGCCAGGTACCCTTCTGAATATTTTACATTCATTACCTTATTTAATTTTCACAGCATTTTGAGGTCTGTCTTATTGACTTGATGCCTCAGATGAAGGAACATAGGTCTAGAAAGGTTAGGTGAACTTGCGCAATGATCACAGCTATTAAATCAGTGGACATGGTCTTAAAATTTAGGTATGTCCAACTCTGAAAACCCTGCTATGTCCACTATACTCTTGCTACATAAAGAGTGGCCCCGGGGGCGCCTGGGTGGCTCAGTCCGTTAAGGGTCTGACTCTTGATTTTGGCTCAGGTCATAATCTTGGGGTCTTGGGATCCAGCCTGTATTGGACTCCACACTTAGCAGGGAGTCTGCTTGAGGATTCTCTCCCTCTCCCTCACTCCCACCCCCCGGCTCGCACTTTCTCTCTCTCTCAAAAGAAATAAGTGGTTTTTTTTTCTTAAAAAGAGTGGCCCCACAGAATCCTTATCCCATTAGGAGAGGTGGAGCCTGAGGGCAGTCAGAGAGAGTTTCCCTAAAGTGCAGGGCCCAGAGTAGAGGTCCCAGTTGCTGATATCGAAGGGAAGTAAGGATTCATAGGTGTACAGTGAAAATTGGGAGTGAGGAATAGTAGCTGGGATTATACAGGCTGCTGAATACCAAGCTGGCTGGCAAAATTTGTCAAAGCTCCCATGAGCTTGTAATTAAATGTAACCTGCTCAAGGAAGACAATATGGTTTCTCTGAGGAGAAGTCAGGCCAGACTCAACTATCCAATTCTTTTAGGGAACAAGAGAGGATACGGTCAATCATTTAAGTGTGCCTTCCAGAAGCATGTTCCTAAAATGAGAAGTAACAGAACCAGAGAATACTACACTGAGCTATGTGGCAGCCAGAAGCCCCTGCAGTCACCACTCCAGGGAAGCTGGAAAAGCCGGTATCAGAAGTTTGTTCGGGCGCCTGGGTGGCTCAGTTGGTTAGGTGACTGCCTTCGGCTCAGGTCATGATCCTGGAGTGCCGGGATCGAGTCCCGCAAGGGCTCCCTGCTCGGCAGGGAGTCTGCTTCTCCCTCTGACCCTCCCCCCTCTCATGTGCTCCCTCTCATTCTCTCTCTCTCAAATAAATAAATAAAATCTAAAAAAAAAAAAAAAAGAAGTTTGTTCAAGGTCCGCCTCCTTCAAGAAAGTGGGCAGCAAAATCCCAAGGTCCTAGAAAGTGAAAGCCTCCACTTTTGAATGAGGCATATTGATTTTGAATTATGGTCTGAAACATACAACCTATGTGAAGTCACGTGACCTACCTGAGGCTCAATGTTCATATCAGTAAATGACGAATAGCAATATTTACAGGGGCTCCTGGGTGACTCAGTCGTTAAGCGTCTGCCTTCCGCTCAGGTCACGGTTCCAGGGTCCTGTGATCAAGCCCTGCATTGGGCTCCCTGCTTGGCGGGAAGCCTGCTTCTCCCTCTCCCACTCCCCCTGCTTGTGTTCCCTCTCTCGCTGTGTCTCTCTCTGTCAAATAAATAAATAAAATCTTAAAAAAAAACAAACAATACTTACAGTTCCGTGTAGCCGAGTGACACAAAAGAGAAAATCTACATCATAAGACCTAGCCCGCAGTGAATAAATAAATATCAGTTTATTTCTTTAAGACTTACATATTTTATGCTTATTCTGCCAGGCACTATTCCAAATACTCTACAAATGTTAACTCATTTAATCCTCATCACAACCCCATGGCTGTAGGCACTATTATTAGTTTCATAGTACAGATGAGAAGACTGAGGCACAGACAGGTTGAGTGACCTGCCCACGGTCACACAGCCAGTGAGTGGGAGCCTGCAGACTTGAGCCCCGACAGTCTAGCTTGGAAGTCCACATTCCTAACCATGATGATACTTAACCGCTCTGCTGGGTTGGAATTTCTGAACTGTCTGCCATTAAAATCTTCTAACGATGCATCCGAATAGAACTTCCCATTGCCCTTTATTTTAAACCTCTGCAAGCGATTTTGATGTGAAAAGAAAAAGCAGACAGCGTGCTTGGAAACACTTCTGCAAGTGCCGTTGCCTCCCAGGAAAAATTTGCCCGGGCACCATTGCTAACTCAATGAAAATGGGGCCCCAGAAGCCCCGAGCCCATCTCCTATCCCCCCACACCCCAGGGTGTGGCCTGAAAGCATTGTCAGCTTACACTTCCCCTTTTGTGTCTGCAGGCTGGGTCAAGGAGGTTGACAGAGTTTTCATTCTGTCCAAGGTGATCATTAAGGGCACAAATTTTTATTTCTCTCCATTAAATTGTTGATTCTGTTCCACAAAAGCTAAAATGTAGTCTCCAAGGGGGGAAGAAAGTAGGCAGCTCGCCATGATTCTGACTTTCTATTTAATTTAGATGGAAAGGGGTTGAGAGATCACAATGCATGATTTAGCCCCCTATCTTTCCCTGCACCAGAAACCACCACTACACAGGAAAGCAATAAAAAGTCAGAATACACCTTGCTCTTTGATATAGGATTATACCTGGTAGAGAAATAAAGGAATGACATATAAAGCAAAGTGTCAGAACTGAGCCAGTCCAGTTCAGGCCTAATAAGGATTTACTTCAACTCTGTCTGTTCTGTCAGGGACTTGATAATTTAATGAATAAGAAACTGTCACTCTTGGGTATGTTCTGCTCCACTGCCTTTCTCACTCAACTCGCTCCCGCCATCCACACCAGCATGACCCCTACCTACTTGTCTTTCTGCTTGGAAATTCCAAACATGGAAGGGGCATTGTCCAGCCAAGGCGGATAAAGAATGGACCTAAGGGAGATGGTGCCTGCCTGTCACTGCCTGGGGCATGGAGGGAGGAGGGAGTCCGCACTGAGTCTTCTAATTCCCTGTTAACAGCTTTTCAGTATTCTCTCTCCCACTGCTCTTCGCTGGCTGTGCTGAGCTTTGGTTCTACCAATTCGCCTTTCATGCTCTGGGGGGATGCCCGCTTGGAGAAAGAGCTGCAATAATGGCCGGCTTTCCTTTTCCCTCCTTTATTGCTAAGACCTCAAATTTGAACCTTGAAAGAAAAAGAATTCTCAATATGACCGGCCAAGCCTTGAAAATGCTTCCTCCCCTTCGCTCCCTCACCTGCCTCTCTTTTAGAAAGACAATACTGTGTGGAAATTAATAAAAGGAAACCTCATTTAAAATGGAGTCCAGAGACCAGAAGGGGGGAGCTCTCGCGCCCTACCACTGGTCACCCACTGCAGACCCAACAGCAAGAGAGGTACCTCACAAGTCTTAACTACTTTAGCGGCTGCTTTATTACCCGAGCTGGAAGAGGAAAAGTTTTCCTGCTCCCCTGGCAACAGCCCAGCCAATGAGAGACCGTCACAGCTCGGCCAATGAGAAGCCGCCATACTTCCAACTTCCCAGTTTACACCAATGGTCGTCTTGTTCATATCAGCCCTCCCAACTCCCCCTTTCCTCTATAAAGAAGTCTTCTTCTGCTTTGTTCTGTCTTACCTGTGCTTTTGCAATAGCTTGCTTGTCCCGAATTGCCATTCTCTGCTATTCCCAAATACACCCATTTTTTTGCTGGTAAAATAACTGAGTGTTTTATTTTTTATTTATTTATTTATTTATTTATTTATTTATTTATTTATTTATTTATTTTATTTGATAGAGCGAGAAATAGCGAGAGCAGGAACACAAGCAGGGGGAATGGGAGAGGGAGAAGCGGGCTTCTTGCCGAGCAGGGAGCCCGATGTGGGACTCGATCCCAGGACCCTGGGATCATGACCTGAGCCGAAGGTAGACGCTTAACGACTGAGCCACCCAGGCGCCCCTGAGTGTTTTATTTTTAAGGTTAACAACTGCATAGCGGTTACTGCCTACACTCTGGAGCCAGACTGATGAATCTCAGCTGCCTCATCCGTATAATGGAGAAAATAAAAGAACCCACCCCATAATGTTGCTGTGAGAATCTAAAACATATAAATCATTTAGAACAATATCTGTCACAAGTAAATGCTACACAAGCATTAGCTAATATTATGTCATGAAGAAATTTGGGGTGATAAAGGCGGGAAAGAAACAGATGATCTAGAATTTCAGACTTGTAAAGATGAAAGGGACCTTAGAGATCAGCTGGGTTATGCCACTCGTTTTACAGAGACAAGACCCAGGCAAATGAAACTCTGGATTCCCATGTTGAAACTCTTTCTGTAATGCTCCACCTCAGTTAATATTGTTCCTAAGCTGGTCTAGCTCTGATTTAGTTGTGCTTTCAGCCAGCAAATACTGAGCTGAGCACTTAGTAAAGGATTGTCCTAATGTACAACTCTGGGAAGTTGTGCAACATGGTAGCTCTAAATCTACCAACTACAAACTGAGGCCCTCAGTCTGGCAGCCTGTAAGGAATGGAATCCTGTCAGCAACCACACGAGCTTAGAAGTAAATCCTTTCCCCAGTAAAACCTCAGGTAAAACAGAAGTCCCACCTAACACCTTGATTACAGTCTTGTGAGACCTTTTTTTTTTTTTTTTTTTTAAGATTTTATTTATTTAGTTGTCAGAGAGAGAGAGAGAGAGAGCAGAAGCAGGGGAAGCGGCAGGCAGAGGGAGAAGCGGGCTCCCCACTGAGCAGGGAGCCTCATGTGGGACTCGATCCCAGGACGCTGGGACGATGCTTAACCAGCTGAGCCACCCAGGCGTCCCAAGTCTTGTGAGACCTTAAGCAGAGGGCCCAGCTAAGCTGTGGCCAGAGTTCTAGGCCCACAGAAAATGTGAAGTAACAAGTGTGTGTTCCTTTAAGCTGCTGTGTTTGTGGTAATGTTGTTATGCGGCAATAGCTAGCTAGTACAGATTTAAAGGTGAACAATGATTTCTGCTTGCAAGAATTTCAGTCAAAGGGGAAGACACTTAAAACTTAAAAAAGACAACTTTGAACTTAAGACCACTTAAATGACAGTGTGAACAAAGAACTAAAGCACAGGGTCTGGGCCCTCACCAGGCGGTTGGTGAAGTGGGGGCAGACACAGCAGGAAATGAAGCTTGAGAGGCAGGCAGTCTAGATGTGGGGGTCACGATTACGGGCTTGGGTATCGGGGAGATCTGGGTTCAAATTTCAACTCTGCCGTTTCCTAGCCTCATGACATTGGGCAAGGAGATTAAGGATTCTATGGCTCAGTTTCCCCATCTGTAAAACGGCAGTCATAATCATATTCACTTCTCAGGGTTGTGATGAAGCTTAAGACGAAATGATGCCCATAAAGCAGTTAGTATGCTACTAGCTCGTAGTATGTGCTCAGTAAAAATGTGTGCTGTGGCTAGAGGTCAAAACATGGACCTCCTGGGAAGACTGAACAAGGAACTTTAGCCTGTAGACAATCGGGATTTAAGGTTGGGAGCGATGTCAGAAGTTTGTGGTGCAGCCACATCTATCTGGCGCTCTTGGGAGAAAAGAATCAGAGGGGATGAGACTAATGACAGGGAGACTAATTGGGAGACTGTGGTAGTGGCCCAGGGAAAGGCTGAGAAATGGTTGAGCTGGTAGCACGGGCATCATCAATGGCTAAGTAGGTATATTATGTTTTTCTTGATTGGACCAGCCACCACCCCCACCCAAGGCATAAACATATCCTTTCTGCTCCCTGTTCATACCCTTCTCAGGGGCCTGACAGTAAGGCTACTTGATCGCTTGCTAGTAAAACTCATGGCGGTCTCCCAGCCCGCTCTGTAATCCAGTGAGAAACTCACCCCCTTGGCTGTGTTCCTTCTGATGTGCAGTTTCAATAAAGTACTCAAAGGTATTCATTTGTCCCCAACAGTGCTCAGCCTTGCTCTCTTCGGAGTTGTAGGGTCATTATTCATTTATGAAAATGAAAACAAATGCACCCAAGCTAAATGCCTCGCTTGTTCTGATGGCCATTAGAAGCAGGGACAACGTACTGACAACTCACTCAGGTCTTCAGGCCACGAATCCTGGAACAAAGGGTAGGAGCCTCCTTGCCCCCAGACTGCTCAGGAAACACAGCTCCGTCTCCCACAGGGCCCCTGACAGGCTGCAGATTGGTGTTTCTTCACCCATCAAGCCTGGAGCTTGGTGACAGCCCAGCTCATTAGCACACCTTGCCGATGGAACCTGACGCTGCAATGGAACAAAAAGTTGCCAAGTTTGCAAAGTTTTTCTTCTGTACTTTCTGTCCACCAGCCCCTCTAGTGTCCCCTCTTTCTTTATCCTCATCCCTCCTTTGAGGATCCACTTACATCAATCGTAAATTCGGCGCTCTCCTGTTCTTTAGAATCACGCTACTAGGGAGAGAGATGCTGTAACGGAATGAAGTCACATTAAGGGCCCTAAGACTGTGTTTTGCTCCTTCCAGTGCAAGAGGCAGCTAAGTGTCAGGCCCGAGACTTCATTATAAGAGTAGCAGATCTCCAGGGAAGGTTGAATCCTCGTCCCCAGCAGGTCTGGCATGGAGATGTTTGTTGTTGTTGTTTTAAGATTTTATTTATTTATGTGAGAGAGAGCACAAGCAGAGGGGAGAGGCAGAGCGAGAGGGAAAAGCAGGCTCCCCCGCTGAGCAAGGAGCCCCATGCGGGGCTTGATCCCAGGACCCTGAGATCATGACCTGAGCCGAAGGCAGACGCTTAACTAACTGAGCCACCCAGGCGCCCCTGGCATGGAGATGTTGGGACCCTGATTAGGAAGGAACCCTAAGACTTGGGCTGGTGAATGTGGGTTGATGCACTCAAAAATCTTGAGTGCCCAGATTCCTCTGACCCCTGCAGGCTTGCAGAAGTACCCCACTCCCCGCTGTGAAAAGCTCGTGCGCCACCCCCACCCCAGCTTACAGACAATGAAAAAGCTTCTGTCTTATAAGACAACATGCATTGCTGACCTGCCTCTAGCCTCCGGAAGTATGGTAAGTTACAGTTCTCCGGATGAATGGCAGAGATCAGTGCCAGCCTTAGACACCTAAACGATGTAGGGCTACTTCTTGCCATCCTGTCCCCACTTAATTCACCAGATTCAACACTGCAAAAGCCAAACAGATCCGAAAGAGTGACAGTGGCCTGCCAACTCAACCCAAGTAGTAGCCTTAGTTGGGGCTGCTGTGCCGGATCGAGTATCTTCTCTAGAGTAACTCACCACAGCCTCAGGGTCGTGGCATGCGGGCTTTGAGATCTGGAAAGCGAGCTCTTTTCCGTCCTATCAGGAAAGATTACAGGAGACAGTTCACATTCACATGGAACTGACAAGACCGTAAAATGTGTTTATGATCTTGCCCCCAGGCTCTATTAACTTTCCAGCCCTCTGCCTTATTATAGTCCGGAGGGACTGAACGTTCCTCAGAACATCACATTGGTCTGCTCTAGTGATGACATCATGGTAATTGGACCAGAAAAGCAAGAAGTAGCGAGTGCATTAGAAGCCCCGGTAAGACACAGGGGTATCCAGAGGGCAAGAGAAAAACACAAGGAAGATTCAGAGAACACCCCACTGCAATTAAGGTTTTAGATGCCCAGTGGTTTGTGGCTTGCCGGGATATTCCCTTCAAAGGAAAGGACAATTTTTTTGGTACCTCCTGCCACTGAGGAGGAAGTACAACACCCAGGCAGCCTATTAGGATCCATTGGAGTGAAAGAGTAATATTTCAGACCATTTTAAAGACCCAACATCGAGGTGAGAAAAAACCTGAAGACTTGACTCGCATTTGGCACGATTTACCACGTTTCCCCCGAGATGTGGACCTAGGCCTCTTTCAGGCAAATAATTGAAAAGCAGAAACAGAAGAGACCTCCATTCTCTCTTCCAGAACAGGACACAGTGAGGAGGAGGATGGAGCAGTGTGCAGAGCAGCTTTAGTGCATATCAGCGAGCAGAGGGAAAGGGTGTTCGCGGCGTCCCGTGCCACTGTAGGAGATCAGAACAGTTTGGCCAGATGTGGGGGAATTTCTATGCACACCTTTTGCCTGAATCTTCTGAAAGCCAGGCCTTCAGAAGGCATGTGGGGGAGCTGGCTGCCAGGCCACACCCGACCCAGGGACAGAGTGGGATGGAGTACAATGCCTTGCAGGGCCACCCCCATCAGGACAATCAGCACTTTGGAGAGAGCCCATCTTCTGATGTAATTACTGAGAGAGAGAGAGAGCAGCCAGAGGGGTCTTTAGAAAAAAACTAACACTAAGACCCACACAAAAACATAAACTTTACAGTACAGATTCATTTTTATTTATTTTCAGTAGTTTTTAAATTTTTTTAAAGATTTTATTTTATTATTATTATTTTTATTATTATTATTTATTTATTCATGAGAGACAGAGAGAGAGACAGAGGCAGAGGGAGAAGCAGGCTCCCCGCGGAGCAGGGAGCCCGATGCGGGACTCGATCCCAGGACCCTGGGATCATGACCTGAGCCGAAGGCAGACGCTTAACCGACTGAGCCACCCAGGCGTCCCAGTTTTTAAATTTTTAATTGTAGTAAAAACCATGTAACACATAATTTACCATCTTGGGACACCGGGGTGCCTCAGTACGTTGAAGCTTCTCCTTCTGCTCAGGTCATGATCCCAGGGTCCTGGGATCGAGTCCTGCTTGGGGCTTCTTGCTCAGCAGGGACGCTGCTTCTCCTTCTGCCTGCACTCCCCCTGTTTGTGCTCTCTCTCTCTCTCTCTGACAAATAAATAAATAAAATCTAAAAAGAAAAGAAGAATTTACCATCTTAACAATTTTAACACAACTACTCAGTTAAGTATATTCACATTGTCATGCAACAGATCTCCAGAAGTTTTCATCTTGCAGCTGAAACTCTATACCCATTTACTATCTCCCCATTTCCCCCTCCCCTCTGCCCCTGGAAACCACCACTCTACTTTCTGTTTCTAGAAGCTGGACCACTTTAGATACCCCATATAAGTGGAATCATACAGTATTGTGACATGTAATAGGATTTCCTTCTTTTTAAGGCTGAATAATATTCCACTGTATGCATATCCCACATTGTGTTTCTCCACTCATCCATCGAGAGACCTTTGGATTGCTTCACTTCTTGGGTATTGTGACTAATGCTGCAATGAACACGGGTGTGCAGATATCTCTTTGAGATCCTGCTTTCAATTCTTGTGGCTATATACTCAGAAATGGGATTGCTGGATCATATGGAAACTCTTTTTTAAATTTTTTGAGGAATCTTCATATTGTTTTATTTATTTATTTATTTAATTGACAGAGAGAGAGAGACAGCATGAGAGGGAACACAAGCCGGGGGGAGGGGTGGAGAGTGGGAGAGGGAGAAGCAGGTTTCCAGCCAAGCAGGGAACCTGATGTGGGGCTCGATCCCAGGACACTGGGATCATGACCTGAGCCAAGGGCAGTCACTTAACCAGCTAAGCCACCCAGGCGCCCCTCTTCATACTGTTTTTGATAGAGGTCATGCTGGGTTACATTCCCACAGACGATCGTAATGCAGCTCTTTTTTTTTTTTTTTCTTTTTGCGTCTTGTGAAATTGTTTTTATTGGGATGTAAGGGATGGGTTGGGAAAGGTCATGTGGGTTATGCCCCCCACCAGGTAAACGTCCATTCTAATCTTCCTGGGATAGCTTCTGGAGCTTTTGCTTTTTCTTGGAGCTCCTGCTCTTACTCCGGCAGCCTCTTCAGGTCCACTGCTGAGTGGCTTCTCCTTGGAAGAGAATTTCCTCTTATCCTTGGGGAGGCTCCTATTTGCTGCCTCTTCAGCATCACTACCTGGTTCCTCTTTGGGGGCAGACTTCTTCCTCTTGGGAAGACGTCCACTGCCAGCTATGTCGTCAGGATCACCACTAACCACTCCTCCTTGGAAACGGATTTCTTTTTCTTGGGTTTGGAGACAACGACAGATGGGTCTTCCGTTCCATTCTCCTGTGGAGTCTCCTGGGCCTTTTGCTTTTTCTTCTTTTTGGGTCTTTCACTTGTCTCCTCATACTCCTCCGGGGTACTACTGCTGTAACACAGCTCTTTTACACCAAAACAACCACTGGAAGAAACTGCAGAGTTGGCCAGGGATCAACGTAGCCACCATGAGCATTCTGGGGTTCTCCAAAAAGTTTCTTTGTTAAAAAAGATGTTATTTATTTATTTATTTATTTATTCATTTGAGAGAGAGAGAGAGAAAGAGAGAGCACAAGCAGGGGATGGGGCAGAGGCAGAGAGAGAGGGAGAATCTCAAGCTGACTCCATGCCGAGCGCGGAGCCTGATGTGGGGCTCGATCCCGTGACCCTGAGATCACGACCTGAGCCAAAACCAAGAGTCAGACGCTCAACCGACAGAGCCATCCAGGCACCCTGCCCCCCAAAAAAGTTTCTTTGTTGGAAACTGCTGGCAGGGGAGCTCTCACTCATCAAACCAAGAACAGACCAAATACCAGGGAGGAGGTCTCCTGGTATTTGCACAACCGTTCATGCTTTTGGTCTATCTGATTTTCATGGGCACAGACACTGGGAATTAAAGGAACCACATACAACCAGACCTCTTAATACAAGCTCATTAGAAGGGGCTTCTGCTGAATGCAAACACTCCTTTGGGCATTGCTCTGTATGCTATCGAGAACAAGAAGAAACCAAAGTCTGCTTTTAAAACCCCTGGCATATTGTAATACACATTTCTAGACTCCTTGCCAGCCAGAAAAGTAGTCGACGGTGTTTCTCTCCTGTTGATGTCAGAGATCATCTCCAGCCAGAATCTGGACTCCAGCTATGCTGCTGGAGACTCTTTCAGATCCCCAGTCAGGGATTCGGCCTTGAGGTCTCAGTATTTTCTCCGCACGCTTCCAAAGCTCACAGAGATCAGTGAATGCTGTTTGTGCAGGGTGTCCCACCCTGAAGACTCATTGCTTCCAGCAGGCAAACCAAGCCACACGGGCAACAAAATAAACTGCCGAGAAAACCTGTCTGAGCACTTCTCACTCCCCAGCCCGCTCCCCTCGCCCAAAGGTAAGAAGAGTGAGTAGGCTTTGATAATACTGCCTGGCTGCCTGCAAGGTAAATACATGCTGGAAATCCCAGCTGCGGCAACGAGGGAGGCCAGAGGGAAGGGGGGAGGGAGGGACACAAGGAGGGAGACAGAGGCAAAAACAGACAGACGTAGGGAGAAACAGCCTCAATGTGGAGAGTGTTTGAGAAGAAAACCATCCAGTTCTCCAAAGACACTTGGAAACCAGGTAAAGGGATGCTGCTCCTGTCTGGGGACAGACGCGTGACACCCCACTGTCCCTCTTTCCTTTGGCATTTGTCACAATAGTGACCCTGACCTGGTTTCAATGAAGAAATGATAGCAAGAAAACAGTATGGAGGTTCCTCAAGAAGTTAAAAATAGAGCTACCCTAGGACCCAGCAATTGTACTACTAGTTATTTACCCCAAAGATACAGATGTAGTGATCTGAAGGGGCACCTGCACCCCAGTGTTCATAGTAGCAATGTCCACAATATCCAAACTGTGGAAGGAGCCCAGATGTCCTTCAACAGATGAAGCTAATTATATATATATATATATATATATATATATATATATATATATACACACACACACAAAGTAGTAGTATACAATACTATATATATATATACAATGGAATACTACTCGGCCATCAGAAAGGATGAATACCCACCATTTACATTAACGTGGATAGAACTGGAGGGTATTATGCTAAGTGAAATAAGTCAATCAGAGAAAAACAATTATATGGTTTCACTCCTATGTGGAATATAAGAAACAGTGCAAAAGATCATAAGGGAAGGGAGGGAAAACTCAGTGGGAAGAAATCAGAGAGGGAGACAAGCCATGCGAGACTGTTAACTATGGGAAACAAACTGAGGGTTGCTGAAAGGGAGGTGGGTGGGGGGATGGGGTAACTGGGGGATGGGCATTAAAAGAAGGCATGTGATGTGATGAGCACTGGGTGTGGGAGTTATATGCAACTGATGAATTGTTGAACACTCCATCTGAAACTAATGATGTACTATGTGTTGGCTGATTTAATTTTTTTGGCTAATGAATTTAAATTAAAAAATTAAATTAAAAAAAAGAAATGATAGCAAGCAAATATGCATTTTTGCTTCCACTTTGGGTTTTTTTTTCCCATTCCTTCCCCAGCCCAGGTACAGCATGAGAACAAGGAATCTCATTAAGGCCTACTGGGAAGCGAGCAACACCATGGTCCACGTTATCCCCTACTACACTGAAATAATTTGAAGGGCAGGCATGCTCCATATTATCAGGTTATTTGTTTCATGCATATAGATGTCACTAATTATTTCCACAGCCTTGCTGGGTTCCAATAACCCCAGTGATGGCAGTTACAAAGGCCACTTCGGTTTCCTCTCCTTTTCCAGCTGGCTATTCTCTACTCTGGCTGCAGTGTGTTCCTACCTAGAAATCTTGCTTTGGGAATTCCCACCCAGGGAATCTTAAAAGTTCTCTTTTTCTCATTTATTTATTTTTTTAATTTAAATTCAATTAATTAACATATAATGTATTATTGGTTTCAGAGGTAGAGGTCAGGGATTCATCAGTCTTATGTAACATGCAGTGCTCATTCCATCACGTGCCCTCCTTAACGTTTACCACCCAGTTATCCCATCTCCCTACCCCCATCCCCTCCAGCAACCCTCAGTTTGCTTCCTATGATTAAGAGTCTTTTATGGTTTTTCTCCCTTTCTGGTTTTGTCCTGTTTTATTTTTTCCTCTCTTCCCCTATGATCCTATGTTTTGTTTCTTAAATTCCACGTATCAGTGAGATTATATAATAATTGTCTTTCTCTGATTGACTTATTGCTCTTAGTGCAATACCCTCTAGTTCCATCCACGTCATTGGAAATGGCAAGATTTCATTTTTTTTTTGATGGCTGAGTAATACTCCATAGTATATATATACCACATCTTCTTTTAAAAGTGTATTTCTCCATATAGTGTTTTGGTTTTCCTTTTGTGAGGATATTTAGAAAGGGCAGGTTTTCGGCATTTCAAATACTTGGCTCCTACTACTTCTACTTCTTTAATGAGAGAATAAGACACACATGGAAAGAGAAAGAGAGAGAGAGACAGAGAGAGGGAAACTGATTGTCAATGTCCGAGACCTTATTATTAGAGGTGAAGGGAGAGGGGGTGACACATAAGGTTCAAGGGTGAAAATCACAGCCCTGATTCCCCAAGGAGAAGCCTGAGGTGAGAGTGTCTAGGACATAGAGAAGTCTATATTGGCGGGGGGTCGAGGCGGGGGCTGGGGGTGTGGTTGGGTAAGGACATGACGAAAGGGAGTGAGAGAGAGAGAAAGCTGAAAGAGAAACGTTTTGATTCTTTCTACAAAAACAGACTGTGTCGGTTTTGAGGGGGATTGACAAGTTGCCTTCATAGACCACTGAGTGCCATCCTAGCACCAAGGTCCCCGAAGAGCCCCCTGACCGGCAGAGATGTAGCCTGCCTCAAAACAGCCCCGCCATCATCATCATCTTCAATCACCGAGCCATGAGGTAAGTCCTGTCATTGCCCCATTAAAAAATGTAAAAACAGAAGCTCGGGGGCTGAAGAAAGCTTTCCGAGGACACACAGCTAGTAACAGGAGAGGACCCAGGCCTGTCTCAGTCTGAGACCAGTGGATCTCAACTTCTTCATTCTACTGCTTCTCAAACATTCAAATGTAACTTCAGTGATTGTTACCTCCCCCTATTTCTTGAAGATTTTATTTGTTTATTTGAGAGAAAGAGAGAGCATGTGCGAGAGAGCAGGGGGAAGGGCAGAAGGAGAGGGAGAGAGAACTCAAGCAGACTCCCTGCTGAGCATGGAGTCCTACGTGGGGCCCCTTTCCCCGTGCCTTTTTTAATTTAAAAAAAGTGCCTAAATAGGTTTTAGAAAGCTGTTCATCAAAACGGAGGAGCTGGGGACAACCTCTGGCTCTCTGAGGCAAACAATTCACAATAACTTTAATGGAGGGAGAACAGAAACAGCTCAACTCGTCTTAGACCCATTTCCATGATTCATGATTATAGCAGAACCTCCCTCATCCAGGAGCACTGTAAACAGACACCATCTAACCATTGACTCCTGCCCTCCTCACATGGCCCAGTGCTGCAGAACATGAGAGCTTTGCTCTCGCCACCATTTTCCCCTTTTGGGGTAACCTTGCTGGAATGTAAAGTCAGCAGAATCAAAGCTAAAATATGGTGGCATCAAACCAGAGATGGCCCAAGCTTGACAACAGAAAAGACTGGACTAGGGGGGAGACTTGGCCAGGGTAAGTGAGGCACTCACCTCGGGCACAGAATTGGAGGGGACACCAAAACCTCAGCAATCAAGATTAGTGCTCTCTGAATGCAACATTGCTGAAATATCAATAGTCACGCAAAAGAACATCGTGAACAAAATGCTAACATGTTAAATGAATATAGGATCTGACTTTGCACTTGCCAAGACTTGCATTCACTGACTTCACCCTCGTCCTGGCCCTTTTGAAACCTGGTCCAGCCCACACTGGGATAAACTGACAAATGTGATGACTTTGTATTTGGGAGACATGCCTTCTAGGAGTATTTGGGCAAAAGATGATTTCCTTTCATCTGTGCTGATCCGAAGTATAGACATATCTCTTTTTTTTTTTTTTTTGGAAAGATTTTATTTATTTATTTGACAGAGAGACAGAGAGAGCACAAGTAGGCAGAGAGGCAGGCAGAGGGAGAGGGAGAAGCAGACTCTCCATCGAGCAGGGAGCCCGACGTGGGGCTCGATCCCAGGACCCTGGGATCATGACCTGAGCCGAAGGCAGCCGCTTAACCGACTGAGCCACCCAGGTGCCCCAGTATAGACATATCTCTTACATATATTTATCATACACACATGTGCACGCACACTCATAAGCTCTTTGAAATACGATAGTGCAGTCCGTTGTCCACTTGCACTTCTGACATTGAACTTTTTGTTGCTATTACCTAAACTTTTGTAAAAATTTGAGGTAAATCTTCCCACTCTTGTTTTTTCCATTCCATAGTCTGTGCTAGATAATTTGGACCCAAACTATCAATAGCTAATTTTCTGTAGCAATGTTGTAGTCTGTGTTAAATGGCTTCCAACAGAAAGTGGGAACGTAACAATATTAACGCTGGATACTGAATTGTACTTTTTTCTAGGTTTTTAAAAAGAATATTGTCTATCACTGATTTATAATAGCATTATTGAGATCTAGTGGGCATGCCACAGAATTCCCCCATTTAAAGTCTACATTTCAGTGTCTTTAAACATATTACCAAATTGTGAAACAATCACCACTATTTAATTGTAGGACATTTCCACCACCCTCAAAACAGACTTTTACCTGTTAGCAGTCATTCCCCATCCCCCTTTCTATACAGACCATAACAAGCACTAGGTTACTTTGTGACTCTAATATTTGCCTATGCTGGAAATTTCATGTAAATGGAATCATATATTCAGTTCAGGTCATGATCTCAGGGTGGTGAGATCAAGCTCCGCTTAGCGTGGAGCCTGCTTAAAATTCTCCCACTCCCTCCCTCTGCCCCTCTCCCCCTCCGCTCGTAGGCTTGTGCTCACTCTCTGTCTCTGCCTCTCAAAATAAAATCACCAAATAAATAAATAAAAAGTAAATGGAATCAAAGAATATGTGGCCTTTTCTGGCTGACTTCTTTTATTTAGCATCATGTTTTCCATATTCATTCATATGATGGCATGGATCAGCACTTTGTTCCTTTTTATGGCCAAGTAATAATCCAAGGTGTACCTATAACACATTTTGAAGGTCCATTTATTAGCTGATGGGCATTTAGATTGCTTCTATTTTTTTCTTTTGGCTATTAGGAATAATGCTGCTGTGGAACCTTTGTGTACAAGTTGTGTGACTAGGTCTTCAGTTCTCTTGTGTGTATACAGAGGAGTGGAGCTGTGAGGTCATATGGTAGCAATAGATTTCACTTTTTGAGGAGCTGCCAGACTATTTTCCGAAGGGGCTGCACAATTTTACAACCCCAGCAGTGAAGTATAAGGGTTCTGCTTTCTCCACGTCCTTGCCAGCATTTGTGTCTGTTTCTAATTTTAGTCGTCCTGCGGGGTGTGAAGTGGTATCTCATCGTGGCTTGGATGTGCATTTCCATAATGACTAATCATGTTGAGTGTCTTTTCATGTACTTTCTTGGTCATGTGTATATCTTCCTTGGGTGAATGTCTATTCAGATGCTATTTTTAAAAACACTTTTAAGTGTATGATTTAGTGGCATTAAGCATAGGCACATTGTTGTGTGATTATCACCACCATCCTTCTCTAGAACATTTTTTTTTATCTTCCCAAACTGAAACTCTGTATTCAATAAACAATAACTCATATCCCGCTCCCCCAGCCTTTTGCAACTATAATTCCATATAACTTCTGTCTCTATGAATCTGACTACCCTGGGGGCCTCATATAAGTGGAGTCATACAGTATTTGACATTTCGAGACTGGCTTATTTCATGTAGCATGATGTCTTCCAGATTCATCCATGTGGCAACTGTGTCAGATGCCTTTCTTCATACCCACTAATGCGCTTCATTCCAGGCCTTGTCCTTGACAGCAGGGTTTCTCAACTTTGGCACCATTGACATTTGGGGGCTGGCTGATTGTTTTGTTGTTGTTGTTCGTTTTGTTTTGTTTTCTAGGGTTTTTTTTTTATTATACAGAAATATTTTTATACATTTATATTTCTTACACATTTATACGTTTATATTTATTTCATTTTACAATTTTTTATTAAATTTTTTATTTTAATTCCAGTAGAGTTAACATACAGTGTTATATTACTTTCAGGTGTACAAATAGGGACTCAGCAATTCTATACATTACTCAGTGTGCATCACGATAAGCGCACTCTTCATCCCCATCCCCCCACCTACCTCCCCTCTGGTAACCATCAGTTTGTTCTCTATAGTTAAGGGTCTATTTCTTGACTTCTCTCTCTCTCTCCTTTTTTTCTTTGCTCATTTGTTTTGTTTCTTAAATTCCATATATAAGTGAAATCATGTGGTATTTGCTTTTCTCTGACTTATTTCGCTTAGCATAATACTCTCTAGCTCTACCCATGTCATTATAAATGGCAAGATTTCATTCTTTTTTATGGCTGAACAGTACTCCATTATATATATATATATATATATATATATATATATATATACACACACACACACATACACACACACACTCTCTATATATGCTCTGTATAACTATATGCTCTACCTATGTTGCTCATATATACCCAACATAGGGCTTGAACTAACAACCCCATGATCAAGAGTTGCATGCTTAACCGACTGAGCCAGCCAGGCACCCCTATACCACCTCTTCTTTATCCATTTATCAATCGATGGACTCTTGGGCTGCTTCCATAATTTGGCTACTGTAGATAATGCTGGAATAAACAAGAGGTTCACGTATCCCTTTGAATTAGTGTTTTTATATACTGGGGTAAATACCCAATAGTGTAATTGATGGATCGTAGGGTAGTTCTATTTTTAATTTTTTGAGTAAACTCCATACTGTTTTGTAGTTTTGATTTGCATTTCCCTGATGATAAGTGATATTGAGCATCTTCACGTGTCTGTTGGCCATCTGAATGTCTTCTTTGGAGAAATGTCTGTTCATGTCTTCTGCCCATTTTTTCATTGGGTTATTTGTTTTTTGGGTGTTGAGTTGTATCAGTTATTTATATATTTCCATACTAACCTTTTATCAGATATGTCATTGGCAAATATCTTCTCCCATTCAGTAGGTTGCCTTTTAGTTTTTTTGATTGTTTCCTTTGCTGTGCAGAAGCTTTTTCCAGTTTTATGGACATATAATTGACATACAATATCGTGTAAGTTTAAGGTGTACAACACAATGACTTGATGTACTTATGTATTATGAAATGATCATCACATTAAGTTTAGTTAACATCATCCCATGGAGTTACAACTTTTTTCCTTGTGATGAGAACTTTTAAGAACTACACTCTTAGCAACTTTTAAATATACAATATAGTAGAACAAAAAATATATATATACAATATAGTATTATTAACTATAGTCACCATGCTGTACATTACATCCCCAAGGACTTATTAATTTTTTAAGATTTTATTTTTAAGTAATCTCTACATCCAACGTGGAGCTCGAACCCACAACCCCAAGATCAAGAATCACATGCTTCACCAACTGAGCCAGCCAGGTGCCCATAACTTACTAATATTAAAACTTTTGACCACCTTCACTCAATTTCCCTCACCCCCCACTGACTCCTCATGCCCACCTCTGGCAACCACAAATCTGATCTCTGGTTCTATGAGTTTGTTTTTTTTAGATTCCACATATAAATGAGATCACATAGCATTTGTCTTCCTCTGTTTGACTTACTTCACTTATCATAATGCCCTCAAAGTTGATCCACGTTGCTGCAAATGGCAAGATTTCTTCTTTTTTATGGCTGAATACTATTCCATTGTGTATATATACCACATTGTCTTTGTCCATTTGTCAGGGGTCACTGAGGTTGTTTCCATGTCCTGGCTATTGTAAATAATGGTGCAGTGAGGAGGCTGTCTTGTTGTCGGTGCTATCCTGTGCGTTGTAGTCCCTCTGGCCTCTACCCTGCTATATGCTAGTAGCATTTCCCCAACTGTGACAACCAAAAATCAGTGAAAATATTGTCAAAATCCCCGAAGTGGAAAATCAGCCTCAGTAAGAACCATCCCCCTAGTGCCTAGCACAGTAGAGCTGAGAACAGGACTGGTTCTTGGGAAAATTCTAGATTTGCAGTGGCTTAAAGGCCAAGAGCCTCAAGACTTAAAGGATTGATACTCAGAGCTGAAATCCCAGATTCCAGGTGGCCTTGAAGCATGGCAACCATCTATGCCCCCTTTCCCCAAATAAGTTATCATTTCTCATCATTTTATTCCTCTGGTGATAATGAATTGTTAAACATATAAAAAAATTTTTATTTCTATTACATGTTTAGCCCTCTTATTTTAACACAATCATGAATCAGAAAAATGACTCTTTGGCAAACCACAGGCCCTGATTCTTGGTTTGAAATAAGTCATCTTAGGCTTCAAGGTCTTTTCCAAGCCCCAAGATGCTTTAACCTCAGGTATGAAGGACCATCCTGGGGAGAAAGCACCTTATCAGGACCCCTTTAAGGACAACATGCTGGTGGTGAGAGCCCACTGGACCTTTTTTAAAAAGATTTTATTTATTTATTTGAGAGAGGGAACACAAGTGTGGGGAGCAGCAGAGGCAGAGGGAGAAGCAGACTCCCCTCTGAGCAGGGAGCCTGATGTGGGGCTAGATCCCAGGACCCCGAGATCATGACCTGAGCCGAAAGCAAGACTCTTAACTGACTGAACCACCCAGGCATCCCCCACCCCCGCCACTGGACCTTTTTATTGATCTTCTTTGATTCCTTTCTATGCTCTGCTTGTTACAACGCCCAACCAGTCCTTCTACCCTCTTCTGAAATGCTCGATCTGTTCCTCATTTAGATAGATTATATCACTCCCTTCTTCCATTCAATTCATTCATTCATTCGACATATATTCACTGAGGGCCCACTTTGTGTCAGGCACTAGACTGAATACCATTGATACAACAGTAAAAAAGACAAACTTATTCCCTGACCTTATAGAACTTTCATTCTATTGGTGCAATTGAGAGGAATTGATAAGCCCAAATAATACAATTACAAAATGAGATAAGTACTTGAAAGAAGAAAAGCAGGGATTTTAAATAGAGAATTATATTAATGAATTACAGGACAAGCTGGTAGGAAAACCTCTCAGAAGATGTGATAATTAAGCTGAGATCTGAAGGATGAGAAGGACCAACCATGAGAAGGGTGAAGACAAAAGAGTTCCAGGAAAAGAGACCAGCATGATCAAGGGCCCTGAGGTGACTCTTTGCAGTTGGTTGCAAAAATGGCCACAATCCTTTTTTTCTCCCTCTGACAAAGCCCTTTGCAATGTGACTTTAGCTCATCTCACCAAGAGGTAGAATCTGTTTTTCTATCCCTTGAACCCAGGCTGGACTTGTGCCTTACTTTGGCCAATAGAATATGACAGAAATGAGAGTATGTCAGCTCAGAGCCTAGGCCTCAGGGGATACTGCACACCTCTTTCTCTGGGAACCTACCCAGTTGCCATGTGATCAAGCCAGATGAGCTTGCTGGAGGATGAGAGACCACGAAACACACATGACTTCCAGTTGAGGCAAACCATCTTAGAGCCAGCAGCCAGCAGCCCGCAGCTGACCCAGCAGGTGCACACAGCTCTAAGAAAAAACCTAGCCAAGACCAGGTGAACCACTAGCTGAGCTCTGCTCAAATTGCCAATCCAGGGAATTTTGAGCTAAATTGTTTTGGCACTGATTTGGGAGTAGTTACGCAGCAAAAGATAATCAGTAGACATTTTAATGAAAACATTTAATGAAATCCTTACCAGAGTAAACCTTCACTTACCCTGCTCTAAACCTCAAAGCACTCTGTGCTTTTAGAATCATTGGATGATCAACTTTGTATATAAGAACATACACCAATCATTTATAAACCCGGCCCTTTCAAAGACCACCTGGCAAAGTTATTCGCCCAGTTTCACACTGAAGGGCTTGATCAGAATGAACTGAAGCAGAGTGGCATCACCACAAGCTTCTAGTACCAGAAGGCAGAAAAGAACTCAGATGAAAGACCCTCACTTCAATAAAACATCGGGAAGGAGACATGCTCAAGAAAATTCAAAAATTCAAAATTACATTATAGTGAGATGCTCCCAGAGATTGGCCTGCTTCTGCAAGAAGAGTCACAGAAAGGCAGCTTTCCTCCCAAAGATAAGTTTTTTTTTTTTTTCAGAATTCAGACAACTATAGAAAGAGAAGACCAGGGGAATCAGAAACTGTAGACTCAAAAAAGAGGGGCACTTGACTATGTGGCTTTCCGCAAGGTAATATGTAATAAAGGCCAAGTTCACCTGTGATTGATTATCAGTGGATTCAACTTAATAACTCCCTTTGGGAACACTCCATACATAAAAACCACAACAGAAAGCCAGAACAGGTGCGATTTGTTGAGCAGACCTCAGAAAATCCCAGGCCAACACATCAAGCCTTTCACATCCCTGGACCACAACCACTAGCAAGCAGGTTGGCCTGGCTCATCATAGTAAAGTGAGGCCAGGCTGAATACTATGCCTGAAACATCAGCAAATTTCCTGGCAAGGGAGTTAAATTGCAGCCAGGCCTTTCTCAACCCTGAGGAGGTTACTGATCTGAAGTTCTCCAGTGGACCGAAGCCTTTTACCCTGGGCAGGTGGTTCCGGAAGTGTGGTCCCCAGACCAGCAGCATCAGCATTCACTGGAGAAAGGTTAGAAATGCAAACTCGGGGGCCCTTCCCAAGACCTATTGAATTGGAAACCCTGCAAGTGGGGCCTAGCAATCTGTATTCTAACAAGCCCTCCAGGTGATTTTGAGGCAGGCTCAAGTTTGAGAACCTCTGTTGTAAGCAGTTGTGGTTGGCTTCATCCCTGGAGTGAAACTTTAAGTCTTAAATGGCCAGTTAGAGCAAGCCTAGTACTCCTTTGAGTTGTTGGGCTATAGTCCAACCCCTTATTTGATGCTCATATTCCCTACCTTGTAGTTCCCATTCTTTTGCATGTCGATGTTCAGGGGTGTTTTTTTTAGCACCATTTGTAGAAAAGACTATCTTACCCATTGAAAGGTCTTGGCATTGTCAAGTATAATTTGATCATGTATGCAAGGGCTTATTTCTGGGCTCTCTCTCTCTTATTTATGTATTTATTTTTTGTAATCTCTACACCAATGTGGGGCTCGAACTCATGACCCAAGACCAAGAGTCAGTTACATGCTCTACCAACTGAGCCAGCCAGCTGCCCCCGGGCTCTCTATTCTAGTCCATTGATCTATATGTCTATCCTTATGCTAGCACCGTACTGTTTTGCTTACCATATCTTTATAGAAAGTTTTTAATTCAGAAAGTGAATCCTCCAATTTTATTCTTCTTTTTCAAGATTGTTTTGGCTCTTCAGGGTCCCTTGAGATTCCATATGAATTTTAGGATGGATAGTTTTTCTATTTTGGGATTTTGGTAGAGACTGTATTGAATCTGTACATTGTCTTGGGTAGTAACATTAAGTCTTCCAATCCATGAATATGGGGTGTCTTTCCATTTATTTGTGTCTTTCATAATTTTTTCAGCAATATTTTTTTAGTTTTTAGTGTAGAAGTCTTTTACCTCCTTGGTTAAGTTTACTCCTCTTTTATTCTTTTCAACGCTATTGTAAGTGGAATTGTTTTCTTCATTTCCTTTTCAGTTTGTTCATTGCATGGAAATGCAACTGTTTTTTGTATCCTGCAGCTTTGCTGAATTCATTTGTTAGTTCTAGGAGATTTTGTGGTATCTTTAATGTTGTCTACATATAAGATCATGTCACCTGTGAACAGAGATGATTCTACTTCCTTTACAATTTGGATGCCTTTTATTTATTTTTCTTGCCTAATTGTATGAGGTAGAATGTCCAATACTACATCGAATAGAAGTGGCAGAAGGGAAGATTCTTCTTTTGTTCCTGATCTTCGAGGAAAAGCTTTCAGTCTTTGACCATTGAATATGATGTTAGCGTGAGTTTTCCACATATGGCCTTTATTATGTTGAACCATTTTTGCATTTTCAGCTCCAGAATTTGTTTGGTTCCTTTTAATAACGTCTATCTCTTTGTTGCGATTCCTATTTTGTTCATATATCATTTTCCTGATTTACTTTATTTTTTTGTCCATATTTCTTCTAGTTCTTTGACCATATTTGAATTCTTTCTACTAAGTCGGATGCCTGTTTTTTCAGTGACAGTTTCTGCTACTTTATTTTCTTCCTTTGAATGGACCATATTTTCTTGTTTCTTTATATCCTTTATGATTTTTTTTGATTGGGCATTTGAAAAAAAACAGCCACCTTCCAGTCTTTGCACATTAGCTCTGTGCTGAAGTCTTTTGCGATTTTGCTGGGTGTGCCCTGAGCCTTGGGTTCAGCTCATGGAGAAAGCTTAAGATCTTCTCAGGTCTTTTCTAAGCATGCATCTTATGTGGGCTTGTGTCTGGCTTTTTTGATTCTTCTGTATATACAGCTGCTTTTTTAAATGTGTTAATTTCTCAAATAGTCTCACACCAGCTTCTTTCTGGATCCTTAGCTGGCCTATTATATGTCTGTACCCATTATATCTTGCCAAAGGGTCTTAGTCTCCCTGCAGCTTTCCTAAGCCCCAGTGCTTCTCCTCACCTGAGATCTGAGTTGAGCAAAACAGAGACTAGTCCATCAGGCATCCCCCAGCTAGGTTAGAATGTTGCAAATAAAGTCTGTGCTGCTCCTTCTGGTTCTAGGTAGGGAATTGGGAACTGGGCTGCCACCTTCTCCCCCGCCAAAACCATGCTGCACCAGGGAGGGAATGGGCAAGGGTGACAAAAATGCCACAAATTTTCCTTCTGTCTTGAATGTAGCTTTTTCTTGATTGGGCATTCACTTGGTTGCTGTAGACCTTTGACTGTTTTCCACTGCTACTATAAGATTATTTAGCCAGATTTTTTGGTTTTGGTGTTTCCATAGGGAACAAGACCTTGGAGCTTCCTATCCCACCATTTTGCTGAAGTTGCTCAAGGCTGAATCCTGTACTACACAGTGTGTGCTTGTTTCTTGGGTGATTGCTAGTGGTTTTTAAAAATTATTTCAATTCCTATGGTAAGTTCCTTGAAGATAAGAATCATATTTTCTGCATCTGGAGCTCTACCTCTTCCAATCCAGCCAGCACCTAACAAAGGGCAAGACACACAGTCAGTGTCTATATAGACTTGGGGAACAAATGGTCCTCTACCTTTTTCAGAATTCAAGGTAAGGACCGTTTGTCATCACTCATTCAATAAATATTCATCTAACACTTACTATCTGTATTAAGTCAGGGTTCTTCAGAGAAACAGAACCAATAGGATATATATAATTAGATAGATAGATAGATAGATAGATTTATTATAGGAATTGACTCACATGGTTATGGAGGCTAAGAAGTCCCCTGATCTGTTGTCTGCATGTTGGAGAACCAGGAAAGCCATTACTATAATTCAGTCCAAGTCCAAAGGCTTGAGAATTAGGGGACCAATGGTCTAAGTCCTAGCCTGAGTCCAAAAGTCTGAGAACCAGGAGTGTTGATGCCTGAGGGCAGGAGAAGATGGATGTTTCTGCTCAAGTAAAAAGAGTGAATTCTCCCTTCCTCTGCCTTTTTATTCTATTCAGGCCCTCAATGGATTGGATAATGCCCACCCACACTGGTGAGGGCAATCTTTACTTAGTCTACTGATTTAAGGACTAATCTCTTTCAGAGACACCCTCACAGATACACCCAGAAATAAGGTTTTACCAGCTATCTGGGTACCCCTTAGACCAGCCAAGTTGACAAATACAATTAACCATCACACTATCTGTCAGGCGTTGTACTAAGCGCTGGGAATACGGTAGTGATCTAATATGCAATATCCCTGCCCTCACAAAACTCAGTGTTTTTTGTCTTAATTTCTCTTAATTATGTGCACAATGAAACCCTCTCTCTTCCTTTAATTTCAGTAATCATGAACGTCAGAAAAAGAAACGATAAACCTATTAATATTGCTTCCTAATACCATCCTTCACTACTGGATTTAGATTTCACATGGTTTGGAGAGGACCTTAAAAATCTGAATTCCAAGGGCGCCTGGCTAGCTCAGTCAGCAGAACATGCGACTCTCGATCTCAGGCTTGTGAGTTTGAGTGCTACGTTGGGCATGGAGTCTACTTAAACAAAAACAAAAACAAAAAAATCTGAATTCCAGGCCACAAATCCTATGAAATTCAGATTTATTTTTTCTGTTTGCCAAATGAAATAAATTTGAGTTGAATTGAGTTAAATGGAAATATTTCAGCTCAGCTGGGGTGTGATGATCAAATGATCACAGGGATAGGACCTGATTGTTAAGAACCAAAGTATTTATGACATAACCCAGGAAAAACCACGAGTCAAAGGAGAGTCAAGGACTATAGCACTGATGTGCTATGCTTGTCCACTGTCTTTCCCTCTATAGCCTTGGCTACCTAATGTCTTGAGAGTTTTGGACTAGATCAGTATCTTTTTAAATTGTGTTTTGCAGAGGTCCAGGTCTCCAGGATCCCCATCCCTACTGCAAACAAACTAACGTATTCTGTTAGAAGAAAAGTTTCCAGGGCTTTACAAATTGAAAACACTGAATTACATGATCCCAATGGTCTCATCAAGCTCTGAAATCTATGACCCTATAATTCATCATTATGACCTCTCACAAAAAAATAATGCAGTGCCCTCTCCAACTTCATTGTTCTTAAGTCATCTGTCAACAAGAAGATTTCGTGGATAAAATTCTATAGGTCTAAGTTCCTGATAGACCCTGTGGTGGATACCAAAGTAGATCAAGATGTGGTCTCGCACTTCTTACAATGCAGATCAATTGCTCATTAGAAATCTCCCCAGGGTAGGTTATTTGTGGTTATCCCTTCAGTGAGTCCTTTAAAATAGTTTCGTCAGACCTAGAATCACAGGATCTTAGGGCTGGAAGGGACCTTAGGGACTTCCACAAAGATATCATTAAAATAAACTTAAGTATCTATTATTTGCCCTCCTTTTAAAAATGTCTCAAGAGAACCCTGAACATTAAACTTGCACTGAAGCATGCTTCCTTGTTCAAGGGTTTTAAAAATATTCTAAATATATGGGGTTCTTGGCTTTGTGCCCAGGATCTTGTCTTTTAGGATAGAAGTTTAAGATAAATGACACTTCCAATTATAATTTCTCCCTGAGGAATCATCTCCAACTCACTTCAATAATAGTTACCTGGGGCAAGCAGCCTGGGGTTTCACAGAAGGCTCTAGGATCTGAAAACGTGCACGGTTGATAATTAAAGTCCTCGTCCATTTGACCTAAATCTTTCTCTGGCCTTTGTGACATTTGCCTGTACAGGGAGAATCCTATTTTAACAAGCTTGACTAAGACACCAAAATTTCTAGTTTTATCCTAATCTCCATAAGAGGGAAACCTACTGTTACAGGTAGAGGAAGAGCCAACTGGTTGTGGTTTTAATTTTTCTTACACAAAGCAAATGTTTGTTATTGTACTTGATTTGCAAAGAGTGCAAGTGTTGGGGGTGGGTAGTGTTGGGGAGGTATAGCTATGAGGACATGTTTTGCCTATTCCGAAGCGAAAGTGTTGGAGAAAGAATATGCAGATTTGTCTTTCTTCTGTACAGCTGTACAGAAGGTCCTTGAAATTCTGAAATATCACTGTGATATGTGATTTGCCTCACAAAGCCTCTGTGTTCTGCAAAAGAATCACCGCCTTCTTAGATTCCCTTCATTTCTGCTCACTTTCATTGCCAGTGCCAGCAGTAGGCTTTCTTTTCAGGGCCTTTATTTTACGCGGTGTGCAGTAGGGGTGGACAGGAGCAAAATTGTTTTGACTTCATCGGCGTTCCTGTTCTGAGCTGGGAAATCTGGGCGGTTGGCTCGACTTAACACATGTTGGTCAACCATTGTCTTATTCTGCATCTCAGCCCGGTAGGGAATGAAGTTCAGACTTGTACCTCAGGAAATCACGACATGGTGTGGACATCCTGGATTTCCCCTAAACATAGAGATCTCGAAAGTTAAGCCTGTGAATGCCCAAGGCACATTATATTTGAAAACATTTAGGGGCACCTGGGTGGCTCAATGGGTTAAGTGTCTGCCTCCGGCTCAGGTCAGGATCTGGGGGTCCTGGAATGGAGCCCACGTCAGGAACCCTGCTCCGCGGAGAGTCTGCTTCTCCCTCTTCCTCTGCCCCTCCTCCCTGCTCATTCTCTCTCTCTCTCAAGTAAATAAAATCTTAAAAAAAAGAAAAGAAAAGAAAACATTTAAATGTTTTTAGAAAGCTGGATTAATGCTTTGGGAAATTTTAGAATAAAAATTCCTATTCTGGTGAAGATAGTTGCTTTGGGAATTAGAGACATGTTAGCCAAGCTTTGTGTATCAGAGCAGTAAAGCCGATAGGTCTCGGCTTTAGTCAAGAGGTGGTGAGAATGAGGGATGTGACAGATATTGGAAGCAACAGTGTCAGAAATTGTAGATGGCTTTGCTTGGTATTTCCAAAGGGCCCAAACTACAAGTTTCTGATGTCAGTTTTAGCTCTGGGATCATAATCTCTCTAAAATTCTATACTAGTCATCATTCTTAGTGGTTTTAATATACATATAGATGATCCTTCCTCCACTCTGGCCTCTCACTCCTTGAACTCCTCTCCACCAATGATCTTGTCTCCGAGCCGCCTTGACCTCTCTCCCCAGAATCTCACTGCCACTACTGACCCCAAACTCATTTTTAAGCTCCCCACTCTGGGGACCATCTCCTAACCCTCCAGCTCCCTTGTCTTTGAACCGGAACTCCCTTAACCGCAGTGTCCTAAAGTCTGCTGATCGTACCATCTGTTCACTGATCCTCGGCCCCTCAAAGCTTCACTTCCTTCCTGGCATTAAATTCTCTAGTCCGGGGCACCTGGGTGGCTCAGATGGTTAAGCGTCTGCCTTCAGCTCAGGTCATGATCCCGGGATCCTGGGATCGAGCCCTGCGTTGGGCTCCCTGCTCAGCGGGGAGCCTGCTTCTCCCTCTGCCTCTGCCTCTCTCTCTCTCTCTCTCTCTCTCTCTCTCTCTGTCTCTCATGAATAAATAAATAAATAAATAAATAAATAAATAAAATCTTAAAAAAAATAAATTCTTCAGTCCATCATTATGGTCATCCTCTTCAATCTCCTGGCCTCCATATTCCTGTTATTCTCACCTGGCAAACCCCCAACCTGGTGAGATCTAACTCTCCAACAGCACTGGACCTGCCTCTGTGCAGCCCACTCTAGCTAGAGAAAAGCACCAAGTTCTGCTGACTGCCCCCACTTTACCTCCAAGACCACAAACGTCCAGCACTGCCCAGCATCTGGGCAGCAATTTGGTCGGGTGGTAGTGGGAGAGAAGGGAAAGGAATAATGCTGGCAGCATTTAAGAGTTGAGATGGAAATGGCAGGGAGGGGGCCAAAATGGAAGCTCTTGAAATGTACTATTCCTTACTTCTTTCCTTCCCCAGGCCAGTTCTCTCCCATGTGCCTCGATGATTTCATAACTTCTCTAATTTTCTCAAGCTTACTGCTTATCCTTACTATTCTCACTGTCAGGTGATTGATTAACGAACATGCTTCTTCTCCTACGGAGAAAAAAAACAGCAGTCAGAAGAGACCTTCTACACTCCCACCACCAAATCTACCACGTTATCTACACCTGTACCATGTTCTCTACTTTCTTTTCTGTTCCTGCAGATGAGCTGTGTGTGTTCTTATGGAAGACCAGTGTCTTCCATAATGTGTACTAGCATACTGGTTTTTTTTAAAGATTTTATTTATGTATTTTGAGAGAGAGAGAGAAATGAGCGGGAGGGAGAGGGAGAGAGAATCTGAAACAGACTCTGCACTAAGTGTGGAGCTGGATGTGGGGCTCGATCCCATGACCAAGAGATCATGAGCGGAGCTGAAACCAAGAGTTGGCCGCTCAACCACCTGAGCCACCCAGACGCCCCTAGCATACTTGCATACTAGACCCCTTCCCATTTCACCTGACTCATCATCTCTCCTTCTCCACTGCATTATTGCCGTCAGTAGACCATCAACGCTATCGTTTCTCCCATCTAAAGGGCTAAATGGTGATAGAGTGAAGGGTATATGGAGGAAGGGAGAGATGAAAAGCCAAAACATACTTTAAGAAGCCATTCATTGCACAGTTCAGATGGATGATGAGGTGGGTTGAATTAAGACAATGGAAGCGAGGTCTGGATGGAGAAGATGGATTCGGGAGATATTTCAGTGACTGAATAAATAGAGTTTTGGGTTCCATTATATGGGGATAGCAAGGGGTTTGGAGGGAGAGGAAAAAGAGAGGGAGGACACTAAGATGACTCTGCCTGGGCCGAGTAAAGTGTCATCAACTAAGAAGTAGGGAAACTGAGTTGTGTTTGGGGCTTGTATCTGTTTGCTGGGGCCGCCATAACGAAGTGCCTCAGACTGGGTGGCTTAAACAACAGAAATGTATTTTCTCACAGTTCTGAAAGCAAAAGGCTGAGATTGAGGTGTCACTGGGGTTAGTTTCTTCTGAGGCCTCTCTCCTCGGCCCGTCAATGGCCATCTTCTCCCTCAGTCTTCACATGGTCTTTCCTCTGTGCATGTCTGTGTCCTAATCTGCTTGTCCTTATAGGACACCAGCTGTATTGGATTAGGGCCCATCCTAATGACCTCAATTTACCTAATTACCTCTGTAAAGACCGTATCTCCAAATACAATCACATTATGGGGTACTGGGAGTTAGGACTTCAACATATGCATTTAAAGAGGACACAAATCCACCCATAACAGGGCTAATATTAGTTGAGGTATTTGTGGGGCATCCAGTTGAGGTGTCTTCTAGGGGTGGACTGGGGCTGGAAATGGGAGTCCTCCTTATAATAGTGAACAAGAGCTCCCAGAGAAAGACTATAGAAGAAAAGCAAAGAGCCAAGGATTGAACCTCACAAAATGCTGGGATTTGAGTGGCATTCAGAGATAGAGCGCTAAGACATGGCAATTTTAATAGGATAGCAGGGGCCAGCTAATGGAACAAGAAATAGCTTGGACTTGTAGAAGTAAACAATAGTACATTTCAAGAGCTTCCATTTTGGCCTCCTCCCTGCCATTTCCATCTCAACTCTTAAATGCTGCCAGCATTATTCCTTTCCCCTCTCTCCCACTACCACCCGACCAAATTGCTGCATAGGGCTGCATTCCCAAATTGGTTTAGTTCTATTTAAAGAGCACATTATGCAGCTCAACGAGCAACTCTCTAGGTGCCATTTGAACGGCACTGGCAGATTAATGGTCGTGACCTACACATATATACATAAACACATACCTGCTTCCGATACCCTCACCCCATCCCCAGAGGGGCCATGAAAGATGTGTGGCCTTTGCTAATGGCAGACCACTGACAAATGACCCTGCCTTTGCCTCCGGTGGGTCCACAGCAGGACTCAGAGAGCGGAAGAGTCCAGGGGCAGAAAAAATCTCCACCCTCAGCATCATGTTAGTTTCCGTTTAATAAATATGTATCCAGCAAGGTTGTGCTTATAATAATTTTCCCTGGACTGCCACTCAGTGGCCACTCAGAGAAATACCCAGAAGAGAGCTGCCCGTTCTGGAATATCTCTAGTGTCTTTAGGGAGGGCCAAATGTGAATGTTTGAACTACATTTCATTTTCTTTGTTTGTTGGAAAAAAAGCAGGCTGAAATCTAGGTTAGTGTTATTCAATGTTGAGCAGTAACAGTCTTCAAGGATAGGCTCTTGTCATTGTCCAACTTTAAATACGTAGGTCTATGTATTTAGAAGTCTCGTCACGGGTATTTCCCAGAGGTTCAGAGGAGTTTCAAGGATTCTTCTGCAAGCGTTTTTCTCTATCGAGACCCCCAAACACCCCCTCCCTGCCAAGTCACCCCATTTGTGCTGTCTGTGCCCCTTCCTTGGGGGTGATGTTCCTGTGAGGCACCTCACACTCCCGTCAGCCATCTGTAATCTCGGCACTTTCTAAATGTGGGGTGAAGGGGGCAGACAGAGCAGTAGAATCAGGAGCCATAATCAAGGGAAACACTGAGTTATGGCACGAAATAGTCTAAAATCATGACTTTAATGAAAACTTTATTTTTTAATGTTATGAAAAGGTTTTTTTTAAGATTTTATTTATTTATTTGATAGAGAGAGAGCACAAGCAGGGAGAACAGCAGGCAGAGGGAGAGGGAGAAACAGACTCCCCGCCAAGCAACGAGCCCGATGCGGGGCTCGATCCCAGGACTCTGGGATCAGGACCTGGGCTGAAGGCAGACGCTTAACCATCTGAGCCACCCAGGCGGCCCTATGAAAAGTTTTTTAAGGAAGTTTTTAACTCATTGCAAAAAAAAAAAAAGCTTTTAAAAATATACTTTATTGTTTACACTGGAAAATATATTTTTTAAGATTTTATTTATTTATGAGAGAGAGAGAGGGAGTAGGGATGAGGAGCAGAGGGAGAGGGAAAAGCAGACTCCCTGCTGAGCACAAAGCCCCACGCGGGGCTTGATCTCAGGACCCTGAGATCATGACCTGAGCCAAAACCAGGAGTCGGACACTCAACCGACTGCACCCCCCAGGCGCCCCTCATTGGAAAATATTAATGCTTGTTTCATTGCAGGAGTTTCCGGAAAATCTGAGAGCCAAATTTTCAACCAGCATCCATGATTTTATTGCTTCCAAGGGCTTCTCGTCTCTGTGTAAAAGCCAGATACCTTACTAGATTTGACAAGGTTCTACGCGGCCTGACCTCCTGCTACCTCTCTGATCTCATTTCCTGCCACCACTCCTCCCAGTCCGCTCCAGTCACACTGACGGGCCTACCCAGAACACTCTTCCCCCATAGCCTCATGACTTGCCTCTTTCCTCAAATGTTACCTTCTCAGCAAGGCCTTCCTTTACCACCATAATCAGGTGTGAGTGACCCACTCCCTGTATCTCTTTCCTACTTTATTCAGAGAACTTTTAACTTATTACCTTCTTATTATTATATATATATGATTTTTTTGTTCATTTCTTTGTTGTCTGTCTCCTTACCTAATAGAAGGTAAGCTCTAAGAGGGCAGGAATTTTTGTCTGAATTTTTTAGAGCTGTTTCCTCAGTACCTAGAATAGGGCCATAGCCCCTAGTACATACTCAGCGAATAGTAAGTGCTCCATCTGCTTTGCAGTATCATTCACAACAGCCAACACATGGAAACAACCTAGGTGTCCATCATTGGATGAATGGATAAAGAAAACGTAGTGCGTGTGCATGCATGTGCCCACATACACACAATGGGATACTATTAAGCCATGAAAATGAAGGAAATCCTGCCATTTGTGACAATGTAGACCGTGAGGGCTTTATGCTAAGTGAAATAAGTCAGACAGAGAAAGAAAAATACTGTATGGTCTCACTTATATGTGGAATCTGGGGGGGAAAAAACCCAATCTTACAGAAACAAAGATCAGATTGGTGGTTGCCAGAGGCAGGGGGTTGGGGGTGGGGGAATTGGATGGAGGTGGTCAATAGGTACAAACTTGCAGTTGTAAAATAAATAAGTTCTAGAGATGTAACATACAGCATGATGACTGGAGTTAGCAATACCATATTATATGTTTGGAAGTTGCTAAGAGAGTAGATCTTAAAAGCTCTTATCATAAGGAAAAAAACCTTGTCACTATATAAGGTGATGGATGGTAACTAAACTTATTGTGGCAATCATTTTGGAATATATCCAATTTATCAAATATATACATATATCAAATCATTATGTCATACGCCTTAAACTAATACCATGTTATGGTCGATTATGGATAAATAAATAAACTGGAAAAAAATTTAAATATATTGAATGAATGAAGGAGTAAATGAACATGGGTACAAATGAAATTAGAAAAAATATGAACCTGTTTTCTTAGTAGAAGAAAAACTTTCTTCTCTGGTTGCATTAAAGTGAAAAATTATCTGATCTCAATAACCCAATGAATCCTTGACTTTCTTTGTTTAGTGAACTCCTACACAGTCTTCAACACCAAGTCTGTGACATCCTTCCTCACCACCTCCTGCCCCAAGAGTAGTTACTTCATCTGTGATCCCATAGTACGTGTATATGCCTTGGTTTAGCATTTATCACACTATAATCCAATAATAATAGCAATAGTAATAAAACAATTGTAATATAATTAGTAGTAGTAGTAGTAATTAACACGTGAGGCCCTCCAGAATAGAAACTGCCTTATTTACCTCTGTAGCCTCTAAACCTAGTGCAATGCCTGGGACACATAAGGTGCTTAATAAATATTTGGTAAATGAATGAACAAATGAATGAATCATTGAACAAATGAATTCAGAGTTCAGTAAGCAAATAAAGGGTGAAACCTTATTAGCGCAAGGTTCCTAGCCATGCTAAACAGAGCTCCCTAAAAAAGCAAAGAACTACCACATTAGTTACTGCCTCTTTCAGACTTGCAAAGATTGATTTCCTGGACCACCCACTGTATTGGGTTATTACATCCCGTTATCAGCTGCAAACGTGCATGAATTGTTTTTCCAGTAGCAAGGATGGCTTATAAGCAGTGACTGGTAAGTTCAGCTGCTTAGACCAGAGTTTAAAAGGAGGCCAAGGTCATGGCTTGGTTTTCACAGTAGGCTACTTCACTTAATTCTGTAATCTGCCCATGGAACACATTTCTGCCTCTAGCTAGGGGATTTGTAAGTGTAAACCAGTTGTTAGGAGAGGCCATCACGGGGCGCCTGGGCGGCTCAGTCGGTAGAGCGCGCGGCTTTTGATCTCAGGGTCACGAGTGGAAGCGCCACGTTGGGCGTAGTGCTTACTTAAAAAGACAGTTGCTTCGGACAACTGTGGGGCCGAGCACCCTTTGGGGCCACTGCTCTGAAGTGAGGTGCTCAATCACTGTGGACACAATGCAGCCCGTAGCCACCGAGCGGTTTCTTCTGAACAAACCCGTCAATGGCCTCTCTCATCCACCCGATTTGCCGTGCAAATGGTAGTCTTTCTCCTGGCTATTTCGAGAAGGTAGAGATGTTAGTGCTGCACTGGAATCTGCCACAGATACAAAGTGTGCTATCCCAAGGTTGAATTGGGCTGAAACAGGTAGATAAGTCAAAAGGCACTGAATGGCCTTAAATGATCATATCCAAGGGACTCATCCACCCTCAGCAAGAGACTGTATACTTACCCCTTGCTGGGAGGGAAATGAACCTAGTATTTCACCAGCTTGTAACACGTCCATCTCACAGCGCTTACGGTCAGTGAGGCTTTGTCAGACCACAGGAACCAGGAAATTAGAAAGACACGAACGCTTGGAGGGGAAAACAATGGCGATCCAGTTCCCTGTGGTGCAAATGAAAAGGATCCAAGCCGACGCACCCAGCAGAAGGTGGGCGTCTCAAAGGTAAATGAAAGTCAAGCTCCCTTAGAACCACATTTCAAAACAGCTCAGGTTTGTTTCGAATCACACCTTCTGCACTCGGCTGAGTAAATGATAACTGGAGCCTGGCAACATCAGGCCCTTACCCAGGAGAGACTAGACTGCCCTGTAACAATATATACTAATTAAATTCAACTTGCTGAGTTTTGTTCCCGGTGTGACTTAATTCATATTGTGTCTTGTTATTGACTCGTGGCCGGAGAGAAGCAGAACTCTCTCTACAGCTCGTACACTTTGAAGTGCCACCCACAAGTGGAGAAAGATGCAAATCTGATGTCTTCTAAAGTGCTGAGCTTCCGTGGCAGAATTCTCTCCAGCCATTCGAGATGACAAGTATGTGGGCTCTGTTATCTATGATGTGTGTACACAATAACATTAAGTGAAAGAGTGTGTACACGTTGACTACAGAGCTGCAGGAACCCAGTCCGTGCATCAGCCCAGGTCATAAGTGAACTTGGAGTGACACAGATAGAATTGAATGTGCATCCGGTTCTGAGTCTTCTTATTTTTATTTTTTAGTAGAGTGGTTCAAGCTCACAATAAAAATAAATGGGGCGGGGGGGTGCCTGGGTGGCTCCATCGGTTAAGCGTCGGACTCTTGATTTTAGCTCAGGTCTTGATCTCAAGGTCATGAGTTCAGGTCCAGCACTGGGCTCCACGCTGGGCGTGGAGCTGAATGAATGAATGAAAGAATGGGGTAAAAATAATCCTGCTGTGGTTCCAAACCCGTGTAGCAGTGAAGCACGTATTGAAATCCAAGTCCATCAATTCCAGAAAGGGAGCAAACAGTGGAAGGATGACATAGTGACACAGCAAACAAAGGGACTTGCCTAGAAACACAATGCTGAGACGGCGATGGGCTGAAGCGGAATGTTAATGAACGTGTAGATGCGCTGGACACTCTCGAGCTGTGTGCATTCTGTTTGAACAGCACTCCCCCCAACCCCCGGAACGAAGGAGGCCTGTTTACTTTTCATAAGCCTACACTCGAGTCACGTGTGTGGGTATAGCCATTTTTTCAAAGGGACCTAAGGAAGAATTGAAATTGTTACAGAAGCGTCAGGCCTGAGTCCCAAGGCCTTGGCTTTGTCTCCGGAGAGGGAAATGGAGGCCCTACCAGAGAGCTGGGGACACCCACCGTAGCGACCCAGAGGCCACATCCTGCGGTGACAGAGCAGCAACACCGAGCTCTGCTTTAATGAGAAGCCACTAAGACAGACACGCCGATAATAAACCAGGAGTCTCCCGGCATCGATGCGCAGTAGGTGTTAAGCACAACGCTTCATATGGTTACAACCATAACCCCCCCACCCAGAGGAATTGATGTACATCATCTCAGAACACTGTTTGTAGCTTTTGTAAACTTACAGGATAGATCAGAGGGACCATTCTCGGAACAGCGTCTTCAGTGATGACACCAACAATGAAGGGAGGGGGACAGGATTGGGATTTCCGGCAGCTTCAGGAGGAAAATGGAGGCCAGCGTGATATCTCTACCAAGGCCACAGATTATGGCTTGATGCAACAACGTTCTCAGAAATAAAACTTCTCTGCATTGACCGATCAACACAACACACAAGTCCATCCAGGGAGGTCCCTGACGCAGAGCCCGACGGTGCCACGGTTGAGATCCCGACGTTGCTGCACCCACACATGGGAGGGAGTGGGGAGGGCCAGGGGGCCTCAGACGAGGTCTTTATTTCATAGACTGTGAGTGCAGTGAAGGGCTGACCTGCACTGATCCAAAGACAGAAACAAAAACGGAAACACGGCTGCTTGAAATGCATGTTGATACACCGCTCACTGAGGCCTCTGCACCAGGTGACAAAGTGATGGACCCAGTCCAAGGGAACAATGGCAGAAGAAATTGCCTGGAATAATGATCTGGCTGGCATCACTGAGCCAGGCTGTTGGGAAAGCCAATCGTGACGTTTACCCTGGCACGGCTTCTGACTTCGAATGGAGAATCCTTTGTTCTATTTTGCTGACACCTAGGCTAACGCAGGGCCCCCGAGGCGGATCTTTGCAAAGGACGGAGCCTTCTAGCAGGAGACTTCACCGTAGAAGCTTTCATCTCGGCAGTGTAGTATAAGGGCAAACGTTTAATGAGCACTTACTGCGTGCCACATGCCAGAAGAAAAGAGATGGCACCTTCCAAACAGGTAAATAAGGGGACTTTAATGAAGAGACTACTTGTAACAGTGTGGACAGAGTTAGGGAAACTCACAAAGCCTGTGGAAGCACAAGGGTGCTAGCATGAGCCGGGCGCCCTCACCACCCCAGGCTGGGGGTGCAAAAGACGGGGGGTGTGCCCTGAAAAAGCCGTGGGTGGCTGTGGGGAGAGGGATGCAGACGGCCTGCACCCGCGAAGCAAGGAGGAAGCCAGGTGAGGAAGTACACTGCCCCCACTCTCCTGATGCCCAGCCTCCAGCTAGTGCCTCCCTTGGCCCAATCCGACCGGAGGCCAGAGGGGAGAGGAGCCCGCTGACGCAGTCCATTAAGATCTGCATCCTGGTAGCAGAGCAGGATAGAGAAGCGGGGCGGGGGGGGCATGCAGAGGATATCCAGCACACCCCCACTTGACAAGGAAGCAAAATGAGGAAAAATCACTGTTCAGGGAGGAAATGGTGGCGCCCAGAGTCGAACCCAGAGCTGTCTGACTCGAGAGTCCCTCCTCAACTACTCTTTCAAGATTGTCTCTTTCTGGGCTCCCCTCCGCTTCCTGTCTCATCTCCTTCCAGTTCCCTCTATCCACACCCCCTCTTGCAGACTCTAGGCTCTGGCACATTCTGCTTCCAGCTAAACTGCCACTCTTCCAAGTAGTCTTCTCTAGCTGCAGAACCTACTGCAGCCTCTCCCTCTTCTGGAGCCCTGGGGTGCGGGGTCTGAACTCTCTAGAAGACCGCGAGCTCCTGCAAGGCAACGGCTCTACATTATTCGTATTTGTATCATCCCCACAATCCAGCCCAGTGCTGGACAGGTAGGAATTAATAAATATTTGCTGGTTTGGGGCATCTGGGTGGCTCAGTCAGTGGAGCATCCAGCTCTTGATTTCAGCTCGGGTCATGATCTCAGGGTGGTAGGATCGAGCCCCGCATCGGGGCTCCACGCTCAGCGGGGAATCTGCCTGGGATTTTCTCTTTCTCCCTCTGCCCCTCCCCCCTCACGCTCTCTCTCTAAAACAAATGTGTGCTGGTCTGCTGGGATGAATTTGGCAAGGCAAGGAAAACAGAAAAATTATCTCACCAAATGGAAACTAAAGTAGTTGGAGGGCACCTGGGTGGCTCAGTTGGTTAAGCGACTGCCTTCGGCTCAGGTCATGATCCTGGAGTCCCTGGATCGAGTCCCGCATCGGGCTCCCTGCTCGGCGGGGAGTCTGCTTCTCCCTCTGACCCTCCCCCCTCTCATGTGCTCTCTCTCTCATTCTCTCTCTGTCAAATAAATAAATAAAATAAAATCTTTAAAGTAGTTGGAAAAAAAAAACACTGAAAAATGTAAAAGTAGGTATATTCAAACTCCCAACATTATTTTGGGCTTCAGTATTTTATTTATGCCCCAAACAGGATTTATTAATTATAATTTTACTCTTTTGGATTTTATTTATTTGAACAATCTCTATGCCCAATGTGGGGCTCGAACTCACGACCCCAAGATCAAGAGTTGTGTGCTCTTCCGACCGAGCCAGCCAGGCGCCCAAGGTTTTAATTTAATTTAAGTTTTTGGATTTAAAACAAACACATCAATGATAATTTCTAAATCTACTTCTGGGGAAAAAACACCTTTAAAAATACATAAAAACAGATCTTTGAGCTCGCCGAGTAGACACCATGAGCAAAGCTCACCCTCCTGAGTTGAAAAAATTTATGGACAAGAAATTATCATTGAAATTAAATGGTGGCAGACATGTCCAGGAAATATTGCGGGGGTTCGATCTGTTTATGCATCTTGTGATAGATGAATGTGTGGAGATGGCGACTGGTGGGCAACAGAACAATATTGGAATGGTGGTAATACGAGGAAATAGTATCATCATGTTAGAAGCCTTGGAGTGAGTATAAACAATGGGTGTGTTCATCAGAAGAAATCAACTGTTTCCACATATCCCCTCCATAGTACCTGTTTTACTACAATATAAAAATCCGGTCGTGTGCATTTTCATATTGAACTTTTTTGTTAAATAAACTTTTATAATAGTCAAAAAAATACATAAAAACATGTATATAGGGACACACTTTTTTTTTTTTGCCTCAGGCTCCAACATGGCTTGGAACGGCACTGTCAGATTTTGTACTTAAATTTCTGATATTTTGTTCATTATAGATTTTTTGCATTCATTTGGATATTTAAAATACTGCATTAAAAATGTGAGGATTTGGGGTGAGTGGCTGGCTCAGTAGGTGGAGCATGTGACTCTTGAGCTCGGGGTTGGAGTTTCGAGCCCCACATTGGGTGTAGAGATGACTTAAAAATAAATCTTTTAAAAATGTGAGGGTTTGGGTATCCCCTTAAATTTTGCAGCAGAGCCAAGCACCTCCCTGGCCTCACTCTAGCCCAGCCCTGACACCAGGGTAGTAGCTGTGGGGCTAGAGGGGAAAGAATCAAAGGGTAAGAAAGAGCAGAGTCTAATGGAAGTGATATTCTAGCCTCTTCTTTCATTTCAGAAGCATTCAGTGAGAGATCTTCTATCTGCAGCCTGTTCCACAAGAGCCGGAAAATTAAAGTTTCTCCCAAACATAGGGACCAATAATGAGAGTAAGATAATTTCATCCAGAATCTCTTGCCTTCATTTCAGGTAAGTGATTTCCATGTGGGGAAGCTTAAAACACAGGATTGAGCTGGGGTGGGGAAGATCTCTTTCCTGCTTCCTTATCTGATGGGTGCCTGAGGCTGAGCGCATGGTTAGACAGCCACCTGCTGGGGGTCCCCAAACGCATTGTACACAGGAAGGTTCCAGCCCCTGTGCCCACCTGGAAATCCCACAGGAACCAGAGTGGTTTTCATTCTGGTTATTTTTTTTAAATATTTTATTTATTTGACAGAGAGAGACACAGCAAGAGAGGGAACACAAGCAGGGGGAGTGGGAGAGGGAGAAGCAGGCTTCCCGCCGAGCAGGGAGCCCGATGCGGGGCTCGATCCCAGGACCCCAGGATCATGACCTGAGCCGAAGGCAGACGCTTAACGACTGAGCCACCCAGGCGCCCCTTTTCTGGTTATTTTAAAATGTTCTAAAGATGTCTAATAAAAAAAAAAACACCACCAAAATTGAACTAAAAACAAATCCCAGTGTAAAGAATCTATCAGTACCTTATAACAACAGCAAATCACATGCACACACATACTGATGTTCATCATAAAATTGAACACCTGAAAACAACCTAAGTGCCCCCAAATAAGGGGGAAGATAAATAATGATTTTCCACCTGATGGACATTTAGGCAGTCGTTAAAACAGATGGCCACGCAAAGTAGGCACCATGGAAACAGGTGCTGTGAAGAAACACAGTATAAGAAATCGCATACATTATTATTGTAATTATTTAGAATTTGCCTAGGAAAATAGACTGGAAAGAAATAAACTGCCCAAATGAATACTTACTGAGTGCCTATTCTATTCAAGATGCAGAGATATGCATTTCACACCTTCTCATTGGATCCTCACACTATTATGTGGTCCCCATTTTAAAGATAGGGAAAATGAAGGGACGCCTGGGTGGCTCAGTCGGTTAAGCGTCTGCCTTCAGCTCAGGTCATGATCCCAGGGTCCTGGGATCGAGTCCCGCATCGGGCTCCTTGTTCCGCGGGGAGCCTGCTTCTCCCTCTGCCTCTGCCTCTCTCTCTCTCTATCTCATGAATAAATAAATAAAATCTTAAAAAAAAAAAAAGATAGGGAAAATGAAGGTGTGACATTGTGATTTATAATAACAAATAGATATTTGTTCTTCCTCCGTCCCGTTTCTAGTATAGAGCCCTTAAATCCACTGGAATTTCTGAGGTGAGGAAAGAGATAAAGGGGTCGTTTCTCCTATTAATAAGGTGGCTTTTAGACCACACCCGAGAATGGGACTGGTTGCCAGAGGGGCCAACCCCATTTTCACCCCCTGATGTCCAGGGAGAGAAGGGGCTGGAGGTCGAATCAGTCACCAATGGCCAATGAGTTAATCAACCACGCCTATGTAATGAAGCTTCCATAAAAACCCAGAAAGATGGGGTTCAAAGAGCTTCCAGGTTGGTGGACACATGGAGATTTGGGGAGACTGGCACTCGGAGAGAATATGGAAGCTCCACTCCCTTTCCCCATCCCCTGCTCTACGCATCTCTTCCTTCTGGCTGTTCCCGAGTCATACACTTTCATAATAAACCAGTCATCTAGTAAAGAAAATGTTTTTCTGAGTTCTGTGAGCCACTCTAGCAAATTAATCGAACCCAAGGAATGGGTCTTTGAGAACCTCCAATTTATAGCTCATCGGTCAGAAGTACAGGTAACAAGTTGGGCTTGCATTTCCTTCTGAAGTGGGGGCTGGGGGGCAGGCTTGTAGGACTGAACCCTTAACCTATGGAATCTGAGGGTATCTCTGGGTAAATAGTGTCAGAACGGAGGTGAGTTGGAGGACGCCCAGCTGGTGTCAGAGAATCGGGAGTAGGGGAGGGGAAACCCTTGCCTCCACACACTGGAAATTGGGATCAGAACCCACCGAGAAGGTGAGAAAGGCTACTTAACAGAGTTCATAAACGCAGACCTAGGGAGCCAAGCACATTCAGTCTGACTTTAGAGCCTAGGGTTCTCCTCTGTGCTCTTTTGCCGAACGCTGACAGCACTTGGGCCAGGGTGACAGGACTCCCTGTGTCTTTTTTCTTTTCCAGTTTTTCCTCACCGTAGCTCTATTTTCGTAATTGGAAAGATTACTTTATTAATTCAAACCAAAATAAAGCCTGACTGGTAGAACTTCAACACAGGAAAGAAAGCTTTTTAACGATTCTCCAAAGGAAAAACAGTAACTTTAGTAGCCTCCAGGGGGGCAAGGAAAAGAGGCAGGAAAAGAATTTAAGAGAATGTTGGCTCCAGGTAAGTCCCTCACTCCCCAGTGAGAAAGAGCAGATCAAGCTCATCTAAATCAGATGACGACGGGAACAGATGGCTGCCTGAGGGACCACTGGGTAGGCAGTGGTCACTGGAACCTTGAGGGGTGGGGTGGAATCAGTGACAAAGGTGGCTGTGAGCCAGAGTTGCTCATCTAGGGGCGCCGGGGTGGCTCAGTCGGTTGGGCGGCCAACTCTTGGTTTCGGTGCAGATCATGATCACAGGGTCGTGAGATCGAGCCCCGCGGCAAACCCCGTGTCAGACTCCATACTCAGCTGGGAGTCCGAGTCTCTCCCTCTGTCTCTCAAATAAATAAACAAATATTTACACGAAAAGAGTTGCTCATCTACACGGTCTAACTGGAAGGTCATCAGTAGAGCAGTTGGCTTTCTAAGAACAAGCTTTAAAGTCAGACAGATCTGGATTTCAACCCGGGTGCAGCTGTGTGACTTTGACCAAGTCCCTTGACCTCTCTGAGCCTTGTTTTCTTCATCTGTAACCCAGTCTCCCTCAAAAAGTTGTCATAAGCATCTTAATAAGGCTTAAGAAGCTAACACATGTCAAGATTTTAGAACAGAGTCTGGCACATAGTATGTGCTCAGTAAACAGTAACAGTTATTATTATTTCCAAGAAGACTATTTCCTACGTATTCTGTGGAAACACAGTATGATGTTTCTACCATAAGAAATCCATTCCTTGGGCGCCTGGGTGGCTCAGTCAGTTAAGAGTGACTCTTGGTTTCAGCTCAGGGAGGGTGATGACCCTGCCCTTTTCATTTCCTGTGAAATAGAAAAGGTTTTAAAAAATGTAAAGAAAAGAGAGGCTTCTACTTGGGCTTAGTGTGGGGCACGGGGAGGCTGAATATAAGAAAAACAGTAGCACCTTTTAGTTAGAGGAGGCAGTGGGAGGGTTCCCGACCTTTCCCTTCATTGCTATCAATGCTTTCTGGAAAAATAAATGTAGGCCTTTATATCCACGGGAGAGGTACATGCCCAAAGCATGAAATCCTGCAGAGGAGCCTGAGTAATCGATGGGGGAGCCTTTGTGCCTTATTTGAACTGAGGGCCATGTAGCCCCAGAGGGGGTTAGTTAAGTTTCATGGTGAAGGATGTGAACTTGGGAAGCGGACTGCCTGCGTTTCAACCTCTCTGCCAGATACAGCCTGGAGGACCTGTGTCTCATGTCCTCACCTTTGAAATGAGAATGATAATAACAGTACCTATTTCATCTTGTATTAAATGACTTGATAACATCTCAAGTGCGTGGGGCGCCTGGGTGGCTCAGTCGGTTAAGCGACTGACTCTTGGTTTCGGCTCAGGTCGTGATCTCAGGGTCATGATCTCAGGGTTGTGAGATAGAGCCCTGTGATGGGTTCTGTGCTCAACACAGAGTCCACTTGAGATTCTCTCTCTCCTTCTCCCTCTCTTGACTGCGCGCTCTCTCTCTCTCTCAAAAAAAAAAAAAAATAATAATAATAATAACATCTCAAGTCCCTAACATGGTGCTCAGCACTTAGTAAGTGCTCAGTTACAGGTAGCTGTTTGCTTTGTTACCAAGGCACATGGATGAGCAAAAGGCCCTTTAATTTAAGAAACAGAAGACATTTCATTCAACTGCTTTTAAAATTAAGAGTTTATAAGTCATGGAGATGAAAAGTACAGCATAGGCAATAAAAGTAAAATAAAATAAGGAGTTGAAACCACAAATACTATTTGCAAATGATTAAAGGACTTTCTTCCATTTTATATTAAGGACAGGTGGGGGGTGGGAGACTGGGAGAGAGGGAGGATGGGAAGCAGCGGATGACCAGAGAGGACAGATGGAGAGGTAAGGAAGTGAAAGAAGACAAGGGGAAAGGGGCAAAGGCAGAAGAGGAGAGAGAGGATAAAAACCAGTCCAGAGGGAAAGGGCAAGATGGGCAGGGGGCTGCAGGCTGCACAGGGCTGTTCTCCCAGCTTCCGGCCATCAGAAGAAGTTGTCACTGCTCTTCAAAATAACATTTCGAAGGCTCTTAGAAACAGCTTTTCTGCCTTTTTTGCTAAACCTCTAAGTTTATTTCTGAAATACAGTGAATTTTGTTCATGAAAGGATGAGGGTTTTATACCTGCCCCCCGATGGAGGGATGGATGGGGATTTAGTCACGTGCTTTGCAAGGCAAAAAGGTCAGCAAGTTGACCGCCTCCATGTGGAAGCCATTTGGCCATTGGGAAGCTATCAGAATGACTCAGCTCTGTTCTTTGCGGCTGCCTTATACAAGTCAGTGCAGAAAGTGACGCCTGGAGCAGTGCGGCCCCTCGGTTCTTCTGCCTCTGGGAACAAAGGCAGAGGTGAGCTCCACAGGCCAAAGGTTCTTCCCGTCTGCCAGTGGGCCTCAAACCAGAACATTTCAAAACAACTGGCCACCGAGGGATATGAAGGAGTTAGAGGTTTAGTGCTTGGTGCCTTGTACCTGTTCGAGGTTTGAATCTGTGGTGGAGTAGGGGTAGGGTAGGGTGAGGTTGGATGGGCCAGGGGTGAGGGGTTGCTAGTCCCCCTCTAGGCTTGTTCTGGTAGTACAGAGGCAGCCGGGACTTGGGGTCTTCATAAGCTCCTTCCAAGTCTCTGGCAGTAGGGCTGATGATCTAGCTTAGGGGCTGATAGACGTTTTACGGAATAAGCCAGCTAGGAGATTTGCAGACCATACTGGCTCTTTCACAACTAATCAACTCCACTCTTGCAGTGCAAAGGTAGCCAGAGACAACACGTATATGAATGAGCGTGTGCCGCGCTCCGGTAACACTTTGTCGCATGTCACAAAATAGTATTCTTTTGATTTTTCAACCATTTTAGAAAGGTAAAGGGGAGCCTGGGTGGCTCAGTCGGTTAAGCATCCGACTCTTGATTTCGGCTCAGGTCATGATCTCAGGGTCATGAGATTGAGTCCCGCAGCGGGCTCTGTGCTCGGCGGGGAGTCTGCTTGGGATTCTCTCTTTCCCTCTCCCTCTGCCCCTCCCCCTGCTCACTCTATCTCTCTCTCTCTAAAATAAATAAATAAATCTTTAAAGAAAAAAAGAGAAAGATCATTATTAGCTTGCAAAAGAGGTGTACACGCAGGTGGCAGGCTAGACTTGACCTGTGCACCATAGTTCGCTGACCACTGGTCTACCTACGGGATTGAGTGTCTGGGCTTAGAGAGGACTGACGCACAGTGGAGAGTAAGGTGCTTGAGACCCCGGATCCCACTCCTACATGAGGAAAGTTCTCCTCTGGAGCCATCTCTCTGTAAATGGAGGAACCCCAGCCCTTCATCAGACAACCTGAATTCCTCATTGCCTGACTATGTCAGATAACCAAAGGGTTAACAAATTACTGTCAAAGAAATATCAATCTCGCCTTCTAATTCCAATTCCCAACTCTATTTTTGGAGCTTAATGAATTTGGAGAATGAATAAGGTAAGTTCCGTCAGCAAATAAATGAGGGACTCTTACACTAAGAAACAACTCATTGAACAGAACTGATGAAATCTGAACCAATTTAAAGAACTAACCAATGGGAAAATGCCTCAAAGCTACAGCAACTAACATGTCTAAAGATGTGTATAACTTTCCAATAAGACATGTGCACCGTTTTGGCACAGACATTAGATGTACACAGGTCCGTCCCCGCCCCCTTAACCTCAGGGGACCCTGAGTTATGCGCCATGAACTAAGTCCAGCCCTCTTACCTAATATAGGGACCACTAAAGCCCATTCAAGGGAAATGACTTACATAAGGTCACACACTTTGCCACCGGAGGGGGGAGCAGACACTTGGATTAAGCTTCCAAAGAGAAAGGTCAAAGGTTACTGGCAAAGGTGGAGAAGAGTATGCCCCAGATGAGCAAGGAATTCTCCCCAAGTGCCAGAATTTCTACGAGGCATTGGGAGTAAGGGCGGCATCAGGTAGAGGATAAAGTGGGCCAGTAAAAATGTTAAAAGGTACAAGCCATAGTTTTGGAAGCCTGTTAGGAACGCCCACTTCTGAGCCTTGAATAATATTTTGTTTTGTTTTCTTCTTTTTTGTTTGAGTAGTATTGAGTGTGCTTTACACAGTTACTCTACCCTACAAAAGAGGTGAGCAAATTCCCACTTTACAGATGAGGAAACTGACTGAGTGGTACAAGAGACCTACTAAAATAGCTGTCAATGCTGGTGGGGAAAGAACCCTTTGCCACCTCAGGACAAGGTCCGTTCGAGGTGTGACAGCCAAGGACACACAGGCCTGGGAGGTAGAAAGCCAGCTTCCTGGTGCCTGTGAATGAGCTCCTAGGGCCCTGCTCAGAGATGCAACTTGGGGAAGGTTTGGATCGCAGGGCTATTTTCACCCTCGTTGGGACCACTACTCACACCCCACTGTACTCTACAACTCTACCTTGCACCCTCCCTCCCTGCCGCTAGGACCTACAGCAGCAAAGGTTCGACTGCTAGCGCATGACAAGCCTCTGGAAGCATGCACAATCCAAGTCTATTCAATTATCAATAAGTGCATTGTTCATGGCTTGGGCCATCTGTGGAGACACACGGGTCTCACCTCTCTTTGCTTCATGGAGGCGGTGTCCTGTCGTGACAAAGAGCACAGATCTGGAACCCAGGTCCTGGAGCCAGACTCTCTGGGCTCGAGTCCCATTTCCATCACTCAGTGGTTACCTGACCTTGAGCAGGTCACTCAATCTCCCTCTGTGTTCTGTGCCTTCATCTGTAAAACGGGGATACTCGTGTCCCTCTTAGGACTGTGAGGATAAAATGAGTTGTTTCGGGGAAAGCTCACAGGGTGGGCTGTGGGAGTGAACTTCTATTGTTAGTAACGTTAAGGTCACATCCTGAGTTAGACTGAACCAGGAAAGCAGCCAAGAACAGTACAAAGGCTGCTTGTATGAGAGGGTGTAGAGGAGTAGGGAAGTTGGGGAGAGAACAAGCGGAGGGAGGAAAAGAGAAATGTTGGGGGGGGAGAGAGGAAGACAAGGCGGGGAGAGGGATGGACAGGGCCAGAGGGAGAGCAGAAGAGAGGCAGAGAACCCGACAGCAAACTCAACGCTGAAAGAACCTTCTAACCACACACCATGGCAAACAGAAGTAGATTGCTTGGTATTAGCCCGGCAAATACCGATGGCGGCCACACTGCTTGAGTACTACGTCCCAGGCACTGTGCTAGTGCCTCATTTGTGTTTGCTCTAACTGCAGGAGTTTTTTACCACAACCCTTTGCGCAAATGAGGAGTTATGCTCAGGGAGATCCGGTAATGTGTCGAAGGCCACTCATCCAGTAAGAGGCACAGAGAGCCCTGGATTCAAACGTGGACCTGCCTACCTCCAAGGCCCATGCTCCAGACGCACCCTGGTCCTGTACCAGTTCTATGTGCTTGAAACCTGTTGGCACCCAATTACACCGAGAGATGCACGGACAATTCACTTAGAATAGCAGGCTAATAAAAACCATTAGTGTTCATCAAACGACTAAGTATACCACTACTCGTTAGGGGATTCCTTGAGAAGACAATCAAGCTAGACTAACTTAAGATGCTAGCTGGCCCAGAATGCAAATCGGTTCCCATTCTTAGTGTCTTCTCGAAGAGCTCACTCCCCAGGCAAACCTACGGAATGCTGGGAAGATTTAAAGATGATTCCCCTCTCCATTTTCAAGAAGAGGAAACGAAGGCCCCCAGAGGGGAAGTGGCTGGCCCAAGGTCACGTCACCCAAAGGAGGGGACGGCGGAGTCTTAGAAGCTCAGCTCTGTGTCTGCCTGACAAACACTCTTTCTTTTTCTGCCCCCGTGGTCTTTTTTCCTCCACAGAGTCAGTCAGTTGGGTTGAGAGGAATTCCCTTTCCTGATTTGCCCAAATAAAAGACAAATGTTGAGAGGGAAGGAAATGTGCTTTCCCCCACCCTGATGCAGGTGTGTTCTCTAGCTGACGAGCCTGAACTCAGTCCACAGCAAAGGGATTTGCCCCTGCGTTTTTAATGAAGAAATTGTAGAAGGAAAAATGAATGCACATGCACTTAAAATTCAAGTAGTAGATTTAGGGAAAATCGGAAATTCTCTGGAGGCTCTTCTCATGCTTTTTGGAATGTTTATCCTCTTGTTTTTCCCATGCCTTTCTCCCCTCTACCCATGTCTCTCTCATGAGGGGCCCCAGGTTTTCTCTTGGCTGCAAAGGCCTGGGTGGAGACTACCTTCCTGGAGCCGCTGTGTGTTTGGAAGAGTCCAGAAGGACCCACTCTAAAGCTAGGCTCCTCCCAGATGCAAGCCAGGCCAATAATTCACAGGGCTCGGGCTTCCCCTGGCTCCGGCCAGCCCTGGGGACACCAATCTGAAGCGATTCCCTAAAATCCAAGAAAGGCATTTGCCCCAACAAGCATTAACAATGTATTTTAAAGATGTCCCTCAAGTCACCTCCTTTGTTTGGCTGGAAAGTCATATGTGAGCTTTTCCAATTTAAACACCCATTGGAATCAAGTACTTCCTCACTTTTCTGTTCTGTTCTGGCTGCGGGGGCATCTCTTAACACACACATTAATCACATTGCTGGGAACCACAATTATTTTGCATCTCCTGGAGGCTCCCGAGAGACAACTGTAAATAATGGCTTACTCTCTTCACCAAACAAGAAGGCAATTGATTCACAGGATCGCCTGAAGACCGGGCCTGGGAACCCCTGTTTGGTTCCACAGGGAGGCACGAGGGGGCCGGCGGAGGGAGGGGAACGCTCCCCGATGGAGGCTGGAATGGTCATTTTCAAGCCATCTGTTTTTCCAGGCTGACTCCTAATTTTAATTCGTCTTTGAATACATTTAGCTCTTGCTCCAAGATTCTCTTCTCACGACTCCCCCCTCTCTCTTTTTTTTCTTATTTTTCCTTATCAATAGGAGGGTGCTTCTAGCTGCCCCGGGGTCTCTGAGGGACAGTTGTCATCTAGGAGGCCCAACAAATGGAAAATGATCCTGGGAGGCCCGCTGGCTGGCAGTTTACAAAACAGATTTAAAAAAGAATGATCTTGGGTGCTTTTCTAAACACATTAATGTTAAACTTGACATTTGTTAAAAAATGTTAAAAGCCACCTTCTCTGCTCGGCTTTCTCTGGTTCCGGGCCTGGGAAAGGGGGGATTAGGAGATTCTCCCCTCCGTTTGGATACTCTTAATTCTCTGTGACTGCATTTTGAGTGTCGGGCTCTGATTGGTGGAGATTAACCACAAACAGGTGAGGCTTGGAGGGTTTTCCTGCTTGTCTGAATTCTGATCGAAGGCAAGGCAGACTGTTTGGACTTCATTCAAATACAGCCTCAGCCTGAGGTATCATTATATACACTGAGGAGAGCAGACAGAAAGGGCTGGATGCTGTTGCCAGGATGGCAGAGAGGTGCATTCTGGGGCGTGGTGGAGAGCCCAGGACACGCAGTTGTGGGCTGGAAAATGGCTCAGAATGCCCTCTCCCTGGGATGTTCCTTGAGCTTCTCAAGACTGGGCCCTGCCCTTCCAGGGACACGGAGCCCCATCCCCACCTGTCCTGAGATTCCTCAGTTAGAGTCAGGCCTCGGGGTGAGGTAATCTCTTCTGATTCCATTGTCCTCTGAAAAAAAACCAATTCCCCTGGGAAAGATGCCACCTGAAAATGTCACCCTTAAACTCTGTTTTTTTTGTTTATTAAAGTAGGCTCCACGCCCAGCATAGGGGCTTGAACTCATGACCCTGAGATCAAGAGTCGCAGGCTCTACTGACCGAGCCAGCCAGGCGCCCTGTCGCCCCTGGATTTTGAATGAGGCCTTAGGTTCTTTTTCTTAAGGTACTTGAGACACTTGAGAAGCATTCAGCTCATCATGCTAAAAGGAGAAGGGACAGGAGAGAAAGGAAAGGGTCCCGGATGGGAACTGAAGGCAGAGGTGAGGAGAACAGCAAAGCTCAACTCTCCGTTCTTCATGATTTGCCTCAGGCCCTCCCCTGGCGGTGGTCTAATGGCCCAAGAAGGCCTGAGCCTTAGGAACTGGGAGGGAACCCACAGAGGCCAGCTGCCTTTGTTTCTCAGGAGCTAGGACAGAAGAGTGTCCCCGCCCCTCACAGTTCCCCCCGTTTCCTTTTTCCCCTCCACCAGCTGTGAGTCAGGTAACATTTTTTTTCTTCTGTACATGAAATCATATACCTAAGTCAGTGGTTTCCTTGTGAACTCCACCCTTCCCCTTTGGAATTTGAACATTTGTCTTCCATTCCCTGGCACATTCCCCTCCTCATCAGCCAGCTCCTTCGAGGGGAGCCCTTCTTCCCAAGGGGACTCCCACTGTGGAGAAGCAGCAGAGGGGCTGGAAAGGCAGGCCTGGCCCATGAGGGAGCAGCTCCACCCCCACTTCCCCAGCCCCACACATTCCCAGACACAAGGCCCACTGAGGGTCTTGAACCCACACGACCCTAAAGATTAACTCCTACAAAGGTCTCCCGGGCTTCTGTGGAGACCCAGGTCTCCAGGAATTCAAGCTTTTGTGGTGCAGATGAGGTGTGAAAAGGGCTTTCTAACAAGGCCAAGGGAACCGGGTCCAAAATGGCCAAGGAAAATGTGCATCAGGCAGGTAAAAGCTTTCTCTGCCTTCCCAGCCCACCCTGCCTCCCGAAGCAACCAAAGCTTGCTTCTGAAAGGAAAGAAAAGGAAACGGGTCTGCGAAACTCATTCATGCAGAGGAGCTGGTAGCTGAATGGGTAGTGGTATTGGGGCGATTTGTATTTTTTTTTTCTTTTTCCCTACTTTATTTTTTTATTTTAACTCCAGTCTAGTGAACATGCAGTGTTATATGAGTTTCAGGTGTACAATACAGTGATTCAACAATTCCATACATCACCTGGTGCTCATCACAATGAGCACCCTCTTCAAAGATGGTAATGCTGAACACAAGGATGCTCAGATGAACTTTCCAGCATCAGTGGGGAGGGGGCAGGGTGGAGTGAGGGGGAGACTTTTCCACTGGCTCTCAAAGCATACCATGCAAGAGACGACCTTCCTCAATGACCAGACCTGGCTCTAGCCTCTCATACATCTACTTTTCAGCTCCCATGGTCACACTTGAGCCACAGAGAAGGGCTGAATTTCCCTCTGAGATGTCCTTCTTGAACCTGTTCCCTCGGGAACACACAATTATGGATCTCGCTGCACAACCACAACACTGGATACTCATTCTCTGTCCCCAGAAAACGTTCTTCCTAACCCACAAATGGATTGCTCATTGAAAGCTATATTTTCTCTGGGAAGTTATGATGTCATACCAGAGTTACTCTCTCAAAGTTTCTGAGAACAACAAAGCATTGTTTGGTGTCACTAGCAGTCAGACTTAGGACAATTATGTAACAAATCAGCAGCATTATAAGGTTGTCTCTCATATAACTTATCCTGCATCATTGTTTCCAAATCTCTTAATCACCCCAAAAGCTATTATATCTAGGGATTACTAAGTTAATTGAAGGGGGAACATCCCAAATTTCAATCAAACTTCAATGGCGCTAAACCACCTGCCACACCTTTCATGATTTTTTTTGAGTTATGTAAAGGGTCACTGGTTTTGTGGCTTTGTTTTAATAGTGGTGGTAGTGAAAGATGAGGAGAGAAGTTATTGCCTCATCTTCTACTAGCAATCCTAATGCCCTGGAAAGAGCTCTGGATTTAAGAGTCAGGAAATCTGGGTCCAAATCCTGCTACCTACAATATCAACCATTTCCACTTTGAGATGAGGGGCATTATTGAGCTATCCAAGGAAAATTTTTAAAGTATTTTTAAAGTGCCTGGGTGGGGATGCCTGGGTAGCTCAGTCAGTTAAGCGTCTGCCTTCGGCTCAGGTCATGATCCCAGGGTCCTGGGATCGAGTCCCACATCGGGCTCCCTGCTCAGCGGGGAGCCTGCTTCTCCCTCTGCCTCTGTCTGCCACTCCCCCTGCTTGTGCTCTCTCTCTCTCTGACAAATAAATAAAACCTTTAAAAAATGTTTAAAAAAAAAAGCACCTGGGTGGCTCAGTCATTTGAGCGTCCAAGTCTTGATTTCGGCTCAGGTCATGATCTCAGCATCATGAGATGGAACCCGGCGACAGGCACTCAGCACGGAGTCGGCTGGGAATTCTCTCCCTCTCCTTTTGCCCCTCCCCCCACTCATGCACATGCGTGCTCTCTCTCAAATAAATAAATAAAATCTTTTTAAAAATATTTAAAGGATGCCTAGAAATCTTGTCCCTCATGTTCTAGAGAAGAAAAAAATCACAATGGAAAATCTATGTAAAACTATGTGAAGTGAAGCTATTATCACAAGGATCCAACCGAATTGAAGTCTCTTTTGGAAAGGTATATATTTTAGGTTCTAGAAAATCTAAAGCAAATTGTCAACACAGTCCAACAGGGCTGTTTCAGATGTTGATTTCATTGAATTTCTGTAATATGTGATATGTAATATGCGATCCTGTAATATGTGGTTCCTATTTAATAGATAAGGAAATTGAGGTTGAGAGGGAATAGAAGACTTGGCCAAGGTCACACACCTAGTGTGTCCCACTGGCAGGGTATCCATTATAGGAACAATATATATGGGTTGAATTCTCTTCTAAAAAGGAGAATGACAAAGGCGTCTGGCTGGCTCAGTCAGTAAAGCATGTGGCTCTTGATCTTGGGGTCGTGAGTTCAAGCCCCATGTTCGGTGTAGAGCTTACTTTAAAAAAAAAGGAAAAGGGCGCCTGGGTGGCACAATCAGTTGAGCATCTGACTCTTGGTTTTGGCTCAGGTCATGATCTCAGGGTCATGAGATCGAGCCCTGCATCATCTCCTTGCTCAGCACAGAGTCTGCTTGAGATTCTCTCTCCCTCTCCCTCCGCCCCTCTGCTCGTGCTCTCTCTCTCTCTTTCTCTAAAATAAATGAATAAATCTTTTTTTAAAAAAGGAAATGTATTCTATTTTCTTATTTTAAGTAGGCTCCACACTCAACATGGGGCTTGAACTCAGGACCCTGAGATCAAGAGTCTCATGCTCTACTGATAGAACCAGCCAGGCACCCCAAGAAATGTATTTTAAATAAAAATGCATGAACTGATTCAAAGTTAAGAGCTGGTTTAAGGTCTGTTATAATTGATACAAATGCCAGTAAAACGGTGATTTCTAATCATATAAGGCAATATAGATATCACAACAAAAGAATAGGAGATTGAACAAGGAAACCCTAATAAAAAGTTAATAAAACCTGGGGCACCTGGCTGGCTCAGTCAATGCAACGTACGACTCTTGATCTCAGGGCTGTGAGTTTGAGCCCCATGTTGGGTGTCAAGATTATTTTGAAAAATAAAATGAAAATGAAAAGAAAATCAACAAAACCTAATATTCTCGATTTGTATGTCCCAAAGTACAAAGCAACAACATATACTGAAAAATAAAACTGACAGAAATATCAGAAGAGTCCAATTAAATTTAATTAGCAATCTTAATATTTGAAGTAGGAGGGTCCACAGTATATGAGGGCAATGGTGGCTTATGTAATAAAAATAAACCCCAACATTTCAGTGGCCTAACACATTAGAAGTTTCTCACTGAATTCAGAGTAGAATGTGCATGCTCCTGGTTGGTGAGCAGCTTTCTTTCGTAATAATTAAGAAACCAAATTGCTTCCATTCTGTGTTCCTACCATTGTCAAAGAATCCCAGAGTCCTCTGCTCCCAGCCATCAGAAGAGGAAAGGAAGAGTGGAAAAACCCCACCACCTCTCAGAGACCCCAGCCTAGAAGGGACACTGTCCATATCACCTCACGTTCCACTGGAGAGAACACGACCTCGCCTGGATGCAAAGGGTGCTGGGAAATGTAGTCCCTGGTTTTACAGCCAGCTCCCAGGAATAATTCCACACTATGCAAGAGGGAACAGGATAGTTTTTCATGGACCTGCTAGCCACCTCTGTCACAGGCAGGCAAAGGACAAACAAAGCCAAACATAGAAACGGAGGTGGCATTTGTCCATAAGTTCATGGCAAGGCTGAAGGGCAGATGCAACTAGGAGACACATTGCCTGACGTGGCCTTAAGTTGAAGTGGACACAAAGGAGCAGCAAAAGTTGTCAGAGGGAAGAAAGAAGCATTCATTCTTTCATTCCCAAGAATCAGTTAAGGCACAACAGAAAGGGACTAACAAAGTCAGCAGCTAGGAGAGTAAAAACAAAAAAAGCAGCCCCCTCACCCCCGCCAAAAGCAACCAAACAAAAACAGGACAGGGCTTGAAGTTTGAGTCAGATTAGTTCTTTGTTCAGGTCTCTTAAAAAAAAAAAAAAAAAAGGAGGGTATGTTCCAGGGATCTCCCTTTAAGTGGTGGCACCTGGGGAGGGAAGCAGGGGCTGGACTAACTTTTTGAAGGAGCCTCACAGGGCTGGACAGCATTATTAAATGGAGATCACTTCATGATCAAACAGTAGAAAACACTTTATTTTTAGTTACTACAGAACTGTCGCAAAAACCAGTCATACACAGAAAATGCAAACGTTCATTCTATAAATATACAAAAAAAAATTCTACATAGCACATTCTCAGGCTATAATGAAATGACATTCAAAATATATTGCAAGAGTGGAACTAAATAATAAACAGCAATGTCGAATTTTTAAAACTCTCTTAGGTTACTTCCAAGTCAAGGAGGAAATGGAATACAAAATGACAGAATGTTTTTAAATGAAAATATAAATAAAGAATTTAATAATATATGGAAGACTGCCAATTTAGTACTTAAAGGAGAACTTGTCATTGTAAATGCCTGTATTAATAAGTAAGATAGAGAGGGTGAGAGAAACATGATGAACTAAAGCCCTTTAAAAGGAAATAGGGGCGCCTGGGTGGCTCAGTGGGTTAAGCAGCAGACTCTTGATTTCAGCCCAGGTCATAATCTCACGGTCGTGAAATCCAGCCCCGCATTAGGCTCCGAGCTCAGCACAGAGTCTGCTTGAGATTCTCTCTCTCCCTCTCCCTCTGCACCTCCCCCTGCTCTCTCTTTCTCTCTAAAATAAATAAATAAAATCTTTAAAAAAATAAAATAAAAGGGAATAAAGCAACCACCCAAAATATAGAAATAGGGAAGCCAAATAAAAATAAGCAAAATGGAAAAGATACAAAAATATTTGGTAAACAAACTAATAGCTGTTTCTTTGAAAAATTAGCAGAATTTTTGGTCAAATGATTTACAAGACAGAAAAAAAACCATAATAAATCAGAGATGAGAAAAGCAATTTAACAACACATAGGAGAGAAATTCAAAACACTTGGGATTACATGCCCCTCTTCTCTGTTTCCATAGCACCCCATGTATATCTCTATTAAAACACGTTTTGTACTATACCTTAATCATACATTTATTTGTCTGTCTCCTTGTATTAGCCAGGCTCCCCGTAGGAAACAGATGGCACACTCCAAAAGGTTTTACTGGAGACTAATAAAGGGACTGTTTGCAATAATGCCCACAGGGTTAAGGGAACTGACAAGTGATGCTGAAGCGCTCTGGGGCTAGCGAGAGCAACAAGTCAATACCACCCTAGCCCTAAGAGGCAAGGAGCAGAAATGATGTTAGGGGATGTGAAAATCGATAAAGGGAAACCTCCCTACAGTGGAGTTGGGAGGTTGGGCAGGGGCAGCTCTCCCTCCCTACCACTCAGAGTCAATTGCAGAACCCAGCACGAAGAGAAGGACCTTGCAGGTGGATACCGCTTTACTACCCCGGCGGGAGGAAGGAAGGCTTCCTCTCCCCCCTGGCAATAGCCCAGCCAATGAGAGACGGTCACAGCTCAGCCAATGAGAAGCCACTATACTTGGAACTCCCAGTTTACTCCAATGGGCTTCTTGTTTACAACAGCCCTCCTTTCCTCGATAAAAGAGCCTTTTTGTACTTCCCCCTCTAGGCTTGCCTATGGTTTTGCTGTAACTTGCTTGTCCCAGATTGTAATTCTCTGCTATTCCCAAATAAACCCCTTTTGCTGGTAAAATAAGTGGCACTTTTATTTTTTAAGGTTACCAGGGACCATGGCAAGAACTGGAGCTGTAACAGAGGGGCTGCCTGACAGGAGCTGTGGCGTTAGACAGAGAAGAATGAAGCCGCCATCAAAACACGACCTAGAAGACAGGAAGCCAGGGGCATAAATATGCCAACCTCCCATACCTCCCAAAGATGGAATCCTACCTGAAGCCAGAGGGCAGGAGAGCCTTGATGGTTGAGTCTGTAGAGGTCAGACTCCCAGGGCACAGAGAAGTGCAGAGAATGGATTGGGGTGGGATGAAGGGGGCCACAAACAGAGACTAACTAGCACACTCTACAATCAAACTATGGTCCAATTGTGTCTTCCTCATTTTTGTGCCACCAGCTCCTAGGGCAATGATTCTAAAGTATTTGTTGAATGAGTTAAAGATTGAAATGGGTGAGTTATTATCATTCACAGCTACGTGCTAATGAAAGTGGTAACTGAGTAGCTAGGAAGGAGGACCTACACAATATTTACAATACCAATTATGACACAGGAAAGTTAACGTGAATAGACTATTCATAGAGGAAATGACAGAAAAAAAGGACTATTCAAATAGTGTAGTCACTATACCTCAATAAAGCTGAAATTTAAGAATAAATAAAAATAAAAGAAAATAATGTAAAATCAGGCACCTGGCTCTGATTGATTCACTGGGGAATTTTTCCAAGAAACAATTCTTCTATTAAACAATCAGTACGTTAAATAATAAAAATATAGAAAAAGGTATACTACCAAACTTGTTTTTTGAGGCAAATATGGTTTTTATTTAAATACTCAAAAACAACAAGATGAGGAAAGAAAATTACAGGTTAGTTTTATCACTATGGACACTAAAATTCTAAATAATACCATAACAAAAAGAAAACAACCAAACTGCTGTGAGCTAGGTACAAAAATGTTATAACCATAGAAGCACATTAATATATCACTTTAATGGATAAAGTATAAAATTATATCCATTTATGCCTTCAAAAATATGTATCGACTGTCTCATGTGAATCAGGCACTGTTCTAGGCACTGGGGATACAACAGTGAAGGAGACAGGCAAAAAGCCCAGCTCTCCTGGAGCTTCCATTCACACGGGGAAGGGAAGCCAGTGAGGCCCAAGCTAACTGGAAGAGTTTCATACGGTGATAAGGGCTCTGATGAAAATAAGAGTGACATGATAGAGCGTGGCCAGAGGTGAGTGGGCACAATAGATAAGGTTATAAAAGAAGTCCCCTCTGGGGCTGTTTGAGCTGAGGCCTCATATTTGGAAGATGGTGAGAAGACATTTCTCGAAATTCAAAAGTTCCATTGGTTAAACAAAATAAAAAGGCATGGAAGTTTTCTTTTATTTTTTTTTTTATCTTGAGGTAAATTATTTATTCTACAAATGACGTTTGGTGTGAAAAGAGAGTTGAGGACTCCCTTATATAATTTTTTTTTTTAATTGAAGTGTGGTTGACATACAAAAGATTATCTTTCTTAACAGGATCATTATACGCACCTAAAATCAAGAGCAAGATGCACTGGAGATGCTCTATTAAAAACATAAATATGACAAGGATGTCTCTCTCATCAGTCTTAATTAACCTGGTAATAAAATAAGATTGAAGAAGAAAATGAAATGAGTTATAAGTATGTGGAAGGAAGAAATAAAAATATCACTCCTCTCAAATGACAGGATTATATAATGAAGTCACAGGCATCAACGCAAAGTTCATTAAAAGTTAAATATCTTCAGCAAAGCAGTATAATAGAAGATAAATGACAAAAGTCAGTTGCATTCCTAATAAGAGTGACACCAAGCTAGACAGTATAATGAAAAAGGAGATTCATGATGATGACAACATATTAAATACTTAGTCATTCGCTTAATATGAGAGAAAAAAAAAATCCACTAAAAGAAAATGATGAAATACCAACAGGAGAAGTAGAGAAAGGACATGAATAAATGATGCTATTTACCAAGAAGAAATAATACTTGAGGGACCAAATATTGTAAAGATAGCTATGTTTGCGTATAAATTTAACACCGTACAAATGAAAGCAGTTTTGTAGACTTTGACAAGTTGTTAGAAAAATTCTTCTGAAAGAGCACAATTATTGTAGACTCATTCTTTTAAGATTTTTAAACAAATCATCAACACGTATACTTGGATTTCAAATGCTCAAGGAAATATTAATATTCTGGAATACAGTTGATTATTTAATAACTCAACATCTGGCAAACCAGAAACAATAATAGAAAAAGAAATCACTACTTAATTAATGGATTTCAGTATGGATAAAAGTAACTTAGATCTATAGTTTAAATCACAGAGTAAAATAAATTCGAGGTGAATGAAAGACTTAAGTATGATAAAAACATTTTTTTTAAGATTTTATTTATTTACTTGACAGAGAGAGAGAGACAGCGAGAGAGGGAACGCAAGCAGGGGGAGTGGGGGAGGGAGAAGTAGGCTCCCCGCCGAGCAGGGAGCCCCCGATGCAGGGCTTGATCCCAGGACCCTGGGATCATGACCTGAGCCGAAGGCAGACGCTTAACGACTGAGCCACCCAGGCGCCCCTTGAATTGGTATTTTATCTGCTTAAAATCAGTTCATTTACATTTACATTTACTTAAGGCGCCCCTGAAGTATGGTAAAAACATTAAGAGGAAAATGCACTCACATTTTTACCCCAGCTGCGGAAGAGGGAAAACGGTTTATCAGAGAAATGGAGGCTATCATTTATCGCACTTTAATAGACAGCTTTGCAATGACATAAAATACAGCATAGTCAATTATACTTCAATTTAAATAAATTAAACAAATATTTTAAAAGCTGCAAGATGGACACACAAATGTGAAAACATGATCAGTGAGATCACGCTATTAAAATACATTTGGAATTGAGAAAAAGTCATGAAATTGACATCCAGATGCAACTAGAAAAGGGGCCAGAGGAGATGGGGAGCTTCTGCATGAGAACTACAGACAAAAAATTACCTCACAGATGAACAGTCACCCTGGCAATGACAGAGTAGAAATCAAAACAGATGTGAAATGCTATTATACACCTTGTAACTAGGGTAGTAAAGATTAAAATGAGAAAACCTATTGTTTGTGAAGCTGTGGTGAGTTAGGTACAGTTACATATGGTTCATGGAACTAGAAATTAATTTGTATTTTCAGAAGAAGCGGTCTACAGGTATTTGACATACTCTTGATCCATTAATCTTCGTTTGGAGAATATAGAAATAACTTGGGTTATTCTCTGTATACTGGGCAGTAACACATATAAAGATGATCCTAGCATTGTTATTTATAATTTTGAAAGGTCAAAAACAACTCAGAAGTTCCCCCCCAATAGGGAAATAGCTAAGCAAAGTATAATACAGCACCATGATGCACGTAATTTTTGCTATGCAAAACGACAAGTAGATGGGTGACTCTGGGAAAAATCACCAAGCTATACTCATATGATTTGTTCATTTTTCTGTGTACATATCCGCTACACTTTGATTAAATTTTATTTTAAAATTGACAAACATATAAACTAGGTTAATATGACACATGGGAATGTATGTGAAATGACATTAAGTGAAAAAAGCATGGCACACAATACTGGGCACTCACCGATTATAAATACACAAGTAAATATATGTGTGAGCACTGACAAGGACTGGAAGTGAATTGGGGTGATAGGAAATTTATATTTGTTTCCCTTTTTTTTAAAAAATAACAGCTTTATTGAGATATAGTTCACATATCGTAAAGTTTACCCTTCTGAATTCTATAATTCCGTGGCTTTTAGTACATTCACAAGGTTGTACAACCACTGCCACCATCGAATTTTAGAACTTCATCTCCCCAGGAAGAAACCCTTACCCATCAGACAGTGAGTCCTTAACTCCTGATCTACTTTCTGCATTTGTAGATTTGCCTATTCTGGACATTTCATATAAATGGAATAATATATTACATGATCTTTTTTTAAAAGATTTTATTTTATTTATTTGAGACAGAGAGAGAACTCGAGCAGGGGGAGAGGGGCAGAGGGAGAGGAAGAGCAAGAAGCAGAATCCTCACTGAGCAGGGAACCTGATGCTGGGCTCGATCTCAGGACCCTGAGATCATGACCTGACCTGAAGGCAGACACCCAACTGACTGAGTCACCCAGGTGCCCCGATCTTTTTTTTCTTAAGGCTAGTCAAGCAAAGCAGTGGGAGTAGAGAAGGAACAAAGAAATCTGTAACTGGCTGTGATCAATTAATTGTAAACACCACTGCACTCGGACCAGCCCACATGATCTTCTTTGACATGTTTCTTTACCTTAGCATGTTTTCAAGGTTGATCCAAGCTGTAACATGTGTTAGTACTCATTCCTTTTTATGGTTTAATAATATTCCATGGCGAGGATATACCACATTTTGTTACTCCATTCACTAGTTGATGGACACTTAGGTTGTTTCCACTTTTTTTGGTAGTTTAATTTGTATACATCTTTACAGTTTTCTCGACTTTATTGTTATAGTTGACAATTAAAAATTACATGTATTTAAGATGTACAACTTGACATAGTATACAATGTGAAATAGTCATTATAATGAAACTAACACATCCATCACCTCATGTAGTTATAACTTTTTTGTGTATGGTGAGAACACTTAAAATGTACCCCCTCGGGGCACCTGGCTGGTTCAGTCAGTAGAGCATGCGACTCTTGATCTCGGGGTTGTGAGTTCAAGCCCCACATTAGGTATAGAGTTTACTTAAAAACAAAATCTTTTAAAAACTGTACCCCCTTAACAAATTGCAGCTATACGGTACAATGTTGTTATCTATAGTCATATTGTTGTATATTAGATCTCCAGAGTGTATTCATCTTGAAAAACTGAAACTTTGCCCCCACTGACCAACATCTCCCCATTTCCTCCTCACCGCTCCCCCCCCCCCCCGCCTGCCTGGTAACCACCATTTTACTCTCTGTTTCTATGAGCTTGACATTTTTAGATTTCACATGTAAGTAAAATCATCCAGTATTTGGTTTTCTGCATCTGGCTTATTTCACTTAACATGTCTTCCAGTTTCATCCATATTGTCACAAATGGCAAGATTTTCCTTTTTAAAGACTAATAATATTCCACTGTATATATATATATATTTTTTTTCTTTATCCATTCATCTGTCAATGGATATTTAGAATTTTTCCATATCTTGGCTGTTGTGAATAGTACTGCAATGAACATGGGAGTGCAGATTACTCTTCGAGATATTGATTTCATTTCCTTTGGCTATATACCCAGAAGTGGGATTGCTGGATCATAAGGTATTTTTATCTTTAATTTTTTTGAGGAAACTTTGTACTATTTTCCATAATGGCTGTACCAATTTCCATTCCCACCAACAGTGCACAAGTGTTCCTTTTTCTCCACATCCCCACCAACACTTGTTACCTTTTGTCTTTCTGATCATAATAATTCTAACAGGTATGAGGTGGTATCTCATCGTGGTTCTGATTTGCGTTTCCCTGATGATGAGTGATGTTGAGCACCCTTTCACATATCTGTTAGCCATCTGGATGTCTCCTTTTGAGAAATGTCTGTTCGGTCCTTGGCCTTTTTTTAATTGGGTTATTTGGTGTTTTGCTATTGAGTTACATGAATTCCTTATATATTGTGGATTATTTCCACTTTTTAGCAATTACAACATTATAAATAATGTTTCCATGAACATTCGCCTATGAATTTTTGTGTTAATGTTTTCACTTGTCTTGGGTACATACCTAGGAACGGAATTGCTGGGTCATATGATCTCTGTTTAATTGTTTGAGGAACTGGGGCATCTGGGTGGCTCAGTCGGTTAAGCGTCTGCCTTCGGCTCAGGTCATGATCCCAGGGTCCTGGGATCGAGCTCCGCATTGGGCTCCCTGCTCCACGGGAAGCCTGCTTCTCCCTCTCCCACTCCCCCTGCTTGTGTTCCCTCTCTCACTGTGTCTCTCTCTGTCAAATAAATAAATAAAATCTTTAAAAAATTGTTTGAGGAACTGCCAGCCTATTTTCCAAAATAGTCGCACCATTTTACATTCCCACCAGCAAAGTAGGGGAGTCCAGTTTCTCCACATCTTTGCCAACATTTATTATTATTACTATTATTATTGTCATCCTGGTGGATATGAAGTGGTATGTCATTGTGGTTCCGACTTGCATTTCCCTAATGGTTAATGATGTTGAGCATCTTTCCAGGTGCCTGTTGGAAATATGCGTATCTTCTTTGGGAAAATGTCTATTCAGATCCTTTGCTCATGTATTAATTGGGTGGGTTGTGTTTTATTTATTTGGTTTTTTTTTAAAGATTGTATTTATTTATTTATTTGAGAGAGTGAGAGAGAGTCAGGGAGGAGCAGAGGGAAAAGGACAAGCAGACTCTGCACTGAGCATGGAGCCTGCCACGGGGTTTGATCCCACAACCCAGAGATCATGACCCGAGCCGAAATCAAGAACTGGACGCTTAACTGACTGAGCCACCCAGGTGCCCCTGGGTGGGTTGTCTTTTTATCGTTGCATTGTAAGAGTTCTTTATATACTCTGGATGCTCCATCCTTAACAGATAAAGGACTTAACCAATATTTTCTGCCATTCTGTGGGTTCTTATCTCACTTCCTTGATGGTATCCTTTGCAGCTTATAAGCTTTTAATTTTGATGAAGTCCAGTTCACCTACATTTGTCTCTTTCAATGCAGTTAAGCTCCAATTAAATAAATAGGGGCTATGCACAACATCTAGAGAGCAACGGCTGCTGACAGGAACAGGGACCAGCAGACTAGACGCTGCATGAGATGTTGTTTCGTCTTGGCCTCTGCCTGAGCTGCAAGCGATTGTTTGCTCTCAAGGTGGATCCTTTGACTATTGCATCCATTTATTCAATAAACGTGCCCTAGATACTACTACGTGTTAAGCATTTGCTAAGAGCTCGGGCTACAAACGTGAAAGAAAACAGTTCCTGCCCTCAAGGAGCTGACAAAGTAGGAAGATGGTAAGTCGTGTAACCTCATCATTGCCACACTAAGAATCATAATGAGAACCCTGTACGGGGTTCATGGAAGAGTTCAGATTATGGAGAGAACACATCTGGTTGGGAGTTTTCATAAATGCTACTTTAAGCCACGGGAAAAAAACAACCACCACTAAATCAAGGAAACCATAGCCACTGAGTAAACACAGTTAAAGGAATGCTTAAATATGGGGGGAGGGGGGTGCATTTTCCTAGATGCTCTGTCTAAATTCAAACTTGCAGAGTGTTTTGTTTTCTTTTTCTTAGCGCACCCGCCCGCACTGCCTCCTGCAACAGTCTTCATTCTGATCTATGTATCTGAATTGGTGCAGCTAAGTTTATACCATTATACTCACTGCTGATGAAAGATAGCCAGTCTTTTAAAAAAATTTTTTTCTTATTATGAAGTTAAATTTACCACTGGCACCATCTGAATTCATGTGTAAAAAAGCTCTCCTTTGGGGGGGGCGCCTGGGTGCCTCAGTTGGTTAAACATCCGACTCTTGATTTCCTCTCAGGTCATGATCTCAGGGTTGTGAGATCAAGCCCCGTGTCAGGCTCTGTGCTCAATGGGGAGTCTGCTTGAGATTCTCTCTCTCCCCCTTCCCTCAGCCCCTCCCCCACTCTTCCTTTCTAAAATAAATTTTTAAAATCTTTAAAAAAAGAAAAAGCTCTCCCAGATGAGAACTAATGAATTTCTGGAGTGCAAGTATTCACTCAACAAATGACTACTGGGCTCTTACTGTATCAAGCACTGTGGGAAGAGATCAGGGAGGGAAATAACCATAAATAAGACAGACATGCTTTCTGCTCTCTGAGAACTCACAGTCTAGTGGAGGAGACAGACACATAAAGGCATAACTGCCATAAAGTGTAATAGGGGAAATGCAGGGTGTGTATGTGTGAGCATCTAGGAAGGGCATCTAGCCTGGGCTTGGGGTTGATCTAGGATACCAGAAAATGTGATGTTCAAGCTGGGGCTTGAAAAATGAACAGGAGCTATTCAGTTAAAGGCATGAGATGGCAGGAAGAACATCAGGCAGAAGGAAAAGTGTGGATAAAAGAGAGAATATAAAGTCTTTGAGGAATGGAAAGATTAGGTGACCCAGGGTGGGGAAGGGGTGGTTGGGGATAGAGAGACAAAGCTGGAGGACACCATTCAGTCCACAGCATGGCAATGGGGTGTGACATGACCAATTTTCTGTGAGGAGAATGTGTAGGAAGGGAGCAAGACGGGGGGCTGAGAAATTTTTTTTTTTTTTTTTTTAGAATTTCTATTGAATTCTAAGCAAGATGACAATATCTGTTTTTTGTGGGTTTGTTTTTTTGTTTTGTTTTTAGGTAAGCTCCATGCCCAACGTGGGGCTCGACCTCACAACCCTGAGACCAAGAGTCGCATGCTCTACTGACTGAGGCAGCCAGGCGCTCCAAGATGGCAATACCTTAGAGGGGGCAGCAAAGAAAATACAGAGATGGGTAGATCTGAGAGATTATTTATGAGGTAGAATCAACAGAACAGGGCGGTTAATTGGATATGATGGGTGAGAAAGTGTGCTAGACTTCTCCAGAGAAACAGAACCAGTAGTATACATACAGATACGTAAGAGGAAATTTATTTATTTTTATTTTTTTTAAGATTTTATTTATTTATTTGACAGAGAGAGAGATAGCGAGAGCAGGAACACAAGCAGGGAGAGTGGGAGAGGGAGAAGCAGGCTTCCTGCGGAGCAGGGAGCCCGACGCGGGGCTCGATCCCAGGACCCTGGGATCATGACCTGAGCTGAAGGCAGATGCTTAACGACTCAGCCACCCAGGTGCCTCTTTAAGAGGAAATTTATTATAGGAATTGGCTCATGTGACTCTGGAAGCTGAGCTATGCCACACTAGGACACGTGCAAGCTCAAGAAACAGGAAAGCTGGTGGTATAATTCAGTCCAAGTCACTACCAGGTGGTATAATTCAGTCCAAGTCACTACCAGGTGGTATAATTCAGTCCAAGTCACTACCAGGAGCTCCAATGCCCAAGGGCAGAAGATAGACATCCCAGCTCAAGAAGCGAGAGAGAGAATTTGCTCTTCAGCTGCCTTTTTGTTCTATTGGGGCCCTCAGTGGAGTAGGTGATGCCCGGCCACATTGGTCAGGACGGATCTTTTTCTACTCAGTCCACGGATTCAAATACTAATCTTTTCCAGAAACACCCTGACAGACACACCCAGAAATAAAGTTTTACTAGCTATCTGGGCATCCCTTAACCCAGTCCAGTTGACACATAAAATCAACCATCAGAGAAGGTGGGGACTGGGGTAGAGGGGGAAAAGTCCAGTTTGACACCCACAAGGAGAACTCCAGGGAGCACTGGCCAAAATGCTGGGGGAGGCACAGAGATGCTTATGATCTGGTTCCTGTCCTCAAGAAGCTATCTCTCTATCAGGCAGAACTGTTAGCACAAAGTGTCTTTGTATAAATTAGAAAAGGTGCCTGGCTTCAGCCCCCATTTGCCCTCTCAGCCAGGCCCCTGTATTCAGGGTATCACCAGAACAGCTACCTGGCAGCCCCACTCTCAGGGAAGAACACAAACCACTGGAGTACAGGACTGGAGACTGACCCTGTGTGTCCAGCCCAGGAAGAGCGAAGAAGAGAGTGAAGAAACAGGAAGTGGAGGTGAGATTGAACCTGGTCCTGCCGGCTGGGTGGGATTCTCAGAGGTGGAGACGGGGCTGGTGTAGGGGAGTAAGTGGAACACCCTAAGCGGAAGAGAGAATGAGAACCCAAGGGTGGAGACAAGAAAAACTGAAGCAGGTTGAAGGGATAATGGTAGTTCCACTGGCGACAGCGTTGACTACAGAAGCTCTTCACAGTGGCTCTTCCCAGCGGAAGTTGTAGGGGCAGAAAAGTGTTCCCTGCTTCCCTTCCAGGTTCTTTGGCTGGTGTAAGAATTAGATTGATATGAGACAGATTAACAGAAGAAAAACAGAAGTTTAATAATGTGTATATCTCCTGTGTATGTGGCAGAAACCCAGGAAATCTGAGTAACTCTCCAAAATGGCTGACGCCATCACCTTAACTACCACCTTGGGCTAAAGACAAAAGATGTTGGGGTGGAGAGTCAGTTTTGGGAGGTGACTGGGAAAAGTACAGTAAACAAGGGTAAGATTGTTGATTTAAGTCATTACCTTCTCCACTGATAAGAGTTTCTTGAGATTTAGAGCCATCCCCCTCTTCCTGGTACAGTCAGTGAGACACTCTTACAAATGGAGATTTCCCTTATAAATGTAAATGTCCAGTACAAAAGGGTAACTTTTACTGGGTTTTCAGAGTTTCACCTGGGTCTACTGTCTCTTAAAAATAATCAGCTTAGGGGCGCCTAGGTGGCTCAGTCAGTTGAGCTTCTGACTCTTGGTTTTGGCTCAAGTCCTGATCTTGGGATCATGGGATAGGGCCCTGCATCAGGCTCCACACTGAGTCTGCTCGGGATTCTCTCCCTCCCTTTCCCTCTGCCCCTCCCCCCCTTTAAAAAATAACCAGCTTAAAATAGTCAATGTGCCAAGGAGACATATTTTGGGGTGGTATATTTTGCTCCCCCTCAAACTCTTAGAGCATAAGAAAAGTTGGCTGGACGACACACATACACAGGCACACAGACACACACATACCTACATACACACATACTGAAATCCCTATAGTAATTCTCCATGTTTTTCTTTGTAGGGGAGCAAAACTTTCCTCTTTTTCCCTTCTAGGTTCTTTTGCTGGCCCAATAATTAAATTGACATAAGACGGATTAATGGGAAAAAAATTTAATTATGCACATATAGGAACCTCACAAAGACGTGAGATGCTCCCCAGTGGTTAGGCAATTGAGGTTTCTATGCCATCTCGAGCTAAGGAGAAGGGCATAGGGACCGGGGCTTTCAAAGGGGAGGAAGATAATTCACAAGAAGATGGGAAGAGCAAATATTTGGTAAACAAATGTTTGCCATGCCAAGCAGAGAAATCTTTCTTAATGTCAAAAAAAAAAAAAAGTTATCTTTGGTAATAGCTCTCTTCCTGGTATGGGTGTAAAGGCTCTTCTTGTGCCTGTTGGACCTTAACCATCTTCAACTTGACATAACCTACATGCCAAAGTGGCAAATTTGGGGCATTGTGCCCAGAACCCCATCCCCTTCTATTTTTCCCTTCCAAAGCACTTTCCAGGAGAATGCTTATAGGAAATAACAAAAGGTCCACTTTGGCTATTAGCCGTCAAGCAACCCCTTATGAGAGAGCAGTATAGGATATAACTCTAAAGGTCCCAGACATAGCCTTGACTGCCAGGCTGGGAGGTTCTGAAGTTGGTAGGCACTGGGGGAGCCACTGGACTCCAGTGAGTAGGGAAATGTGACTCTCAGCTTGGTGTTTCGGGACAATTACTCTGCTGGTGTTGTTTAGAATGGCTCAAAGAAGCAACCTGAGCAGAAGATGGGGAAACAGAAATGTTTTCTTAAATTATTTAAAAACAATATATTTCCACAAAAAATCTGAATTAGCTTATAATGTGGAGGAAAGTGACTGTTGATATGGAGAACAAAGGCAAAAGAAATATGGGAAAAAATTAAACTTCCTTACAACTTACAGCCCATTGACAAGTCCCTGGGCCAGGCAGAGTGACCTTCCTCCAGGAACTCAGCTGCCTCAGTGTTAATACTTTGCTAGAGGCAAAAGGCAACCTTAGCTTGACATTAGCCCCACCTCCAGGATCCTGTAAGACTTCTTTTTTTTTTTTTTTTTTTTAAGATTTTATTTATTTAGGGGCGCCTGGGTGGCTCCAGATGGTTAAGCGTCTGCCTTCGGCTCAGGTCATGATCCCAGGGTCCTGGGATCGAGTCCCGCATCAGGCTCCCTGCTAGGCAGGGAGCCTGCTTCTCCCTCTGCCTCTGTCTCTCTCTCTCTCTCTGACTTTCATGAATAAATAAATAAAAAACATTTAAAAAAAGGATTTTATTTATTTATTTGCGAGAGAGAGAGAATGAGAGAGAGCATGGGAGGGGAGAGGGTCAGAGGGAGAAGCAGACTCCCCACTGAGCGGGGAGCCCCATGTGGGACTCGATCCTGGGACTCCAGGATCATGACCTGAGCTGAAGGCAGTCACTTAACCAACTGAGCCACCCAGGGGCCCAAGTCTTCTTTAACATATGAAAATCCGTTTAGAAACTGCCTTTAACTCTATCCCACTCCATGTTATATATTAGCAATCATCCTCCAAGCATATGGCCCACTGATATACATAGGAAGGGTCGCATGACTAAGGTTTACTAGACAGTAGTGAATGACCTTATTCTTTTTTTTTAAGATTTTATTTGAGACAGAGAAAGAGAGAGGCAGAGAGAGTGTGAGCTGGAGGGAGAAGGAGAGAGAATCTGAAGCAGACTCCACACTGAGCAGAGAGCCCAATGCAGGGCTCAATCTTACAACCTCGAGATCATGACCTGAGCCAAAACCAAGAGTTGGCCACTTAACCGACTGAGCCACCCAGGTGCCCCTAAATGACCTTATTCTAACAGCAGCTAGCCCCTCAAGGTCGTGGAAACCTTGCTTCCAAATTCCTTAGAGACTTCCCCTATCCCTAACCCCCTCCCTACTTGAAAGTATATCATCAGTCACCCGTCACAACCCCAGTGCACCTCTTTCTGCCCACAGGTCCTGTCCCCGTGCTTTAATAAAACCACCTCTTTGCACCAAAGACGTCTCAAGAATTCTCTTGACTGTTTGCTCCCAGACCCCAACATTTCACATCCATTGTCACACAGACCCCAGTCAGACCAGGAAGGATACTTGTACTCTCCTCATAGTGTAAATGTGTTTGCTGATTAACATAGATAAACAAGGCCACCATCAAAGTCTTACTAAAGGCCCCAAGAGAGACCACCTCTCTTTCCAGTGATTTTTTTTCTTCTGAAGACCCAACCAAAACATACTTTTACTTTCCTCACCTACTATTTTTGGAACATCTATTGTGTGCCAGTTGCTTTACATTCAGTATCACATTAAGTCCTCACAAAACTTGTCTTATTTTTCAGCTGAAAACTAGGGCTCGGAGGACAGTCAGGGCCCTTTCTCAACATTCCCCAGCTGACAAAGAGCCGCGCAGGGATTCAGACCCTAAACCATCTGACCCCAAAGTCTGTGTTTGTCTTACTACATACAGTACCACAGCCTCCCAGCCCAATTCATCAAAGGAGGAAGGAAAATTAAAAGTAATCAAATTGAAGGGGCCCAGCATTTGCCACCCCAGGATATGTCCCTTTAGCGTAAGGATGATTTTGAGCTGATCATTCTTAAGGAACAGCAGGCACAAATGAAGCTCTGAAAACCAACTGGAAGATACATTCATAAGGGAAATCTCCACTCGTAAGGGTGTCTTCCGGGCTGTGCCAAGAAGAGGAAGAGGAGGGGCGCCTGGGTGGCTCAGTCGTTAAGCGTCTGCCTTCGGCTCGGGTCATGATCCCAGGGTCCTGGGATCGAGCCCCGCGTCGGGCTCCCTGCTCGGCGGGAGGCCTGCTTCTCCCTCTCCCACTCCCCCTGCTTGTGTTCCCGCTCTCGCTGTGTGTCTCTCTGTCAAATGGATAAATCTTTAAAAAAAAAAAAAAAAAGAAGAGGAAGAGGACTCAATCTCTAGAAACTGTTGTCAATGGAGAAGTCATGAACTTAACTCTGTCTAACAACCATACCCTCATTTCCTGTGCTTTTCCCAGTCACCTCCCATAACTGACTCCCCATCCCAACATCTTCTTTCGTCTTTAGCTGGAGATGTTTTCTAAGGTGATGGCTTCGGCCATTTTGGAGAGTTACTCTGATTTCCTGGGTCTCTCCCACGTGCACGGGACATACATATGATATTAAATTTTTGTTTTCTCCTGTCAATCTGTCTTTTATGATAAGGGGGGGTGGGTCTCAGCCAAGAACCTAAAAAAGTAGAGGGAAAATTATTTTTCCTGCCCCACGGAATCAAGCAGTTTCTGTTGTTATGCTCAAAGTAGAAATTGACTTGCATGTCACCACTGTATTGTTTTCTTTTCTGAACAGCTTACAAGTCTGTGGTGCCAGGCACTGGGGAATCATTAGAGTCACTCCTCTTGGACCAAAACACAAAGGGTTTGAATCCAACAGCAATGGCAGATCACCAAGACGATTTGAAGATGTGAAGCATTTACTTAAGGAAGAATACACCATATGGATGCATAGATATTGTAGGGGTTCAGGACAGACCCTCTCAAGAATGTGCCACTTTGGCATGTGGATTATGTGGGGTGACTCAATCGATTGATTGATCCATCGATTGGGTGGAGGCCAGCAGGACTGGCAGGGAAAGAATTCACCCGAGGCAGAACAAAGGAGATAGGAGTTTATTGAATACATAGTGAGGGAATGGGGGGCAGGATGGGAAAGGAGAGACTGCCAGGAGGCAGTGGGCGGGGGGGGGGGGGGGGGGCAGGGGCAGGGGGGGAGTGATGAGGTATGGGAATGTATGGAATTTCCTTTTTTGGGGCGCCTGGGTGGCTCAGTTGGTTAAGCGACTGCCTTCGGCTCAGGTCATGATCCTGGAGTCCTGGGATCGAGTCCCGCATCGGGCTCCCTGCTCGGCAGGGAGTCTGCTTCTCCCTCTGACCCTCCTCCCTCTCATGCTCTCTGTCTCTCATTCTCTCTGTCTCAAATAAATAAATAAAATCTTAAAAAAAAAAAAAAGAAAGAAAAAAAGAATTTCCTTTTTTGGTACCCGTGCCCAGTTGGAAGTAGCCCATGGGTCACCTAGGGCCTATGGCTATTCTGAGGTGGGTCCCTAAAAGCCTGTGCGCATTCAGCTCGGTGGCCACTGTGGGCCGTTTTTCCTCACTCAGGTCTCCACTGCTCAAGCCTGTTGCCTGGAAGTGGCCTCCACTGATTATTTTCAACTGAAGGCTCTTGAGGCCCTGCCGGCTCACGGGAAACTTTTGTCTTCCCTTAACCACACAGAAGACTCTAAATTGGGGACCTTTCCCAGAATAAGGGTTATTAGCAGAGATACATTTTATCCGAGTGACCCATCTGGATGGCAGGCCAAACATCTAATTAGCAATATCTGTTCTTATTGCCCTGTGAAATGCATTCCTTTCCTCTTTCAGTACCAGATCCCTACCCCCTTCTCCTTAGTTCAGGATGACATATAGACCTCCTCTTACCTGCCTTTGGAATTTCCATGTCTATATGGATTCCCCATATGTCTGCCTATTGAATTTGACTTTCTGTTAATCCGTCCCATGTCAATTTGTTTCTTAGTCCAGCTAGAAGGACCTTTGAGGGGACAGGAGTTCTTGCTCCCTGACAACCTCCCTCCCTCTCTCTCTCTCTCTCTCCCTGCTTTTCCTTTGCCCAGTAACCAAATCAACATTAGAACCCCTCTGTGCCTATCTATGCATCCGCTTCTCCCTCCCATTCTCCAGGGAAATCAGTTTGGTACTTTTACCACAGCTCATGGGCTAAAACAATGTAAAGAGTCCTTTGGGAGGCTGAGGACAAGGGGAGGGACTTGAAAGTGGACATAAAAAAAAAAAAAAAACCCTCCAAACTTTAATTGCAATACCACACTTCCAAATTGGCTTTGATATCATTCATTATTGCAGTAGAAGAAAAAATTTGTCAATCTCGGGAGTTCCCAATCAATTGCTTCAATCTTAGAAACAATTTAAGCAGAGATTAGACATGATAAAACGCAAATCATTTCCTAGGACTTATCCTCTATCCGTAAAGGGTGAAGAATCATGAATATCATTTTTTTTAACCGACAAGCCAATATAATAATGGTAAATCTAACTAATACTGGGGCTGGGGTCTTTTTCTTTTCCGACCTGCTATATCCCTCAGAGAGAGTAAGGTCCGCCTATATGAAACTTACCATTCCCAGCATTGCACTGCTGTTATTTAGAATAGTAACACCTCTTTAGTTATATATACTGTTTTTCAGTTCACAAAGCACATTCGTATACGTTTGTCACATAAATTCATAACACTTTTGTGAGCTTTGAAATTCTTCTTCTTCTTCCTATTTTAGGGTTGAAGAAACTGAGGCTCAGAAAGATTAACTGGCATTCCAAAGGCCACATAGCTAGTAAGGAGAACTAGTACTCAAGACAGTTTCCCAGGGGTGCCTGGCTGGCTCAGTTGGTAGAGCGTGCAGCTGTTGATCTCAGGGTCATGAGTTCGAGCCCTCCACACCGGGCCTAGAGCTTACTTAAAAAAAAAAAAAAAGACCTGGTTTTCTGGTTTGGAATTGAGCACCTGTTCCCTCAAACCCCCAAATGCCTAGCCACATCTCCCTGCCCCATTCCCGCCCCTACCCACAACGCCTGTAAACTCCTGAAGGGCAGGGACTATATCTCATGCTTCCTTTTTTCCAAAAAGCACTAAAAAGTCATCAAATTCATTCCAATGTTGAAAATAAAAATATTTTGGTTTATATATTATAATGTTTTCACATTTTATTTTATTTTTTTTAAAGATTTTTATTTATTTATTTATTTGAGAGAGAGAGAGGGAGAGAAACAGCATGAGAGGGGAGAGGGTCAGAGGGAGAAGTAGGTTCCCCGCTGAGCCGGGAGCCCGACGCGGGACTCGATCCCAGGACTCCGGGACCATGACCTGAGCCGAAGGCAGATGCTTAACCAACTGAGCCACACAGGCGCCCTGTTTTCACATTTTAGAAAACACTTCTGGCTGGGGAGAGACTGCCCCTTCGGGAGTAGCCAGTTCTTAGAAATAGCCAAGGACCTAACCAGGAGCATGCCTCTGATATGCAAATGAAGCAATCCAAAGTCGTATCTCCTCTGCCCGGGCCCTGCACCCCAGGCGACAATATTCCTCTGCCTTAATCATCCCAGGGCCAGGGGCCAGACAACCAGTGCCCACCCCTGTAGCCCAAAGCCCACGGACATCAGTCAAACAAGCTGAAACTGTTCACCCTGCCCCGCCTTGGAACACAAGAAAGGCCAGGCCTACACCTTCCCCTTGCTCCTGTCTTCTGCCCCTTGACCACCTGGTGCCTCCCTCTCTAGCCCCTGTAAGTATAATAGATTTTGTGTTCCTGAGCCTCTCCTGGGGCTCCTCTTGTGGCTACAGCTGACTAATCGTCTCATAAAAGAATACAGAATATCCACAAATATTTCTTTTCTTTTTTTAAGATTTATTTATTTATTTGAGAGAAAGAGAGAGAGAGAGCATGAGCCGTGGGAGAGGCAGATGGAGAGGGAAAGGCAGACTCCCCGCCAAGCAGGGAGCTCGATGCGGGGCTCGATTCCAGGATCCTGGGATCATGACCCGAGCCTAAGGCAGATACCCAACTGACTGAGCCACCCAAGCGGCCCTCCACAAATATTTCTTGAGCAACTGCTGTGTCCCAAACCATGTGCTAGGGCCTGAGGCTACAATGGTGAACAAGTCACACATAGCTCCTGTCCTCAAGTAATGTATAATGTAATAGAAGAAAAAGACAAGTAAACAACCTATTACTTAGCATGGTATCTTGTACATGCTAGTAATAGCCCTTACCATTTATTTATTTTTTTAAGACTTTATTTTTAAGTCATCTCTACACCCAGGGTGGTGCTCGAACTCACAACCGTGAGATCAAGAAGCACGTGCTCCACTGACTCAGCCAGCCAGGCGCCCCAGTACTTACCACTTATTAAGCTATTACCGTGTCAGATACTAGGCTAAGCACTATGTATTGTCTCAGTTAACACTGAAAACAAACCTATTAGGTAGGCTCTATTACTGTTCCCATTTTACAGATGAGAAGACTGAGGCATAGAAAGGTAAAGTAACTGGCCCAAGGTCATACAGCCAGCAAATAGGGGTGCCAGGATTTGAGGCTTGGTCTGTGTGACTCTTGCTCTCTACGTCATGCCAAGTCTCATGGCCGACCTTTTTTTGTCGATGAGAAATAAACCCTGAACAAAAATGCGACCTCTGTACTGCTTATCTCAGGCTTGAGAGAGTCTCACAGGAAACGGGATTGTGCCTCAAAGCCTCACCCCAGATTGCACCAAGGGGACAGCATTATTATGGTTGCATTTGTATGGTTGTATCATCCCAATAACTTAAGAAAAACAAACACCTCCTTCTCCCTTCCACGTTTGTCCATCAACAGCAGCTCATTATCAACATCAAGACTTGGATTTATATTAATGTCATCACATAAATGAGAAAGAAATACACTCAGAGCCCGACTTTGGTCCCAGGAGAAAGACACTTTAAAAATGGAATGACTGTCATTCCCAAGTTCTCTTATTCCAAATCCATGCCTCATAAACACCAGCCAATATTTGACAGGAACGTGATTTCTGCAGCACATCACAATGAAATCAAGACCACTCCAACATGTGCAAAGAAAACAGTTCTCAACTTACTTTCATTACCCAGAGACCAATTCTGAGTTGGCTAAGACAAAATGGACCACACAATATTTTCCATATTTGATTCATTTTAAAAGGAATCTCACATTTTCCAGTGAAAATGACTATTTGGAACAAGTAAAAGTCTCATTAAAGCCAGGGGAAAAGGCTAGATGTCTCCTTTTACAATTTCCACTTATTTTATAGTAAAAGATAAAATAATATTGCATAAAAATTGGAAACAACAAAAAAATAAACTCTTACCCTGGATGCCACAGCCTGAATGCCGCTCTTTGTGCGCATGGGTAGGTCCTCTGTAGGCCAGTCCATATGTAATCATGTTCTCCATAACTGCATTCGTAGTGAATATACAATGTGGGATTTTGCTTTTATCACTTGACATCATACAATGCATATTTTTGGTATTGCTCCTTAGTCTTTTTAATTATCATTTCAAGTTTTGTCATGGGTTGCATTAATATTCCATAGAGTAGTGGGACCATAATTCATGTAACCACTCCCCTGTTGTTAAACCTGCAGGTTGTTTCCAACTGTTCAGTATTATAAATAACAGACATATGAACACCCTCATTCATGTAGGGTTTTTCCCCTTACTTTTGGATATTTCCTCGAGATCAATTCCCTTAGGTGGAGTTGCTGGGTCAATTATGTGAAAAAATTTCAAAGCTACAGAACCAAAGGGATTGTTGTCAGGAGTATTTCTTGCTCATCCTTCAAAATCCAGCTCAATTTCCCTCCTTCCACTCCTACCTACACTCCACGCATAGTGAATTACTCCCTTATTCGTGCAAGAAGTGAATCTTGTCTAGACCTCAGTTATGGCATTCACAGTGCAACATGAGTCAACTTCTTTAACTTCTCTAAGCCACAGCCTCCTTGTCTGTAAAATGAGGCTGACTCGGAAGGTTACTGCGAGGATTAAATGAAATAATGTACACAAAGTCCTTAGCATGGACCTAGTGCTTAAGAAATGAAAACCATTATCAGGGCGCCTGGACGGCTGAGTTGGTTAAGTCGGACTCTTGGTTTCCATTTGGGTGGTGATCTCATGGGTCATAATCTCATGGGTTGTGGGATCGAGCCCCACGTCGAGCCCCACATTGGGCTCCACACTCAGCAGGGAGTCTGCTTGGGATTCTCTCCCTCTGCCCCTACCCACCCTGTGCACACACTCTCTCTCTCAAATAAATATATAAATCTTTTTTAAAAAATGAAAACCATTATCATTACATCATATTGTTATTTTGTAGTTAACCTGACTACTTGATGGTGCACTTTTGAGGGGAGGGATCATGTCTTGGTCATCTCTGTGTCCTCAGCACATAGCACACTGCCTGGCACATAAGAAGCATTCAACTAAAACATTTATCGAATAATATAAATAAGTTAATGCGGGCATGAATGAATGTTTGTTGAAAAAATTTTATACCACCACCAGCACTGTTTAAAAATACTATTTTTGCACTACCTTTACCAGCATTGGGTATTTATGCTAAGTAAATTTATTCTAAAGTACATGTATTTTTCATCATGTCCAAACACATCCATCATGTTTCAGCAATGTGAAAAATAGACGTTATTTGGGAATAGCTTCAGTTTTTATTCTGTTGAAAAAGATTGGGGATGCTGTACCATAATTATGGTAGCCACTAGCCACAGGTGGCTGTTTAAATTTGATTTTTAGTAAAAAATAACAAGAATAAAATGAAACTTAAAATTAATTTCTTCAGTTTCACCAGCCACATTTCAAATGCTCAATAGTTACATGTGCCATACGGGTCAGTGCAAAAAAGTTCTAGTAGGTAATGCTAGTCTATCCAAAAAGAATTTCCTGTTTGGTTTTGAAAGCATTTAATGATGAATTTGCAGTAAAACTTACTTGAAAAGTTATATTTGACTAATTTTAGACTAAATAGACTAATTTTAAAATTAGTTAAGTGTTGCCTGGGTGGCTCAGTTAGTTAAGCACCCGACTTGATTTCGGCTCAGGTCACGATATCAGGGTCATGAGATGGAGCCCCACGTCAGGCTCTGCATTCAGTGGGAAGTCTGCTTGAGATTCTCTGATTCTCTCTCCATCCCCCTCTGCCCCTCCCTCCCACTCTCTTTCTCAAATAAATAAATCTTAAAAAAAAAATAAAATCAGTTAATATCTCCTGAGGATTTACCAACTGTCGAGTGAGGGAATATGGACAAGGAGCTTGAGAAGAGGTCAGGAGAAGTCAGAATGATATTAAAAATTTGCCATATGGTACTTCAAAAAGTTAAATCTAGAATTACCACATGACCCAGCCTTTCCACTCCTAGATATATACCTCAAAGAATTGAAAACAGCTACTGAAGCAAATACATGTACACACATATTCATAAGCAGCACTATTTACAATAGCCAAAGGTGGAAATAGCCCAAAGGCCCATCAATGAATGACTGAATAAACACATTGTGGAATACCCAAATGATGAAATATTATTTGGCCATAAAAAGGAATGAAGTATTGATCCATGCTACCACTTGGATGAAATTTAGAGACATTATGCCGAGTGAAAGAAGCCAGACATCAGGGCGCCTGGGTGGCTCAGTTGGTTGAGCGACTGCCTTCGGCTCAGGTCATGATCCTGGAGTCCCGGGATCGAGTCCCGCATCGGGCTCCCTGCTCAGCGAGGAGCCTGCTTCTCCCTCTGACCCTCCCCCCTCTCATGTACTCTCTCTCATTCTCGCTCTCTCAAATGAATAAATAAATCTTTAAAAAAAAAAAAAAAGAAGCCAGACATCAAAGATCATATATTGTATGATTCAATTTATATGCAATATCCAGAATAGGTAAAGTTATAGAGAAAGAATGAAGATTGGTGGTTGCCAGGGACAGGGAAAGAGGGGGAATGGGGTGATGAAAATGTCTGCAACTAGATAAAGGTGGTAGTTACTCAATATCATGAATATACTAAATGTCACTGAATTGTTCACTGAAAATGGTTAATGTCATGCTATGTGAATTTCACCTCAATAAAAAAAAAAATTGCCATAGATGTTCCACAAAGTGAATCATTGGCACATAGATAAACTGTATTATTATTCCAACTAAAAATGGGCAGTGGTTTCTTCAGCTGGGTTTTGGCAGAGTGAGAAAGTTGCAGACTAGGAGAGGTGGTCCTTGGAGAGGATCTGGTCAGCATCAGGTCTCTCTGGATAGTGTATTGAGGATGAGTGCTCAGAAAATATAGCCCAAGCTGTTGCATTTGGTTGGGTTGAGCTTGGCCCATGGATTCAAGGAAACCCAGCCTCTCCCTCTCTGTCCTCTCCTTTTCAACCCCAGCCCAATTCACTCCAGACATACCTTCTGTGAATTTTATGGAATGAACACAGTGTCCGGTATAAGTTTAGAGGAGTGGAAGCAATAATTGGAGGAGAAAATAACAGAAATTTTCCAGCAGGGACTAGCTTTGGGCTATAACTGGGGGAGACTAGGTGATGAGACTGAAACAGATAGGAATGAAGAGAGCTTTTCTTGCTCAGGGTTCCTGTACCAGTCGGGTCCCTTTAGAATCATAGATTAGAAAGCAATATTTTGATGTCCTTGGTCCTGGGTTTGATCTCTGTGTTAAGCCAATAGCTTAATTCTATTGCCTTAATTTGGTCCCCCAAAGTTCATTACTTGGCAGTGCACTGCCCTCATGCTCAAGCAGCCTGGAGGCTAGTCCTGACTCTTGGTGATTTACGGAGTGACTTTGACAAGTTCTTTCCTCTACATTGGCCTCAATTTCCACATCTGCAAGAATAGTGGTCTAAAAGACCTAGTTTCCAGGATAAGCTGAAAATGCACCGTATTCTTCATGACTTTGCAGAAGCTAAAACATTTCATCTTTTGCTCCAAATAATCACCTAAAAATATTTGAAAAGACTGAATGACACATATGGCCATCCAAGACTCCTTCACAGAAGAAAGCCTTTTTTATGATTGGAATACTCCCCTAGGGCTCCTAGAGTGTCCTCCCTAAAGGACATGAATAAAGTCCTGCAAAGTAATTCTGACTCCCTTAAAACCTAAATATGCTACTTCATCAGTGGGTGTGAGGCTCCATTGTTCTCCAAGCAGTGGCACAATGTGCACTGAGCCATCCAGACTTTCCTGCCCAGCCTTGCCTATGACCAACATTGCACTCACAGATGAAAGACACACCTCATCCTGCCAATCGCTGGAAAATGAGGAGCATCCTACAGCTTGAAAACCAGAACCAGCAATTTGAGGGAGAAAAAAAAATAAGGCTGTGAAAACAAGCCAGGAAAGGAAGAGATGACCAGGCGCTCCCACTCTCCGTGTGGGAAATAAGATGGCGACCACCCTGTGGAGACTATCAGGGAGCCAGTAGGACCAAAAAGCAGCTAAGATTCTGGTAAAGTCCCAGTTATCTGGGACTACAAGTAAATTATGGATTCTCTCCTTCATGGAGAGCAAAATAATTCGTAAACAGATCTGCCTGATCCAACTACATCTAGAGGAATTCTTTAAAGAGGTGCTTTGTCCACACTAGGGCCAGACTGTTAAAGGAGAAACACAAAGGAGAAACACGTGGGGGTGATGATGCTTCCAGCAGTAACAATTGAAGTTCTTTGCAAAGAACCCAAGGGGGCTGGGTCAACCCACTGGGGCAGCCCTCCTTCTTCCCTTCCTAGCAGATTTGCCTAGAGCTTGTTCTGCTTGCCTAAAACCCTGGAGAGATCTGCCCTTTGTTTCAATAAAAGTTCCCCACTCCCTTCTAGTGTCTTCCTACTTCATGTAACTACAAAGTCCTTTTGGAAACCAAGGGAGTCATTACGTTCCTAGATGGAGTCAGACTTCCAGAGGTAAGTTCCATAGGTAACATCTCTCTCTCTCTCTCTCTCTCTCTCTTCTCTCTCTCTGGGCACAATCCCCATTTATGAACACGGCTCTATTTCTTTTAAAGACCCATCGTTCTTTGCCTTCAAATAATTCTGCCCTACTAATTCCAGCACTTCAGCTTTATCCCCAATTGAAGTTCTCTCTCTCTGCCCACCAACCCCCAACCCCTTGAACATATTCCCAGGACTCACCACCATGTAAACCTGTAATCTTTTTATGCCACTATCCATATTGGTTTATAAAACAGAGGTATGCAAGACATTGGAAAGAAAAATGGCACCTGTCAAATACCAAACCCTATGAAATGCCTGCACAATTTCACTTTTCACCTAGTAAATATCCAATTATTTTCCAGAATAGCTCTTTCCAGAATTCAAATCTGTTTCCATTAATATTAAAAGTTTAGAGGTCTGGGAGAACAGGAAGGGGCTGATTAAAAGCAGACGGGGTTCATTATCTGGTTAATCACAATCCAGCATTTCCCACCCCCATTTACCACTCCCCCACCCCACCCCCCAACACAATGTTCTGCCTCAGAAAAGGTCACACTAAAATTCTGCAAGTAAAACCTTATCCTACAACAGATCCAAGGGTGGAGCTCTATTTTGGAGGGTTTGAGACTGGTATCATTAGAAAAGAAATTGATTTCATACCATTTCACCCGAGGAAAGAAAATATCTCCCAAAGTATTGCCTACCACCCTACCACGCCGAGTGGATGCCCGGAGTTTGTTAGAGCCAGGCTCTGTCTGCATGTTAATCATGCAGTGTTTAGAGTTGGAAGTGCTTCTTGGAGAGTCCCTGCTTGTTTTAGTAGATAGGGAAACTGAGACCAAGAGAGGGAAGGGATTAGGACACTTATCACTGCAGGCAATGCTGGTGTGTGGGAAAAGTGCCGAAAAGGCCTAAATTGAATGAATTATAGTCATTTCTCTGTCCTCAACATTTCCATGGGCCATATGTTCACGGCTCATCTTTTATTGCTCCCCTGAGAACTGACTCAAAGGCAAAGCCAAAATGGGTATTTTAATGTGAAGCATATTAGGAGGCCAGAAGGCAGGAGGAGGTACTCTCTGAGGCAGCCTCACTGCTTGGCTGGGAAGGCTTCGCTCTGGGCCTCTGGAGACTGCTCACTCAGATGCCCATGGCGCCAGGGCCAAAGGGAGGCTGCGCTAAGGGCTGAACACCAGGGGAGCGCCCGCCCTCTCCTTGAGGGCAAGTGGAGCTCTGGGACAGGACCCCAGGAGGTGCCAAGCAGCCTTCTAAGTGCCTTGGGTTTCCTCCAAGCTCTTTCAGGGATTGAAAGACTTCCAAGGTGGGACTGCCACAGTAAGACTTAGTTTCAAAGGAGGAGGGGATTTATTTCTCAACACGATTTTAAAAAGTATAAAGACAGGACCCAAGGAGAAGTGGCTCAAGAATAAGTACCAGGGCGCCTGGGTGGCTCAGTTGGTTAAGCGACTGCCTTCGGCTCAGGTCGTGATCCTGGAGTCCCGGGATCGAGTCCCGCATCGGGCTCCCTGCTCGGCAGGGAGTCTGCTTCCCCCTCTGCCCTCTTCCCTCTCGTGCTCTCTGAATCTCATTCTCTCTCTCTCAAATAAATAAATAAAATCTTAAAAAAAAAAAAAAGAAGAAGAAGAAGTACCAGCCAGTGCCTTCTCTAAAGACAAGGGACCTTGGCAGTGTCCTCTCTCCTCCTAGGACGAATTGCAGCCATCCCTTAGACCCCTCCTACGTTGCTGGTGAGAAGGTAAAATGGTGGACCTTCAAAAGGTTTGCTGTAGAGTTGCTCTGTGGGCCAGCCACTCCCCTCTGAGGTATATACCCAAGAGAATTGGATGCAGAGACTTGAACAGAGACTTGCACGTCCATGTTCACGGCGATATTATTCCCAATAGCCAAAAAGTGGAAGCAACCCAAGTGTCCGTCCACAGATGAATGGATAAACAAAACGTGGTCTATCCATGCAATGGAATATTATGATGCCATAAAAAAGAACGAAGTAGTGATCCATGCCACAATATGGACAAACCTTGGAAACGTGCTGAGTGAAATAAGCCAGACACAAAAGACACATATTCTATGATTCCACGTATATGAAATATCTAGCATAGGCAAATTTGACAGAGACAGAAAGTAGAATGGGGGTTGCCAAAGACTGGGGGAGGGGTGAATGGGGAGTAGCTTCTAATGGGTGTCGGGTCTGCTTCTGAGATAATGGAAAAGTTCTAGAACTAGATGGTGGTATATAACTTCACACATCACAAACGTACTCTGTGTCATTAAATTGTACTTTAAAATGGTTTAGGGGTGCCTGGGTCACTCAGTGGGTTAAGTGCTTGCCTTTGGCTCCAGTCATGATCCTGGGGTCCTGGGATTGAGCCCTACATCAGGCTCCCTGCTCCATGGGAAGCCTGCTTCTCCCTCTCCCACTCCCCCTGCTTGTGTTCCCTCTCTTGCTGTGTCTCTCTCTGTCAAATAAATAAATAAAATCTTTAAAAAAAATGGTTAAATGGTAACCTTTATGTCAAGTGTATTTTACCACCAAAAATGTCAAAATTTGAGTTGCAGGGGTCTGCAGACAGTATCTAAGTCAGCAGTTCCCCACCCTGGCTGCACATGAGAATCACCTAGGCAGCCTACATTTTATGTTAAAAAAAAGAAGAAGAAGAAGAAGAAGAAGAAGATAGCATGAGGGGAAGAATGAAGGGCGGAAATCGGAGGGGTAGACGAACCATGAGATGATGGACTCTGAAAAACAAACTGAGGGTTCTAGAGGGGAGGGGGGTGCGAGGATGGGTTAGCCGGGTGATGGGTATTAAAGAGGGCACGTTCTGCATGGAGCACTGGGTGTTATACGCAAACAATGAATCATGGAACACTACATCAAAAACTAATGATGTAATGTATGGGGATTAACACAACATAAAAAAAAAAAAAAAAACCATGCCCAGGGGCCCTTGGGTGGCTCAGTTGGTTAAGTATCCAACTCTTGATCTCAGCTCAGGTCTCGATCTCAAGGTCGTGAGTTCAAGCCCCATGTTGGGCTCCCCAGCACAGAGCCTACTTAAAAAGAAAAGACCAAAAACCATCCATGCCCAGGGACCCAACTCCAGAGATTCTGATTTCATAATCCTTGTTATTTTTAAAGGCTCCACAGGTGACTGTAATCAGGGTCCAACTCAGTGATTTGGGCAGGTTCTGACATCCAGAGAAGCCAGCCGAGGAATGGCATGGCATGGGAAAAAGGTACCTCCCTCTGCCTGCCCTCTCTTTTTCTCCTTTAATTTGAGAAAATCATGGTGAAAGATACATAACATAAAATTTCCCATTTTAATTATTTTAAAATATTTTAATATTAAATACCATTGATAATTTAATATTATTAATAATATTAAATATTTTTTAAGCTCAGAGACATTAAGTACATTCACATTGTTGTGCAACAAAAGCCGTCATCCATTCACAGAACATTCTCCATCTTGCAAAACGGGAACTCGGTGCCCACTCCCCACTCCCATTCCCCTCAGCTCCTGGCAACCACCATGCTACTTTCCATCTCTATGAAATCCACTCCTCTTTGTACCTCATATAAGTGGAATCCTATAGTATTTGTCCTTTCACGACTGGTTTATTTTAACATAATAGCTTCAAGGTTCATCCATGTTTTAGTGTATATCAGAATTTTCTTCCTTTTTAAGGCTGAATAACAATCCATTTTATGCCTAGAGCACATTTCGTTTATCCATTCATCTGTTGATGGCCACTTGGGCTGCTTCCATGTTTTGGCTCTCGTGAGTAATGCTGTTGTGAACATGCCCGTACGAATACCTGTTTGAGTCCCAGCTTTTGGTTCTTTTGGCTACATACCCAGAAGTGGAACTGCTGGATCATATGGTAATTCTAATCTTAACTTTTTGAGGAACCACCCGACTGTTTTCCAGAGCAGCTCATCAGTTTATATTCATGCCGCCGGTAAGGGTTCGCCACATCCTTGCCAACACTTGTTATTTTCTGTTTACCTCGTTTGTTTAATTATAGCCATCCTAATGTCCGCTGGTAGCTCATTGTTCATTGTGATTACCTGGCTTCCCTGTCTTATGGGTATCACGGTCCTGCTTTCACATGGAATACTCTAGTGTTTTCTTCTCAAGGTTTTAACTGCAGACAGGTCAACCTGTGGTTGGAAAGATGTTTCTTCGAGAGACTGTGCATGAAGAAAGCAATGGCTCCCTGTGCTGCCCCCACCCCCGGCCATACTTCTCCTGTCAGAGAACCACGGTCTCCCCACCGAGATTCTGACCCAGTTTCTTCCCACCGCAACCACGAATTAGGCTCCACCACTGCTCTCTCCTTCTGCTTTGAAAATAATCAAACATACTCATCTTGCTTCTAGGCCACAAATGGTTGCTGGGTAGACATGCCCTGATGGCGAGCCAGGAGCCTCCAGCCACCCAAAGGGGACTGATGAGAAGCAGATGTGTTTGCCCCCGTAGGGCCATCCATCTATCATTTCTTCCCAGCCATTGTCCCACAAGGAAAAGCTGGATCTGGGCTCCTGCAAGGATTATTTCTTCATCTTCTAGTCAACAAACTCGCTGTGGGGGAATCTGTTTTCCTCTCTCTGCCAAATACCTGCCCTAAGGCTTCCTGGAGGGATGGTGTGGAGATGAAGAAGAAAAGGAGTTAATAACATACAATAGCATTTATTTGTCGGGCTGTGGGACAATCAGTAGACTAAGGCCACAATCTACACCTCACTCTGGAGGCTACCCACGTTGCCAATTTGAAAGAGAACTAGAGGGAGTAGACAAAGCCTAGAAGTAGCAGAGCCTCAGTGTCAGCCTCTCCCTCCCACCTCTAGACACAACTGCCCCTCACTCACCAAGTGGGCTAATGACCAGGCTGTGCAGGTTCTCCCTCCTCGGGCTTGCTTCTCCCCTCTTCCGCACCTTCCCCTTGTGGCTCTGCTCTTTGCGGTGTAACAGCAAAACATAGACTGGTGGGGGGAGGGGCTTAAACAACAGAACTTTATTTTCTCACAGTTCTGGAGTTGGAAAGTTCAAGATCAAGGTTCTGGCAAGATTGATTTCTGGCTAGAGCTCTCTTCCCATCTTGCAGATGGCTACCTTCTCACTATGTCCTTACAAGGCAGGAGGTAGGGAGGAGAGAGGCAGGGAGGGAGAGAAGGAGAAAGAGAGAGAGATTTCTTTCTTTTCTTACAAGGCCATAGTCCTACAGGATTAGAACCCCATCTTTACAGCCTCACTTAGCTTCTTGACCTCCTGAAAGGCCTGTCTCCAAATCCAGCCACATTGGGGGTTAGGGCTGCAATGTATGAATTTTGAGGGGACACCACTCAATCCATAGCAGCTGCTGTACCAGGTTCTGTGTCAATGCCCTGAAGTGGCTGCAGGCAGGTAGGTTCTGCTATTCTCATCAGGCAATGGCAAAATTTCTCAGAGACTGCTCAGAGCACAAGACCCCAGTAGGCTAAAAACTGGCTCCTGACAGCCAATGGTTGACACACTCACCAAGCCTCTCTTTGCACCCCCTAACATTTGAGGGACCCAGAGCAAGAGTACTAACAGAGGCCCATATACCATACGCCTAATAATTAAAAATTATAAGTCAAGGCAACAAATTATTAAAATATATTCTATGTTCCATCTCTTACTTTGACAACTATACCTTTATAACAACAAAATCAATGAATATGTATCAAGTGATTTTTTTATACTTTTGAAAGTCAGCAAAAAATCAATGACTAAATTTAATTGTGATTATGCATGTCTGGATATTCTTTTTTTTTTTTTTAAGATTTTACTTATTTATTTGAGAGAGAGAGAGAATGAGAGACAGAGAGCATGAGAGGAGGAGGGTCAGAGGGAGAAGCAGACTCCCTGCCAAGAAGGGAGCCCGATGTGGGACTTGATCCCGGGACTCCAGGATCATGACCTGAGCTGAAGGCAGTCGCTTAACCAACTGAGCCACCCAGGCGCCCATTCTTTTTTTTTTTTAAGTAGGCTCCACTCCCAAGGTGGGGCTCAAACTCATGACCCTGAGATCAAGAGTCGTATGCTCTACCAACTGAGTCAGCCAGGCGCCCCTGGTTATTCTTTTGATGGGCCAACAATATTTAGATGAATAATAACTTAAGGACATACATGATTGGGAATTTTATCTTGTATTTATTCCATAAAATTTATTTTTCTTGCTTTTATTACAGTGAAATCCATTTGTATTATATGTTATCATAATCAAGATCCTTCAAATAACTTGTGGAATTGTCAGTTACAATCTAAAGTAGGGATCAGCCGGGGCACCTGGCTGGCTCCATCAGAAGAGCATGCGATTCTTGATTTCAGTGTCATAATTTCCAACCCCATGTAGGGTGTAGAGATTACTTAAATGAAAATAAAACTTAAAAAAAAAAAGCAGGTGTCAGCAAAGTTTTTTTGTTAAGGGCCAGATGATAAAAATGTGAGGCTTTGCAGACTGTAAGGTCTATCTTAACTACTCAACTGCCGTTGTAGCCCAATGTTCTGATAGACAATATGCAAAAAAAAAAAAGGGGGGGTGTGGTTGTGTTGTAATAAAACTTCATTGGGGTGCCTGTGTGGCTCAGTCAGTTAAGCATCTGACTTCAGCTCAGGTCATGATCTCAGGGTTCCCATGTCGGTCTCCCCAATCAGCAAGGAGTCTGCTTCTCTCTCTGCCCCTTCCCCCCACTCATGTTCTCTCTCTCTTTCTCTCTCTGTCTCACTTACTCTCTCTCAAATAAATAAGTAAATAAATAAAGTCTTTTAAAAAAACTTTATTTACAAAAATAGGCAGTTTGCCTGTGGGTCATAGTTTGTCAACCCCTGCCAAAGGATTAAAAAATAAAGTGTAATTGTATTAAATACATAAAATTTAAACACATTTTAATCAAAAAATAAAATACATGTACAAATTCTTTAAAATATTTTCCTGTTTTCAAAAAAGTTATTTTTCTGAAGTATTCAAATTTTTTTAAAAGGCAAACTATAAATGACAAATAGTATTAAAATTTTAAGCTACATTAAATCAATAATAATAATAACAATTAAATAATATTTAAGTTATTTTACTAGAGCTCAGTTGTCCTTTGGTTCAGTCTTACTACATATGTTTATAGAAAGAAAACTATTTGCAATTCTAGTATTCAATGCCCATTGGAATCGCCCTACACACATTGTATCTAGACCTACATATTCACAGATTTAAGAATATGAATGATTTACTATTGGAAAATGTCCCTCAGCCACCAAGTACAAGTGGTGTGAATTCAGTGCTAATGTGTGAATGCCTTCAGAACAACGAGGTGAAAGCCAGGAAACAATTTGCTATGCAAGAATCTATTGTGGTTATGCTATCGGAAAATGAGGATTTTATAAATTAATTTGTCCTTTCTTTAACCTTCGCACTCAAATCCCTTCTGGACCCCAAGGTAGTGTCCATCTCTGACATCGGCAGCTCTACAACCCAGAAACCTTCACGATTTTCAGACATGTTTTGCTGTTGTGATTGTTGTTGGATCGGGAAATAGGCCAAGAAGCGAAGAAGTGTTTATGAATAGGGTTACTCATAAGAATAGCTGGTTAGAGTTATGGATCCTGAGTTACAGAAGCATCCATGTGTTCTTAGAGTCACTCGTTCATTCATTCATTTGACATTTGAGCTATGTCACTTGCTCATACCAGCTTGGGAGAGCCAGCTGGAAACATCTCTTCCCGAATGTGGGTTTAGGGACATCACAGTGGTAGCTGGAAATCAGCTGTGGTGGGACTATTTACACCATGCACACTCTCTCTCTAAAATAAATAAATAAATCTTTTAAAAAAATTTTTTTTCAAGAATTTTACAGTGGTGATAGTGGAACATTAAAACTAGCACTGGGCCTTTCTGAGTGCAAGGACCTATGTGAGCCCTGAACTTCATCAATGGCTTTTAAAGTTTTGATTCATACCCACACCCTCCCAAGAGATCCTGGTCCCTATGAGTTTGTTTGTTTGGGTTAGGATATAAGTAAAGCTTTCCAGCCCTTGCTGACACCTCCTGTCTCAGCAGAGCCATTACTGACGTGGGTGACGCAGGTGCAGGTTACTGGAAGGATCCAGAAGTTTGTCCCGGGGCTCAGGAAGGCGAAGGTGCATCCAGTGCTTCTACAGAGCAAAACAACCTCAGATCACCTACAAGAAGAAGGATTGAATTAGGAAAAGATGTTTCCTGACCTCCCACATGAAAAGGGAGGTAGCTTGGCTTAGTGGAACAGATGGGGTTCTTGCAAGCAGTTTCCCAGTTCTTGGTCCTTGACTTGGGAAAAGTCACCTTAACCTCTCTATGCCTTGGTATCTTCATTTACAAAATGTTGAGCCTTGCAGGTGCTCAACAAATATCTATCCCTGCATTTGCATAAAAGAGATTGGCCATCATTTGGTTATCAGTTTAGCTTTTGCTTTGTTTAATGTCTGCTATTAACAATTTCTCCTCAGACAAATTTCAGGATCTCCCAAGAATCCACAGGGTTCAAACAGGATTGTCAAAACAGAGCCCTCTTGGCCCTTCAGGGTACATGAGAAATGGCTCAAGGAGGGTCTGCTGTGTGTCTCACCTTCTGGTTCCCTTGGCTCAGGCGGTGTACGTGGTATTGTTTGGATGAGATTCCTGAGCTCCTCTAGGCAGGTATCCGGGAGTATGCCCAAGGTCCCTGAGTCTTACCATACCATTATCATCTCAGCAAGTTTCTGGGACGGGAGTAGAATTTGATGCTAAGGAAAATAACATTTTTCTGCAGAAGGAGAGACATGATGAGAGCGGTCTTCAAATACCTGAAGAGCCATCTTGTGGAAGAAAGTACAAACTTGAACTTGGTGAGTCCAGAGGAAAGAATCAGGAGCTATAGGCAGAAGTCTCACAGGTGCGGGTCCCAGCTGAATTTAAGAAAGACAGTGCTAACGGCAAAAGTGGTTCAACAAACAAAAGGGCCGCTCAAGTAGTAGTAAGCTCTTTGGGCAGGTAGCATTCAAGCAGAAGCCTTGTGTCTGTCTATTAAAATGCTACTACAAAGTTTATTGGCCAGATGGACAATTGGGATAGACGGTTTCTCTCCAGATCCTTCTAATACCATAGGAATCTATATGAATGCAAGGGACACAACCACATTTAAGCAGGCTCACTTTACAAAAAAAAAAAAATCTAGGGGCACCTGGCTCAGTTGGTGAAGCGTGCAACTCTTGATCACGGGACTTGTGAGTTTGATCCCCACATTGGGTGTAAAGATTGCTTAAATAAATAAATAAATAAATCTTTTAGAAAATCTACTGTGATAGCATGCCTCTGGGGGGTTATGTGGTTATCTTTCTGTCAGCAAGCTAAAAACATCTTGCACACCTCTTTTCTATCATCCGACATCGTAGTCAAGGCATGATTCTTTACTGATGATGAAACAAAGGCCCCCAAAACTTGTGACTTCCCAGAGGTCATCCTGAATGCGTAGAGGAATTTGAAGCAGAACATAGATTTCCTGACTCAGAGCCCAACTCCAGTGACAGCCCACACAATGCAAACCATGCTCCATTGCTCTGGGATAGAGGAAGCTCACTTGACCAATTTGCAAATCCTCTCACTGTGTTGAGAAGAGTAGAAAACAGAATGTGAACTTTGCAAGTTCAAAGTCTATTTCCTACTGGGAAAATGAGACATCTGGTTCGTAGTTAAAGAAGATGGATCCTAAGGGATCTTTGACAATGGGCTGCTTTTCTAAATCTGCCTTTTAGTAATTTAAACATACGTGCATCTGAAACATATGGATGAAATGTACAAAAAGCTAGGGATGCTGTTGGATTGGCAAACAATGAGAGACTCTTAGAATAATGGGGTAGCAGGGATTTCCAAGGGATTGATAGTCTCTTCTGTCTTCTCCTTTGCCTAGAAATTTTGCTTCCATCAAGCAAGAAGTATTTAGTAAGGGTCTACAGATTTTCAGCACCTGTTGTGTTGGGTGGCAGTTAAAAAACAGGCCAGAGATGAGTAGGCTTTCAGCAAGATAGTCATATGATTCTGAAGAAGAAAATATCCTATGTTTTGGTGACATGCAACTGTGAGGAGCAGCTATGGGCCAAAGCGTTCAATGTGAACTCCACTGTCTTCTGGGAGATGGAGCAAACTTCCACTGTGCACACGGAGTGTTACACTGTAGAGTTGGGGTGGGAAGGGCGAGCGTGAGAAATACAAAAAACATATGGACAGGAGGAACTTGTCATTAATTGGCCTGCCATTAATTGAATTCTGTTGGATCATCCATTTTTGCATTAAAGCTACCTGAAGCAAAGATGCTCCTGCACTGGAGGCCTCAAAAGTTCACGTTCAGTCTGAGTGTCTACACATGCATGTACGTGTGTGTGTATGTGTTTATGTTTTGGTTGTTCACTTGGCAGTGAATGTTTAAAAACACAGGCCTTTACCAACCACGAGTCGTAGGTCCTGTAGCCAGAGTGTCAGACTTGGAAAGAGGCTCGTGAAGACCCAAATCCAGGATTCCTCTGATGGCCCTGGCTGAGCAGAAGCAGGCATGGGAGAAATCAGATCCTTTCTCCAACATTTCAAGGGGGGCAGAAAGCAGACTGGCTTCGAGAACCCAAAAGGAATAAAAGGAGTTCCAGTAAGAAAGTTTGATTAGAAATGTAAGGAGCTATAGCCTTTTCTTTTTCTTTTTTTCAAGATTTTATTTTTAAGTCCTCTCTACACCCAACCTGGGGCTTGAACTCACAACCCCGAGATCAAGAGTTGCACACTCTATTGACTGAGCCAGCCAGGCACCCCAGAGGTATTGCTTTTTCTGAAAAACAATCAAGCAATGGGAAATTATGGAACACAGGTTTTAAAAGACACTGATAAAATGTAAATCTGATGTACAACTGTACCTTTTAATTCAAAGAATAAACACAGATCACTGGCTAAGTATATATTTTGCTTACATCGCTATAACAGAAAACAGAAAAGAAATTAAAAAGCTTTAAGACTTTAAGTGTTTGGGGGCAATTAGAGTCTGTTTTTTAAGCCTGAAATTATTTCAAAATAAAAAAAAAAAACGTTAAAGAATGATATAAATGTTCACCAAAATACACGAATGGGAAAGCCCGTAGCAACACTATTCGTAACAGCCCCAAACTGAGAACAACCCAAATGTTCATCAAAGGTAAAATGGATAAATGAAAGGTCATATGTGAATAATGTAAAATGCTACACAACAGTGAAAAAGAACACACTACAGCTATACAAAACAACATGAATGGATTTCACAGACATACTATTGAGTGAAAGAAACCAGCAAAGATACATATCATACCCTTGCATCTATATGAGGTTCAAAAAGAGGCAGAACTAATTTACAGCCACAGAGGTCAGAACGGTGGTTACCTGTGGGCAGGGGATGTTGACCGGCAAGGGACCTGTGATTTGCGGGAGCTGTAACAATTTGAGCGCTTGACTGAATGTTAACCACACCTCAATGAACACCAAGGTAAACATTAAAAAAAGAAAAGGAACAAAGGGCATGGCATTTGATAGCCCACTCTCTGGCTCTTCCTGGATTTGCCATTCCTCAGATCCATCATCTCCTGCTGGATCCTTTTGTCTGCTCCCAGTTTCAGCCCAGAGAGCGTTTCTTTATCCCACTGCATTAGAGTGGACTACCTGCCTGTATGTCTGTTTCACCAAGTTGTAAGTTTCCGGGGGAGAGGGAGCACATTGGAATCATCTTATTCCCACTCCGTGGTAGGCACCTGGTCCCATACTTTAGAAGCCTCACTCTGGCCCTCCTTAGGCTCCACCCCTCCCAGAATCAGGACTGGGCCAAAGGAACATGCCCAACCAGAGTTCACACCCTTCCCTTCTAATCCATACCATAGATACCCAGGGCCCGGGAATTTCCTACCTAAATAAATGGCCTTGCGCCTGCTTCTAGGGCCTGTGCAGGTCTCTGTCCCCAGTCCATCCTTGTAAAGGTGGAACAAACCACCAGTGTGCCAAACCCTTGCACAGGAGGGCCAGGGAGTCCATCCACGTGCTTGAGGCCCCTCACAGGACAGGACAGAGAAGGGGTGAAAGAGAAGGGGGTCAGCAGGTCAGGCTGGGGACTGGGAGCCTACAGCCGACCCATCTGTGCTGTCCTGTTCAGACTGGAATGCTACAGAATCCAAGAATTTTAAACTTGAACCTGAGCTTCCACCTCGTGATGAAGATAGGCTGTATTTGCTCGAGGTAGGAAGACAGAACACATTCTATTAAACAGTGTTAGCCTAATTTATAACTTGTAAATCTTTAGACATATGGTATGCGGGACTCCCTTTGTACATTTGTCCTGGGCCCCACATATGTTGGGGCCAGGCTTGGCTGACATCTCGTAGCAACTCAGTACATAATTAGCTGAATGACTATCACAGGCTGCGCTGTTTTCATTTCAGATTTCCATTTCTATCACCGAGTCTAAATGTGATTACATTAGGAAGTCCTATCCACTTGTTCCAAAGCAATTCATGTCACTAATATGGCATACCAAAGATGGCTAAAGTTTTGGTTAATCAGTCCAATCTGCATATCCTCATCCCACCCCAAGACACATACAAAATCCGTGATATTGCTGTATTTTCTGTCTATCGCCTTCAGGGATCATTCTAGCCTAGACCTGGGTTCCTCCTCCCTACTTAATGAGCCTTTATGAAATGAATTAGCACATGTAAAGTCTTTGGGAGTTTTTTCTTTTACTTGCATACAAAGGCTTTAGACAGATGGTTTCTGACTACAGATCTTTCAGCCTTCTGCGCCAGGCAGGCCCTCCTGGGCTCCTGCTTGCTACTTCTAGGTGTGGGGCATGTGGGGGAGGCTTGCATTTTAAAGAGGTTTTAGCTGCTGTAGTGAGAAGCGTAAACAGGCAGAGAGGAGAAGGGGAGACATTTCCATAGAGGACCAGCAGTCGGTAGAGGTGCCCCAGCAGAATGAGCAGGTACCGGGTGGAGCGAGAAGCAGAAGAGCCGGATTAAGACAACAGGTCCGTGAGGGCATCTGACTGGTTCACAGACATGGTCCCAGTACCTAGCCCATGCCGGGATATAGTAGGGGCCCAATAAATATGTATGGGATGAAAAAATTACTGAATGAGCCGGTGAGGTGGGGAGTGCAGTTGTGAAAGAGACAGGCTGAGGTGTTTGCACTTGGTCTCAGAGGCAACGGGAAGCCACTGAAAGTTCTTGAAGAGAAGAGTGACTTGGTACATGAAGTGTTTTTAGGAAGATGTAGCTGACATAAAGGAAAGACTAGTTAAGAGGAGAACGTGAAGAGGGAGGGGAGATCAGCAGGGAAGGATTTGATGATTCACTCTGCTTTGCCCAGTGTCATGTATCACCCACGGGCTTTTCATCGAGTGAAATCTCAATGTTGGAGGAAAAAGTGTGATTATGAGTCTTCGTTCAGTTTTCCATGTGCCAGATTTTACATGAGCTCCCCATTGTAGAGTGTGGATCTAGAGAAAGTACCATATGCCACATAAGAGGATTTTCATGATGGAGTGAGACATAAGCCTTAATGCTATGGGTGCCAGGGGCTGCCCATCAAAGTCACCAAATGTTACACAGAAAGGCAGTTATGTCTCATTGCAAGGGACCTTTTCTCCCCTGCGATCTGAATCACCAAATGCACTAGAGAGCCCAGTGTCTTTTGTATCAACCACTGGATTTCTGAAGAAGCAATGTTCCCATAGGACCAATTGACAAACACACAACAAATTCCAGTAGGAGTATTACATGAATGCCTTCAATTGTCAAGAGCTCCCCGTCCAATTTACCCAAGCTAATGGAATTGGCACCAGCTCCAGTGTTTGCACTGACGCATGCATACTGCTCCATCAAATGAAGGAGATACAAACAGATGTGCATTCTGGCCGCTCAGTGAAACCTGCACATGGTCTAGCATAGAGACAATCACAGCAGGATGGCCTCCAGACCTGGGGCTCGGGTTCTTAATAAGAGCAGCTACCTTGGAGAGCCTGGGTGGCTCAGTCGGTTAAGCATCTGCCTTCGGCTCAGGTCATGATCTCAGGGTCCTGGGATCGAGCCCCATGTTGGGCTCCCTGCTCAGCCAGGAGTCTGCTTCTCCCTCTCCCTCTGCTGCTCCCCCCACTCGTGCTCGCTCTCTCTCTCTCAAATAAATAAATAAAATTTTTTTAAAATAAAATAAAATAAAGAGGAGCTACTATTTACTAAGGACTTACTATATGCCAGGCCCAGGAGACTTTTCAAATCTTCGCTGATTCCATCTTCATAGCCACTTTATGAAGCAGGGGTTTCATCATACGATTCTGCAGAAAAGGGAATAAAGCTCTTACATAAATTAGAAATATCAAGCCAGGACTCAGACCCCCAATCTAACCAGCCACCAGAAGAACTGCAGCTTATTAGTTATAAGAACTTGGGCAGAGACCCCTGGTTGGCTCAGTCAGTTAAGCATCCAACTTCTGGTTTTGACTCAGGTCGAGATCTCGGGGTCATGGGATCCAGCCCCACATCAGAGTCTGCTTGAGATTCTCTCCCTCTACCCCTCCCCCACACTCCCACTCCCCTCTTTCTCTCACTCTCTGAAATAAATAAATAAATCTTAAAAAAAAAAAAAAAAAGAGCTTGGGCAATGGGGCACCTGGCTGGCTCAGTTGGAAGAGCATGCAACTCTGGATCTCAGGGTCATGAGTTTGAGCCCCACGTTGGGAGTAGAGATTACTAAAACAAACAAAAAAAATAACTTGGGAAGTCATCTAGCCTCCCCGAGCCTCAGTTTCCCCACCTACAAAAAGGGGATATGAATGGTATCTACTTTCCAGAGTTGCTGGAAAGATCAGATTAGCAGATAGCCTGGTTCCATGTAAGCAATTCAATAAATGGTAGCTGTTATGTTAATATGTTATTAATATGACCAAACTCTCCACCACTAGGCTCTATGGCTTCTACCTTCAGGAGTCCTTGATAGATTCCGGCTTCCTCGCCCAGCTTGAGTAGCTAAAATCCAATGCACACAAATACTAACAGTACTAATACAGATGACTTCCCTTACCCCCCCTCTCCGGAATTCATTACCATAGGCACCATCTTGAGAGAACTTGGATTAAAGTATCTTCTAGGGAAAAGAATAGGAAGGAAACTGAAGGAATGGTATGAGTTAACATAAGAACAAAAGTAAGAATCCTGTCCATTCTCAGTATGCTCTTGTAATTAAAAGCAAAGATCCAGCCTTGTCCAAGAGACTAGAGTGCAGTGTTCTTTGTGGAAAAGCAGCCAGAGCTGAGCTGACCAGACACTGCACCCACCCAGCTTGGAAGCCTGCGAGAGAAACAACTTCCTCAAGCCAACCAAAGCCATTCGACCTAGATATTTCTGGGTCTTGGTGGATATTTTTCTGCTCAGATGTGAAAAAGCCATTTGCAAAAACTAGAAGCAAATTAGGACCTGGGTCAATTGTTACCTTAGGCCCAGGTTCTTGGGGAATTGGCGATATGATTATCTTGTAGGTTAGAGTTCACTTATTACATGGAATGCATAAACCGTTAAGATTGTAGAGAATGAAGGTGTTAGAAAAATTATGACAGCTCTAGACCATGGATCATAATGGCAGACAAGGTGGCGCTGCCTAGCATGACTGATTTAGCGTACATTTTTCTCAGGAGTGATCATCTCAAAGCATTGGCATTTTGCTCTCTTGTTCCTTCTCTCTTCCCTGCCTTTGCATATATTTCAAGGCCCAACCTGAGCCTCTCTCCTTCCAGGAAGCTTCTCTTGACCAACTGCTGGAGTCTTCATTATCTGAACAACTTAGCTAGAATATGTCATCATTCGCTGCATCGCACTGTTTCTGCTACAATTGTCTAGGGCTAATATTACACTAATCACTATTTCATTAGCTGTTCAGATATGTATGCCTTCTCACCCCATTTAGTCCTTAAAAGCTGGGATTGCATAGTTCTAAAACGTTATGATTTATCCCACATGTTTCCAAAAAGGCTTCGAGATTGATGGGCCTCTTGTCTTAGAATTATTTGTGTCTTTCACAGAATTTAACACAGTTATACCTAAAGAAAGTAAGTCATAAATGCTTGTTGAGTGGAGGAATGAATAAAGGGGTGAGTCCTTGGCCCATAAAAATCCAATACATTCATTTGGGTCCTTAGCCTTATAGTGAGAACCAGAGTAAGTCTTCCCCTACTTCCCTGGGGTACCCGGGGCCAACTGCACACAACAAAGGCAGGCATAACCACAAGGTCCATGGCACAGGAAAGAAGCAGCATGCCAGGGACTGGAGAATCCACAAAGAATCATCAGGCTTCACACTTAGCCTTCTCTAGAACTTCCAGTATTCAAGACTTTGAAATAAACATACAGATATTGACAGCCATGTGTCCCTTTAAGCAAACATTGGGTTTATATGACTCGTAAGGTCTCCTTATTGTTCCTCAAACACTTGGAGCGTGCTCCAGTCTCAGGGGCTTTGCACCCCTTCTTCCCTCTGCCCAGAAAGCTCTTTCAGCAAATATCCCCATGACTCATTCTTACTGTCCCATGCTTTCCGGTCTCAGCTCAGACGACACTTCCTGCTCGAGTTCTGCCTTAGTGCTTGCTGCCACTTGACTTAATGTATATTTCTTCATTTGTTTATGGATTGTCTCCCTCTCTTTTAGAATGTAAGCTCCATGTGGGTGGAGGGTGGTGCTTTGTCTTGCTCACCATGCTCCCAGCAGTCACCACGATCCCTGGCATGCTGTAGGCGCTCAATAAATCTTTGTAGAATGAATGAAGGTGATGAAAACTTAGAAGAAGTGTGGACCCTTGGAGTCCTCAAAACTGCTGCCTAACTGCATGTACAGGATTGGAGATTCTTTTTCTAATTCCCATCCATAGAGTAATGCCAACTTTTATTCATGCATTCATCTCATATTGTAAAAATTCAACAGTGAGAGCTATACTATAGTGAGTTAATGTGTTAAGACTTTACTATGTTCCAGGCGTGATGCTTAGAATTTTATACATGGCATTTTATTGAATCCCTACAACAACCCTGTAAGGGAGTACTTTTCATAGCACTTTTCATAGCCCCATTTTACAAAGAAGGAAACTGAGACTCAAGGAGGTTAAGCAATTTACCCAAGACCTCATTGTTAGGAAGTCATGGTTTGACTGCTCTTATCATGTACTGGAAGTGGAATGGGGGAAGGACGTTGTCCGGTCATTGAAGACCAGCTACACAGAATGGGCAACTGTGTGACTGAGCATGGGCGGTCAGGAGAGTATTGATAGAACAGGGAGGATGGGTGTGGGGTGAGAGAGGCCCAAGGGGTGGGATCATAAGAAGAACTAGGAAATGGTCGGACTAGACTTTGAACCCATTGCCCTCTAGCGCCAATGTCCATACTTTAGGCCACTATACTAGACTAATCACACCTTTTGTGTGGGTGCCTCTTCCTGGAATGTTCTTTTCTTCCAATGCCCACCCTTTAGCCTCCTGCACGAAGCCTCCTTGGTCTTCTCTTCCCACGCCCACAGGCAATAGGCTCTCTCCTGCCGCTATGGGGTGGGGAATATGGGAAAACATGAGAGTCAGGGTGCAGCGGAGTGCTGGGGGCTCTGGGATCAGTTAGCACTAGGCGGAAAGGCCCCAAAAGGCTTGTACTTGGAAGTTTGCACTTGTGTTGAGGTTGTAGAAATTCTGGAAAGTTCAGGGTAAACAACAAAGTAACCTAGGCATATGCTCTCTGAAGCCTTCCTTAATTGAAGCTTCCCCACCCCCAACAGGAGTGACCAACAGAGGCATTACTATAGAAGGGAGGATCGGGGAGGGACACCATCCTTAAGTGGCAGTGGCAGGATCGGAGCCCTAGTCTAACTGCAAATCCACGCTCCTTTCCATGTAACAATTTGCTTACTAACCTGACATCAAAGGCTGTGCGCTCTGATTCCATATCAGCAGAGTCTGTGGAATGAGCAGTAAAGTACACAGAATGGCCACCTGCGCGTTCACTTAATCAGAGGAGCATCCTTGGCCTTAATAAACATCAGCCCCAGGGCGCCTGGGTGACTCAGTCGGTTGGGCTTCCAGCTCTTGATTTTGGCTCAGGTCATGACCTCGGGGTCCGGAGATGGAGCCCCGCCTCAGGCTCCATGCTCAGCACAGAGTCTGCTTGGGATTCTCTCCCTCTCCCTCTGCCCCTTCCCCCACTCACGCTTGCTCTCTTCCTCTCTCTCAAATAAATAATTTAAAAAAAAAAAAAGAGTTTAAGGGACGCCTGGGTGGCTCAGTCGGTTAAGCGTCTGCCTTCGGCTCAGGTCATGATCCCAGGGTCCTGGGATTGAGTCCTGCATTGGGCTCCCTGCTCCGCGGGGAGCCTGCTTCTCCCTCTGCCTCTGCCTCTCTCTCTATCTCTCGTGAATAAATAAATAAAATCTTAAAAAAAAAAAAAGAGTTTAATAAACATCAGCCCCACCATAGTCCTGATGGCCTTCATTATTATCCTACTGACAATCCTTGAATTCGCTGTAGCCTTAATTCAAGCCTATGTGTTCACCCTACTAGTGAGCCTTTATCTGCGTGATAATACCTAATGACTCACCAAACCCGCACCGACCACATACTAACCCCTAGTCCCTGCCACTCACAGGTGCCCTCTCGGCCCTCCTTATAATATCCAGTTTAGTAATAGGATTCCACCTTAGTTCAACCTGCCTTTTATCCTCAGGCCTAGCAACTAATGTTTTAACTATGTATCAGTGTTGATGAGACATGATTTGAGAAAGTACATTCCAAGGCCATCACACACCAATTGTCTCAAAGGGGCTCTGATATGGAATAATCCTCTCTATCATTTCCAAAATCTTTTTTACCGGCTTTTTCTGGGCTTTCTACCATTCATGTCTAACCCCAACACTTGAACTAGGTGGTTGCTGACCGGCCACTGGCATTAATCCTCTAAGTCCTAACACCTATCTAACTGAGCATAGGCAACTAGGAGATCCACTTGGGATCTCTTGCTTATGGCTAGGCTTTCTCCCACTCCATCCTTTGCCCTGACCTTATAGCAACTCAGTGGCCGGCAATGCTCAGACTTTTCTCCTAGAGGTCAGCAAAACATAAGGTTGGGCAAGAAAACAATGCTGTCGGAGCTGTGCAGGTAAGAGGTGCTTGGGACAGAGCTGGACACAGCTGAGGAGGTTTATTCAGGAATTCTTGGTCTGGATGCCTTTCCCTAGGTCCAGGTTAAGTCTATCCTATCTTTTGCTGGGGGGAGGGTGCTGTCGGCAGATCCTTCTGTTAAGCTTCAAAATAAAACACCCAGTTATCTTACCAGCAAAATGGGTTTATTGGGGGAATCGAGGGATCCCAATTTGGGACGTGCAAGCTAGGGCAAACCACAGGCAAGTCAGAGAACCAGGGAGAGGGACATTACTTCATAGAGAAAAAAGAGAAAGTAGGGAGGGTCTGCTTTGAGTGAACGTCTATTGGAGAAAAGCGGGGAGTTCAGGATGGTGATGGTGTCTCATTGGTTAGGCTGATGCTGGACTAGGAGAAAATCTTCCTTCCTCCCGCTGGGGTAGTAAAGTGAACTTCTTCCTGCCCAGGAATGTGAAGTAAGCTGTGACCGAAGTTCCTCCATGAGAGCTCCCCTTCGGGGCTTCCCAACACCATTCTAAATAAGGTTTGCCTTTATTAATTTTCACACACTGTCACTGTACTCAGGCTTTGCAGGAGGTTGGCTTCTTAACGCCGAGTCTGGGTTCCCTTTCCAGCACCTACTAAAGCCAGGCCTCTTCCTCAATTCGTGCTCTGTCTCCCTTTCACCCTCCACTCTGTGCCGCAGCACCCCTTTGATCTATTGTCTTGTTTCTTCTGGAGGTGACAAGGTGAAGTGTCTGAATTTATCAGCCTGATCGCCCCACATACCATAACCTCCCACGTAGGCACTGGCCGAAGAGGGAGCCGTATGAGAGGAGAGGGCTATCATGACATTAAACAATTAAACAAGCATGGGAAGCATGCAAGCTCCAGGGCAGAATGTTTTTTAAGTAAATTCGACACACAACAGGGGCGCCTGGGTGGCTCAGTCGTCAAGCGTCTGCCTTCGGCTCAAGTCATGATCCCGGGGTCCTGGGATCGAGCCCCATGTTGAGCTCCCTGCTCCGCGGGAGGCCTGCTTCTCCCTCTCCCACTCCCCCTGCTTGTGTTCTCTCTCTCGCTGTCTCGCTCTCTGTCAAATAAATAAATAAATAAAAATTCTACACTCAACAAACGTGGAGTTCGAACTCACCACCCTGAGATCAAGCATTTCGTGCTCTACTGACCGAGCCAGCCAGGTGTCCCCAGGGTAGAATTCTTTAGCTGGGGTTCTCAACATGTGGTCCATGGATCACCAGACTCTGAATCGCCTAAGGAACTTCTTAAGAATACAGCATCTCAGGCCCCAAAGCCAAACCTACTGAATCTGCATTTTGGCAATTTCCCAGGTGATTCCAGCATGCACTAAAGTTAGAGACCCAGTGCCCTTATCAGCCTTTAACTGGTTCAAGCAGTGGTTTTCAACCTTAGATGCATATCAGAATCACCTGAGGAACTCAGGAAACTACTGGCTCCTGGGTCTCACCCCCAGCAATTGTAATTCAATTGGTCCGGGGTTAGGCCTGGACATTTCAGGAATTTTAAAAGCTTCCCAGGTGTGCAGCCAGAGTTGAGAACCATCGGCTTAGAACAAACCCACCCAGCCCCCCTAGAAAAGAGCTACTCTATTCAAATTGTATGTGTGTGTGTATTTAAATATGTATATATACATATTATTTGTATATACATATTATAGAAATAATTAATATTATATTTAATATATAACACGAATAACACTTAACATAAAATATTTATAATTATCTATTAAAATATATATTAAAAATAAAATATATGTGAAATTTAATTAATTATAAATATAAATATATTTCAAACATGTTAAACTCTACTGAGCCTGATGCGTAAAGCGACATTTCTGAGCAGAGTTGGAATTCTGTTGGGGGTGACGGACCACAGCGACATCCCTAGCACAGATGACCTTAGCGCTGTGGCATTTGGCTTTGATACCATCCAAGCTTCATCCTCTCTGTTGGGTTCATTTCAGGCTTTCTTAAGATCTAGTGATCAGTGTGAAGGTGAAGATCCAAAGAGCTGACTTTTTTTCCCCCCTATTCCCTGCCCCCCTCCGAAGAAACAAGATTTGCCGGAAGTAGCTCTCAAGTTCACAGCTTCAAGCCTCATAAAAGGCTCCGGGTCCGTTTATGTGTCTTAGCTGTGACTGATGACTAGCCATCCATCCTCCTGTGACTCGAGTTGCTGCTTGTTGTCATAGTAGGTAAGCAATTGTATAAATTACCTTTCATCCAAGTCACCAAATGTGTTTGCCAAAATGATTTCTTCTAGAATTGTAAAAGTGGAAATAGAGTGCACAGAGAGAAATTGAGTTTGCTCCAAGGGGCTATGAATGCACCATTAAGGAAGCCTCGAAAAGAGATTAGCAATCCATCTGGTGTGTTTGCACATCATTTAGTGCCATTTGGGGGCATTTCTGAAGCAGTGACAGTCACAGGAGAAAGGAAGAAGAGGTGCCACTAGCTATTAAGACCATACACTAAGAGGCCATGGTTATCAGGGCGTGCAGCTGGGCAGCACTCCACCAGCTCTGACCTCAGCTCAGTGAGAATTGCAAAACCTCTGAAGTTGAATAAAAATCAATGCTTGGATTCCAATGCCAGGAGATTCGCTAAGACATTGTTATAAGCTTCAGGCCAAGTTCTCTGAACAAAATGACTCTCTATACCCTCTGATCTCTCTCTCTCTCTCTCTCTCTCTCTCTCTCTCTCTCTCACACACACACACACACACTCACTCTCTTTCTCTCACCAAAGAAAACTGACCAGTAGATGAACCTGTACCTTTTGATACATCATTTTCCAAGCCAAACTGTAAATGACCTGGGTTAAATTATTTTTTAAAAAAAAGATTTATTTGTTTGTTTGTTTGTTTGACAGAGAGAAAGCACAAGCATGGGGAGCGGCAGGCAGAGGCAGAGGGAGAAGCAGGCCCCTCGCGGAGCATGGAGCCCGATGCAGGGCTGGATCCCAGGACCCTGGGATCATGACCTGAGCTAAAGGCAGGCCATTAACTGACTGAGCCACCCAGATGCCCTTGTGTGGCATTCTTGCATTCTCCTTTACTGTTTTTTAAAAAAGATCTTATTTATTTACTTGGGGGGGGGTGTGGATAGGAGCAGAGGGAGAGAGAGAATCCCAAGCAGACTCCACACTGAGCATGGAGCCCAATGCTGGGCTTGATCTCACGGCCCCAAGATCATGACCTGAGTTGAAATCAGAAGTCAGATACTCAACCGACTGAGGCACCCAGACGTCTCTCTCCTTTACTGTTACTAGAAAATTGTACTCCCTGCAGTATACGTGTATGGAGTAAGATGAATTACAGGTTCATGTACCTCATCAGGGCACTTAGGAAGTTTGTCTACCTCCAGTGCTCACCCTTGTTCCAAAAGCTGAAATCTCAGACGCTGGAGCTATTTTTGGAAATGGTTATGCAGAGTAGATTAAAGCAATATTCATAATGAAAATGCTTATTTCCTGGCAGAAACACAACCTAAATGAAACAAGGAGATAAGGCCACAGAGATCTGCCACTCCACTACGAAATGTAAAGTATAGTCAATTGGTTCTTAATCCAGAGTTCATCTGCTTTATTTTCTTTTTTGATTGGAATTGGAAAGGCATCATTGAGTTTGAGTATGTAAAATCCATGAGGGCAAAAACAATAAGATACCTAGGAATAACCTAACCAAAGGGTAAAAGATCTGTACTCTGAAAACCATAGAGCACTTATGAAAGAAATTGAAGAGGACACAAAGAAATAGGGAAAAATTCCATGCTCATGGACTGGAAGAACAAACATTATTTAAAATGTCTATACTACCCAAAGCAACCTACACATTTAATGCAATCGCTATCAAAATACCACCAGCATTTTCCACAGAACTAGAACAAATAATCCTAAAATTTGTATGGAACCACAAAAGACCCCAAATAACCAAAGCAATACTGAAAAAGAAAAACAAAGCTGGAGGCATCACGATTCCGGACTTCCAGCTCTATTACAAAGCTGTCATCATCAAGACAGCATGGTACTGGCACAAAAACAGACACATAGATCAGTGGAACAGAATAGAGAGCCCAGAAATGGACCCTCAACTCTATGGTCAACTCATCTTCAACAAAGCAGGAAAGAATATCCAATGGAAAAAAGACAGTCTCTTCAACAAATGGTGATGGGAAAAATTGGACAGCCACATGCAGAAGAATGAAACCAGACTACTTTCTTACTCCACACACAAAAATAAATTCAAAATGGATGAAAGACCTAAATGTGAGACAGGAAACCATCAAAATCCTAGAGGAGAACACAGGCAGCAACCTCTTCGACCTCAGCTGCTGCAACTTCTTGCCAGACACGTCTCCAAAGGCAAGGGAAACAAAAGCAAAAATCAACTATTGGGACTTCATCATGATAAAAAGCTTCTGCACAGCAAAGGAAATGGTCAACAAAACTAAAAGGCAGCCTACAGAATAGGAGAAGACATTTGCAAATGACATACCTGATAAAAGGTTAGTATCCAAAATCTATATAGAACTTATCAAACTCAACATCCAAAAAACAAATAATCCAGTTAAGAAATGGGCAGAAGACATGAACAGACATTTTTCCAAAGAAGACGCACAGATGGCCAACAGACACATGAAAATATGCTCAACATCACTCATCATCAGGGAAATAACAGTCAAAACCACTATGAGATACCACTTCACACTGGTCAGAATGGCTAAAATTAGCAACACAAGAAACAACAAGTTTTGGTGAGGCTGTGGAGGAAAGGGAACCCTCTTGCACTGTTGGTGGGAATGCAAACTGGTGCAGCCACTCTGGAAAACAGTATGGAGGGTCCTCACAAAGTTAAAAACAGAACTACCCTATAGTCCAGCAATTGTACTACTAGGTATTTACCCCCAAAGATACAAAAATACTGAATCAAAGGGGTACATGCACCCCAATGTTTACAGCAACATGATCTACAGTAGCCAAACTATGGAAAGAGCCCAAATGTCCATTGACTGAAGAATGGATAAAGAAAATGTGGTGTGTACACACACACACACACACACACACACACAGAGGGGAATATTACTCAGCCATCAAAAAGAATGAAATCTCGCCATGTGTAATGACGTGGATGGAGCTAGAGTGTATCATGCTGAGCAAAATGTCAGTCAGAGAAAGACAAATACCATGTGATTTCACTCATATGTGGAATTTAGGAAACAAAACAGATGAACATATGGGAAGGGAAAAAGAAAAAGAAAGAGGAAAGCAAACCATAAGAGACTCTTAATGATAAAGAACAAACTGAGGGTTGATGGAGGGAGGTGAGTGGGGGGTGGTCTAGATGGGGGATGGGGATGAAGGAGGGCACTTGTTATGATGAGCACCAGCTATTATATGTAAGTGATGAATCACTAAATTCTACTCCTGAATCCATTATTACACTATATGTTAACTAACTAGAATGTAAAAGAAAATTTGAAGGAAAAAAAAAAAGTCCACGAGGGAAGGAAGTTTTGTCAGTTTTGTTCACTGGTTAGCTCCACTGTATAGATAAGCATCTTACGCAGAGTAAGCACTCAATAAATACTTCATGTTCTTTTTGTTTTCTTTTTTTTACTGAAGTATAATTGAAATACAATGTTATATTAAAGGTGTACAACATAATGATTTGACATTTGTATACATTGTGAAATAATCACTACATTGTCTATTTGCCACCCGTCACCATACACATTTACAACATTATTTTTTTCTTCAATGAGAACTGTAAAGATTTACTTAGCAACTTTCAAATTTGCAATAAAACAGTATTGACTAAAGTCCTCATGCTGTACATTACGTCCCCATGACTTACTTGTTTTATAACTGGAAGTTCGTACCTCTTGATCCCCTTCACCCATATTACCCACTGCCTAACCCACCTCCCATCTGGCAACCACCAATCCGTTCTCTGTGAGTTTTGTTTTGTTTGTTCATTTGCTTTATTTTTTAGATTCCAGATATAAGTAAAATCATATGGTATTTGTCTTTCTCTGACTTATTTCACTTAGTATAATACTTTCCAGTTCCATCCATATTGTTGCAAATGGCAAGATTTCATTTCTTAATAGCTGACTAGTATTCCATTGCATGTGTGTGTGTGTGTGTGTGTATCACATCTTCTTTATCCATTCATCCATCAGTGAACATTAGGTTGTTTCCATCTATTGGCTATTATAAATAAGGCTGCAATGAACATAGGGGTTTATATGTCTTTTTGAATTAGTGTTTTTGTTTTCTTTGGATGAATACCTAGAAAGGGAATTACTGAATCGAATTGCTGGTTTAATTCTAAATTATTTCAGGACCCTCCATTCTGTTTTCCATAGTGGCTGCATCAATTTCCATTCCCACCAACAGTGTATGAGGGTTACTTTTCTCTACATCTTCACACTTGCTTCTGGTCTTTTTTTTTTTTTTTTAATAATTTTTTTTTAAGGATTTTTACTTATTTATTGAGAGAGAGAGAGAATGATAGAGAGAGAGCATGACAGGGAAGAGGGTCAGAGGGAGAAGCAGACCCCCTGCCGAGCAGGGAGCCCGATGCGGGACTCGATCCCGGGACTCCAGGATCATGACCTGAGCCGAAGGCAGTCGCTCAAACAACTGAGCCACCCAGGCGCCCGCTTCTGGTCTTTTTGATACTAGCCATCCGATAGGTGTGAGGTGATATGTCATTGTTGTTTCGATTTGCATTTCCCTGATGATGAGTTATGTTGAGCATTTTTACATGTGTCTGTTGGCCACCTGGATGTCTTCTTTGGGAAAATGTCTATTCGGATCCACTCCCCTATTTTTAATCGGACTCTTTGGTGTTTTTTGTTATTGAGTTGTAGGAGTTCTTTATATATTTAGCACAGCAACCCCTTATTGGATTTGCGATTTGCAAAGAGTTTCTCCCCTTCAGTAGGTTTTGATGGGGTAATGCATGGGGGCCAGCAAACTCACTGGCACTAGCAGGGTAGAGGGAGAATGCAAAAAATGGCGCCTGCCCGTGTCTCCTGCCTGGAGGGAGTCCCAGCAGCCTCCTGCCCTTCCTGCAGACGCTTTAAGAATCACCTTCACTTGTGGTCTAGGTGCTGTTCAAACTGCAGCTTCTTTGCTGGGTCTTAGGGCAAGTGAGTCTGTGCAAACTCTTTAGGAGGGGAGCCTCCATTCCCTACAGTCCTATGGCTTTCCTGGCAGTACACCCCATTGGTTTTCAAAACCAGATGTCCGGGGAGCCCATCTCTCAAGTACAGGTCACAAGGGTTGGGGTGCCTGATGTGGGCCACAAACCTCTTGCTCCTCAGGGAGACATTCCATATTTGTGGTGGGTTGCAGCACCTGGCTGCTACTATTGGCAAGACCATGTCTCTCTCTCTCACTCTCGCTCGCTCGCTCGCTCATCTCTATGTGGCCTTTTATCCTTTGTTGTGGAGGAGCTTGTTCAGGTCATTTTCAGGTCTTTTTGAGATGGAATTTTTCCATCTGCAGCTGTAGATTTGTTGTGTCTGTTGGAGGAACTGAGCTCAGGGTCTTCCTACGCGGCCATCATTAACAGCCTCCTCCTTGGGGCTGTTACCTGGAAAGCAGTTGCGAAGGTAAAATCCAGGCGATGGCTGTAAGCATATGCTCAGCTGTTCCTAAAGCCAATGGAGAAAGGAATGAGCCTCCTCCATCCCTACCCTGTGTTTCCTGGTCTTGGCCCCACTGACTTCTCTACCTCCTGCTACAAATCCAGGTTCTATGACCACGTGGGATTTTAGGTAAAGTTGCACATCCCTGCCCTGAACTGGCCACTGTGATGAGGTGGCATGGAGGGGCACTGTCTAACGCAGGAAATTTGCCACGAGAGCAGACAGTGGAGAGAGAAAAAGGCCGGTGTGCATCCCGAGGGCGTTTGAAGCCTTGGTCGACACTGTGCTTCTGCCTTACAGAAGAGCAACCCAAACGGGCTGATGCACACAAGCGGGGACCCCTGACCTGGCCACCAAGGACAAGAGCTGCTTATTTCCAGAGCCACAGGACCATTCAGAAAATCTTGGCAGGGTCCACATGACACTGAGCAACAGAGTCAAAATAATTGGGGTCCACCAGAAAGAAACTTTAACACATTGGCCAAGACAGAAGTAGTCCATTTTATATATTGAGGTAATTCTAGAAGCTGAAAAAGAGACCCTTCTCAGAATACTGCCTGTCAAGAACAACCTAACCATTTACTGACCAGAAGTGAATGATCAGCATTAAAAGCATAGGGGTGGTTTAGAACATGACTTCTATAAACTAAAAACTGGATTATAAAGTTAGTGAAACAATAACAAAAGAGCAAATCTGGGGGGAAGAGAAAGCACCCACGTCCCATGATCCCAATTCTTTTCATTGTTGCATGTTTCCGACCTCCCACCCTGATCTACATTCAGACTTGAGAAATATACATATACGATATTTTAAAAATCATTTATTATGTCTTATTTATACAAGTCATATATAGTCATCATAGAAAATTAATACAGATAAGCAAGATGAAAATTAAAACAGCTTATAATCCTACCAGAGAGAACCGCTGTTAGCATTTTGTTGTGTACTTCCCAATGAAAAAAACTACACACACACACACACACACATACACACACACAAACAGACACACAAATGCATACAGACCCTAAACATCCTATTTCAGGAAACTGCCTTTTGGCTTACTAACTGTGAACATATTTCCCTATCAATAAATACATCATTAAATAAATAGATAGATGATGATAGATAGATAGATAGATAGATAGATAGATAGATAGATAGATAGATAGATAAATACAGGGGTGCCTGTGTGGCTCAGTCAGTTGAGCATCTGCCTTCAGCTCAGGTCCTGATCCCAGGGTCCTGGAGTCGAGCCCACTTCTCCCTCTCCCTCTGCCTGCAGCTCCCCTTGCTTGTGCTCCCTCTCTCTCTGTCAAATAAATAAATAAAATCTTTAAAAATAAATAACAATAAATAAATACATCATAGTAAGATGACCTCTTATGACCTTCCCCAGCCTTATAACCCTAGAATTATTATTTTATTTTATTTTTTAAAAAGATTTTATTTATTTATTTGACAGAGAGAGAGAGAGAGAACAGGTAGGCAGAGAGGCAGGCAGAGGGAGAGGGAGAGGCAGGCTCCCCGCCGAGCAGGGAGCCCGATGTGGGGCTCGATCCCGGGGACCCTGGGATCATGACCTGAGCCGAAAGCAGCCGCTTAACCAACTGAGCCACCCAGGTGCCCCTAGAATTATTATTTTATTGTCCAATTCTCGGGAATACTGCATTAAACATCTATCAGTTAATCAAGGCATGATCCATTACCCAGTGCGTGCCCTGCGCGGAATAGATACTGTGGAGAAGTGCTCTGTTGTCACATTTGCAAATGTTCTCTCACAACCCTTTGAAAGAGACACCATCATTCCTGCTAGATGAAGAAACTGAGGGAAGATCAGAGAGGCATTTAAACTGTTCTAGAAAGTGGAGGAGCCCCAAGGTGAAGATTTAACCACCTGATTTTCCAGCCCACTCTTGTTGTCTGAGAGACTAGTTTAGGAGGTGAGCTGTGGTGGTTGTCATGTAATTCGAAATGGGCTGGAGTGGGGTGGGTGGGGACGGCAAGACCAACAAGAAGTCTCGACTTGTCTGATATAGATAATGAATTCCAAGATCTAGGAGGCACTGGAGAGATCCCTATTGGTTGGAGTAGTCAAAGACATCTTCACAGGAAGGTGGAATCAGAGATGGATCTTGAAAGATAAGTGAGAAAGGCATCCTGGACGGGGTGGTGAGGTGGGGAGCAGCAAGGGCAAAGGCTTGGTGGTAGAAATGTAACATTCGATGAACTTGGCCCAGTAGGGACATGAGTCTTATGAGAGGAAAGGGTTTGCCCTGGCTGCACGTAGGACTGCCTGCACGCACGGTCCTGCATAATGTCAACAGAGAGTCACTCATACTCTGACAATATTCGGGAAGCCAAGATATGTAGAACATTCTGTTTCCATATGGTTAGTTGATTATGAATTCCAGCATTTGGAAACCTTGCAACCTTTGGAAAGAACCAGACTACATATTAAGGGATTAAAGTTTGAAATGTCATTTTCCATTTCTGTTCAAATGAGGTTGAGAAATTTGGGGATAAAAAAAAATTAAGCTTTCCATGACTGGTTTCTTGCACGGTATCAATGATTTGGATCACAGGTTGACTTGGTGGGCGCCCCTAAATGCTGAGACCCAAATCAGCTCTGATCATGTAAGATTTTCAGCATCAAAGACAGATCCTGATGCAGAGTGGCAGGAGTTGGGTTCAGAATTGAGCACGATACCGAAATCTCTTCTTTTGATTATCTTTGATAATGCCATTTCTTTAAAAAGAAGTCTTCCTCTCTAGTTTGATCTGTCATTTGTGTCTGAACCACCCCCCCAAAAAAGTGACTTTCTTTTAGCTATCCTATTTGGTGGACTAGACACGTTCTAAAACGAGGCTGCATCTTCGGTTACAAACCCGTTTCCTGATTTCTGTGTGTAGGTACAGACTGTTTCACTGCATTTTTGGCTAGTACACACACACACACACACACACACCTGCTTTAGCTACATTTTTTACCTTTCAACCAATTATTTTGATGACAAGTAGATCCAGCCTAAAGATAAACAATAATATTTATATCTGTTCCACTCCAATGACCCAACCACAGTAGAGAAGGGTTCAAAGGTCATCAATAAGAGATTGGGTTTGGTTTTCAAGTTCTCTTTGAAATCACAGCACACAGAGTCTTGCAGTAGGCCCTGTCTATAATGTTTGGCTTGAATGCCAGTGAGAAGCTCTCGGGAAAACAGCATGCAACAGAGTCTTCCAAGAAGACTGGAAAACGGCACTTACCCAGTTTGTTCTCAGCATCCAACTTGGGTCACTGATCAGAGTTGGCACTTCTTTGTAGCGAAGATAGAAAGAATGTGACCCTGTGAACCCTCGGGTCTGCTAAGGTAGGTGGAGTGATTGGTCTGAGAGATTCACAAGGTGACCTAAGTTGAAGATTGCTTTGGCCAAGTGGCTTGGACTGCTGTGAATCCATGCTGTCTTGAGATGTGTGGTAGTGAGTCATCTGCTGGAATAAGATTAGTCCTGTTTTGTAGGAGTGGACAGCACAAAGATTCCACCCAGATCTCATATAACACACTGGCCCTAGAGCTCAGCATACTCTTTTTGTCATAATTCTTAGCTAGAGCATTCTTCCGAGTTCTTGGGGAAGACTGGAAGTGCCACCACCCAAGCTCAAGACCAGATACCAACTGCCTCCAACCCAAGTCTTTCTGTTTCATATGAGCAATACTCTCAGAAGTTGGCTTTCCTTATCAACTCAGTTAGAGCGGTCCTACAATAGAGGAGACAGACGATCCAAAATTGAGTTCTGATACTCATTAGCTGTGTGACCCTGAGCAAGTCATTTCAATTCTCTGGGGCTCCATTTTCTCATCTATAGAGTGGATATCTATATATCTGCTCTGCATATCCATCAGCACCGCTGTGAGCCTCAAATAAGATAATATACATAAAAGTGCTTTGAAAAGTACAAGAGATCGTTGTAATTATTTTGGTTTTGTAGGGTACATTATGGTTATGTTCGCAATGAAACCTTTCTCATACAGAAATAATCATTTTGACGGGCACCTGGGTGGCTCAGTCGTTAAGCGTCTGCCTTCAGCTCAGGTCATGATCTCAAGGTCCTGGGATCGAGCCCCGCATCGGGCTCCCTGCTCCGCGGGAAGCCTGCTTCTCCCTCTCCCACTCCCCCTGCTTGTGTTCCCTCTCTCGCTTTGTCTCTCTCTGTCAGATAAATAAATAAAATCCTTAAAAAAAAAAAAAAAGAAAAGAAATAATCGCTTTTAAAAGAAGAACATGCATTTGGTGCCCTGTGAAGATTTGGAAATTGGTGCAGAAAGTTTGAGCACTATATTGGGATCTATACCCCCAAAATTTCATTTGAGATAAACCATTAAAACAGAGACTTTTTAACTTTAGGAGCTTCCAAACGCCCATCCTGGCAGATGGGCCCCATCTGTCAGTGACAATGGGACCCTTGAAGCATTGCCAAGAGCCTATCATCCAGATGTTCTGTGCATCTGTTCCATGTTTAGAAAACTCCTAAACTTTCCAGAAACTACCTAAGACCCTTTAAGATGTTATTTACTCAAGGCAGTGGCACAGGAAGCAAACCCAAATCAAAGGGAGAAGCTCTAGAGCAAGGACTGGCAAATTCTCTGGAAAGAGAGTCAGACATAACAAATCCTTGTACATAGGGGTGAAGGGAACTGAGGGAGCGCAGGCCCGGAAGTCGGCAAGGGTCACTAGGATGAGCCTCATTGTGATATGCCACATACACTCCCACTTCAAGATCCCTTTGAGCTGATAAGCACCTTTCCTTTAAAATGCAATTAGGGGCACCTGGGTGGCTCAGTCGGTTAAGTGTCTGCCTTTGGCTCAGGTCATGATCCCAGGGTCCTGGGATCAAGCCCCGCGTCGGGCTCCTTGCTCAGCGGGAAGCCTGCCTCTCCCTCTCCCACTTCCCCTGCTTGTGTTCCCTCTCTCACTGTGTCTCTCTCTGTTAAATAAATAAATAAGTAAAATCTTTTTTAAAAAATGCAATTAATCTCTGGGAAGAAAAGAGTCTATCAGCCACTCACACCTTAGTATAAATGTCTTTAGTTAATCCTCAGTCATGTTCTCCTATCTGAGATCTATTACAATGCGACAGTGAAAATTTTTATTAAGAAGTACTTTTACGCTAAGTGAAATAAGTCCGTCAGAGAAAGACAACTATCATATGATTTCACTCATATGTGGAATTTAAGAAACAAAGAAGAACATAGGGGAGGGAAAGGAAAAATGAAATAAGACGAAAACACAGAGGGAGACAAACCATGAGAGACTCTTAACTCTAGGAAACAAACTGAGGTTTGCTGGAGGGGAGGTGTGGGGGGTGATGGGGTAACTGGGTGATGGACATTAAAGAGGGCACTTGATGGAATGAGCACGGGGTGTTATAGGGAACTGATGAATCACTAAATTCTATGTCTGAAACTAAAAAACAAACAAACAAAAAACACTATAATAGGTTGGTTTTCCCCAGAGGCTATAGCCTCTGGAATACTTTATAAATACATATAAAGCTGGAATACTTTATAAATACATATTAAGCAGTAAGGCAACAACTCCCCCCCAAAAGAAAAAAAGATGGACTTTTCGAGCTTTTTAGAATACTTATGGAGTATTTGGGGGTAGGCTAGCTCTGAGTAGATAGTCAGAGGGCACATACTACATTTTTTGTGGTTAAGATAAAGAAGGGCCACTAGAAAGCAAGATCACAGCATACAAGTGGAGGATGAAAGGCAACACCCCAGGGGAGGTGGCCAGCGATCCTTGTAGACCAATAAAAATAATAAAGCCCTGACGGTTTGGGGCATGCAAGCTGCGGATGGCCCATGGCTAACCCAGGGAAATGATGGTGAAACCGACATTAATTTGACTTCAAGGAGAACGGAGTGGTAGGAGAGGCAGGAATGCTACACACATGCCACCAGCCAGTCACTTGTGGGGTCACCTAGGTGGTAATCTAAGGCACCAGGGCCCCGGAAAGCTCTTCATGCAGTCTGAGCCACAGGCCCAGCACAGAGCAGGGACAGTCTGACCTTGGGCTCACTGGGCCATGGCTAACGGGCCATCAGCACAGCTGCACTTCATCCTTGGACCACAGCACAAGGGCACGGTCTTCGTATCTATGCAGAGCAAGCTCTCCAGGGAAAATGAAGTCTTCGGGGGAACAGCGATTTTGCTTTTTTCTTTTTTAAAGAGTTTGTTTATTTATTCATGAGAGACAGAGAGAGGCAGAGGCAGAGGGAGAAAGGGAGAAGCAGGCTCCCTGCGGAGCAGAGAGCCCAACATGGGATTTGATCCCAGGACCCTGTGATCATGACCTGAGCCGAAGGCAGACGCTTAACTGACTGAGCCACCCAGGCGTCCTGATTTTTCTTTTGAAGTAAATAGGAAACGAGTGAAAGCTTCACAAGTGTCCCAATAGATGGCTCTCACTTTGAGCAAACTGAATTGGCCCAAGCCCACATTTGTGGGTCAAGAAAATAAGATGGATTAGTGGGTGGCAGAGGGATGGCTGGATCCATAGATAGATGACCAAACCAACGCAGTCCAACATTGGCGGCCAAATCCAGGTGACGGTATATGGATAGTTACTGAAAAAAATATTTCAAGTTTGCTTTATTTTTAAAATTTTTCATCGTACAATGTTAGGGGGTAAGGGGGAATCTCCTTCAGGAAAAAAAAATCCACATTTGCAAAATTGATCATTTAGTATATGGTAGGTTTTTTTTTTAAGATTTTTTTATTTATTTGCCAGAGAGAGAGAGAGAGAAAGCACAAGCAGGGGGAGCGGCAGGCAGAGGGAGAAGCAGGCTCCCTGCTGAGCCAAGAGCCCGACGCGGCGCCCGATCCCAGGACCCCGGGATCATGACCTGAGCCGAAGGCAGACGCTTAACCAACTGAGCCACCCAGGCGTCCTGGATGTGGTAGTTTTTATAAAAAAGGATTTACCTGATTAATTAAAAAAATATTTTATTTATTTATTTGACAGAAAGAGAGAAAGAGCATGAGCAAGGGGAGGGGCCGAGGAGCCAACAGAGCCACCCAGGTGCCCCTACCTGATTAATTTTTAAACAAGACCATCCCTTCCGAGGAGTGCTGTAGACTAACAAAGTGGACATAATCCTTGCTGAAATTGTGTTAGCAGACTCTTCCTTCCCAGAGAGAGAGGAAATAGAAAAACAGAGATGTCCAAAGTTGCAGAGAAAATGCAACCGGGTGATAATGTTTTTTAAATACAATGTCCCCACAAACGGAGGATTGCTGGAGTGGAGGGGGGTGGGAGGGATGGGGTGGCTGGGGGATGGACGTTGGGGAGGGTATGTGCTCTGGTAAGCGCTGTGAATTGTGTAAGACTGATGAATCACAGACCTGTACCCCTGAAACAAATAATACATTATATGTTAATAAAAATAAATGCAATGTCCCCAAAACCCTCAAGAAAGAAAATATTCCTTCGAGTTTAAAACCCCTGTTAAATTCTGCTTGTCTATGTGTGTGTTTTAACTTCTCCTCTGTGGAGATAAACATGATTTAATTAACAAAAAGTGGACGGATACAAATCTGCTCTTTAAAGCAGGTTGAAAAGAGATCTTGGGCGCAGAATTTCCTTTGTGAGGGAACAAGAGGGAGAGACTTAGAAAATGCAAAAATTCAGGGAGCCGCCTTCTAAATGCAGGATGGGAGGACAGTCATCTGGGTTCGCACTGCTGGGATCAGGCCTCGTGCTTGGACTGTGCTGTTCTTGCTGCTTCTGCTCAGACTCAGAAGACAAGAGAAGTGCAGTCCGGATTCTCCCGCTCCTGCTTTGGAAAAATGACACTGTGGTAATGACATGGCCTTCAGAGTGCCTTCCTATCTCATCTGCTCCTCCATACAACTCATCTCATTCCCATTTCACAGATGAGAACGCCGAGGCTCAGCGAGGGCCAGGGAGGCCACGCAGCGGGTCAAGGGCAGAGCAGAGCCACACACTCGCATTGCCAGGCACCTGACCCCTGTCCCTAAGAAGACCAGCCCGGAGGGTCTCGGTCATCTGCCGCAGGTCTCTAAGCAGGCATGAGATTTCAAGCTGATACAGCGGAGGTTTCAGCCATGACAAGACAGCTCCCCTTAACATAGCTGAAGCCTTTCGGAGGCCTTGCGCCTGCCTCCTCTTCTCAGAAATTGTACCTGGAAGATGCTGCTCTCCTTTGCTCGAAGGAGCAAAACCCTCTACCTCTGACTCGAGCCTGTGTTTTGGCACCTTCGGGGACTAGAAGGCCAGAAGAAGGTCTTGGTGTGATGGAGCTTTGCTTTTCCCTCCAGGATGTGCCAAGCAAAGGAGAGGATGTGGTAGTCTCGGGAGTGATCCAGCCATTGAACTCTAGCTAGGACCCCTGCTCCCTACGTTTTCCCACTCGGCCTCATGGGAAAGATGGTCAGTCCTCTTTCAGCCCCTAGCGCAGGGAAGTGAACATGTTGGGAATGTCAAGATGGCAGGGAAAATTCTGCTTTTTCATCCAAAGGGATGTTTGGAGGAGAGTGATCAGAGTCTGCTTTGTTTCTCCCCACCCCCCTGCTCCCTTGGCTGATTTCATAAAGGAAAAGAGGGAGGAGAAAAGTCTGTCCGGATTTCTCAAATGAAAAACACATCCGCACTGACAGGAATAGACTGTTTTCTATTAAGGAATCTGGTCATGGTAACAATTATATTTTTGAATTTATCATCGTGTTTATAAAGTGATACTCAAGAAAAAGATTTTACGAGGAGATTTTGTGAGCGAATTCCTTCGGCCCAGTTCTCCTTGGGAACGTGTCAATAAGCAACGTCCCCCATATTGCTGATGTTGTTCTGTTGAACCTCGATGGGGAGATTTTACAATGGCTGCGAGTTGAAGGAGAGGGTCATCCTCTGTTTTCCAATTTGTGATAGTAGTGTTTTCTATTTACCAAGTTCTCCATGCCACCTAGTGTTTATCTGAAGAAATACCGGATTCTTAGGAAGCACCCCCGTCCTGGGCAAGACTTCATGTTCTTGTCACAATGCAGTCGCACATATTCACAAAGACGTGCTCTGCGTGACATCCATGGGTAGATGCGCAGGCGTGACATCCTGACTGGGTGAAAAGTTTACAATAATCTTCATCATTTCACAATTAAACACGAATAAAATGACTAAATTCTTCCCCCTGAAGAAAACATTGACTTTTTTTTCTTCCTTAGGATACCTGACATCAAAGAATCGTAGGACGGTCATAGTGGAAGAGACTTTCTAGACCTTTAGTCTATGCCCAACCCACTGCCATACCAGAAAACTTTTGTCTACAATGCAGCGTTAAATAAGAACTTCTCTGAAACTTCAACTTTGCTCTTCTTTTTTTTTTTTTTAAAGCATCTAAACTACATGACAAGGAATCCAGGAGGGGCCTGAAAACCGTTCAGAATCTCTGTGTTTGCCTCTGTCTGTGCCGAGAAAGCGAGCACCGGGAAACAGTGGGCAGAGAAAGCCCGAGAAAGAACGGGACTGCTTTAGCTCTGGCAGGATGCTGGCCCAGCAGAATCCAGGTCCTATGGCTCACAGAGTTCTAGCTGGAAGGGCTCAATGGCATTCCTCCTCCTTCTTCCTATCCTCGTCCAAAACCAATAAACCCTAACAAACCATGCCCATGATGTTGGCAACAGCAAAGGTGTCCTTTTCAAAATCTGTGTTCTATCATTTGCCTTCAGTGATGACCAGGCCTTCTAAATACCCCAAAAGCTGAGTGAGGACTGGAGGGGTGTGGGGGCGGGGCGTGGAGCTGTAGGAATAAGACCAGGTTTCCAAAGGGTCCCTGGCGATCCTGCAGAGGCCCTTCCCTTGGTTTACAGAAAGTAGTGGTTGTCATAATTCTGGCAAACACATGTCCTGTATTTTATACAACAGTCCCGATTTCAAATATTTTCCCCTTGCCGTTCATGTAAGCACACTCAGCCTGGTCACATCATGGGTCCTGATTTTTTTTGGGGGGGGGGCATTGCTTGGCAATAGGCTCTCCACCTCTCTAGGACTGGGGTCTCGTAAAGTACAGTACCGTTTCCACCACGCTTTGGCAAACGTACCCATGGTTGTCACCTCTAGCAAGTTGCTGATAGTGTTGGGCTTGGGAAGTCATCTGGAGGCATGAAGAGTTGGCAACCTTGATTTACACATTTGGAGTCTATAAAGCACATTCACATTGGGCTAGTAAACATGAGGTTGATCTTAATTTGGTTTTGGGGGGTTTTCCCCTCTGTGACTTGGGCAGTCTACAGATCTTACTGCGACAGACAAAATACCAACAGCATGACCTTATTAAAACCCATCTGCAGTGAGACAGGGAGCCAATGGTCAGAAGCGTCTTCATGTGAGGCCCCAGAGGATATCAGCAGGAGGTGAGAGCTACGTTTGACAAATTCCGCAGGCTCGGGATTGTTTGTCAATTCTGCAGAAAAAGGCCAACATTCCTGTTGAGCACAGAACATATACAGTGTCCTTCATTGGGAGTTTGTCACCATGACTCGGAGCCCTTGGGTCCCGCCTAATCCTCAGCTTTGGTAGAGGCACTAAAAATGGGAGACTTCAGGCCAGCTTCAGGGGAGGTGGTGCTGGCCGAGTTCGGGGGAAAGCCAAAGAAAGAGGGAGGAGAAGAGGATGAATGGCAGAAGGCACCAGAAGTGGAGGGAGGGCAGAGGAAGGACACACAGGCCACCAGAGCAAGAGGTCAGAACTGAGAGAATCCTCTGACCAAAGCCTCGGGGGCAGGACGGGCCCAGGTGAAATGGGGAAGGAGACCAGTGTGGCCAGGCCTTCAAGGCCCACCCCCAATCAGGTCTCCCCAGCCCAATCTGAGGAAAAAGATAAATGAGTCTGCCACCACGACCGGCTTTTTTACAGATGGGGGGTTTGTGGTGAGCCTATGTCGAGCAAATCTATAGATGCCATTTTCCCAACAGCACCTGCTCACTTCGTGGTTCTGTGCCATATTTTGGTAATTCTCACAAGCTTTGTTCTCACAAACTCTTCAAACTTTTTCTCATAAACTCTCACTTTTTCTCACAAACTCTTCAAACTTTTTCATTATTATATTTGTAATGACGATCGGTGATCAGTGATCTCTGATGTCACTACTGTAATTATTCTGGGGTGCCACGAGCTATGCCCTGTACGATGGCAAACTTAACTGATAAATGTATGTGTTCTGACCACTCCACTGACCAGCCACTCACCAGTCTCCCTCTCCTCTGGCCTCCCTATTCCCTGACACAACAATATTGAGATTAAGCCTACTACTAACTCTGCAGTGGCCTCTAAGTGTTCAAGTGAAAGGGAGAGTCGCATGTCTCTCACTTTAAATCAAAAGCTAGACGTGAGGGCACCTGGGTGGCTCAGTTGGTTGAGCGACTGCCTACGGCTCAGGCCATGATCCCAGGGTCCCTGGATCCAGTCCCACATCGGGCTCCCTGCTCAGCGGGGAGTCTGCTTCTCCCTCTGACCCTCCCCCCCTCATGTGTTCTCTCTCTCTTTCATTCTCTCTCTCTCAGATAAATAAATAAATAAAAATCTTAAAAAAAAAAAAGGCTAGAAATGATTAAGCTTAGTGAGGAAGGAACGTCAAAGGCTGAACTAGACCGAAAGACCTCTCGCACTACACAGCCAAAGGAAAAGTTCTCAAAGGAAATTGAAAGCGCTGGTCCAGTGAATACATGAATGAGGAGAAAGCAAAAGAGCCTTCTTGCCGGTGTGGAGAAGGTTTGAGTGGTCTGGAGAGAAGATCAAACCAACCACTACATTCCCTTAAGCCAAAGCCTGATCCAGAGCAAAATCCAAACTCTCTTCAATTCTCTGGAGGCTGAAAGATGTGGGGAAGCTGCAGAAGACAAGTTGGAAGCTGGCAGGGGTTGGTTCGTGAGGTTTAAGGAAAGAAGCCGTCTCCAGAACCTAAAAGGGCAAGGGGAAGCAGCAAGTTCTCCAGAAGATCGAGCTACGATCATTAATAAAGGAGGCTACGCTAACCAACAGATTTTCAGTGTAGATGAAGCAGCCTTACCTTGGGAGAAGCAGCCAGAAAGGATTTTCATGGCTACACAGGAGAAGTCAATGCTTGGCCTCAAAGTTTCAAAGGACAGGCTGACTCTCTTGTTAGGGGCGAATGCAGCCGGTGACTTTAAGTTGAAGCTAGGGCTCATTTCCTATTCCAAAAATCCTAGGGCCCTTCAGAAATATGCTAAATCGACTCTGTCTGTGCTCTATAAATGGAGCAACAAAGCCTCGATGACAGCACATCAATTTGCAAACAACATGGTTTACTGAATACTATAAGCCCACTGTTGAGAACTCAGGAAAAAAAAAAAAAAAAAAAAGATTTCTTCCAAAACATGACTGCTCACTGACAATGCACCTGGTCACCCAAGAGCTCTGATGGCGATGGACAATGACCTTCATGTTGTTTTCATGCCTGCTGACACAACATCCACTCTGCGGCCCATGGATCAAGGAGTCATTTCAATTTTTAAGTCTTATTTAGGAAATACATTTTGTGGGCGCCTGGGTGGCTCAGTCGGTGAGCGTCTGCCTTCGGCTCCGGTCATGATCCCGGGGTCCTGGGATCGAGCCCTGCATCGGGCTCCCTGCTCAGTGGGGAACCTGCTTCTCCCTCTCCCCACCCCCCACTCATGCTCTCTCTCTCTCTTTCTCTCAAATACATAAATAAAATATTTTTAAAAAGAAATACACTCTGTAAGGCTCTAGCTGCCATAGATAGTGATGCCTCTGATGGACGTGGGCCAAGTCAATTGAAAACCTTCTGGAAAGGATTTGCCATTCTATTTTTTTTAAAGATTTATTATTTTACCTTGAGAGAGAGAGAGAGAGAAAAAGTAGGGGGAGAGGCAGAGGGAGAGACTCTTTCAAGAAGGCTCCGCACTGACGCAGGGCTCGATCCCAGGACCCTGGGATCATGACCTGAGCCGAAGGCAGACGATCAACCGACTGAGCCATGCAGTCGCCCTGAAAGTGTTTCCTTGAGATGGAATCTACTTCTGGTGAAGATGCTGTGAAGATTATTGAAATGACAACAAAATTTTTAGACTATTGTATCAACTTAGTTGATAAGACAGCAGCAGGGTTTGAGAAGGTGGATGCCGATTCTGGAAGTTCTGTGGGTAAAATGCTAGCAGCCAGTGCCACAAACTACAGAGAAATCATTTGTGAAAGGAAGAGCCAATCGATGCAGCAAACTTCATTGTTGTCTTATTTTGGGAAACGGCCACAGCCTCCCCAGTCTTCAGCAACCACCACCCTGATCAGCCGGCAGTCATCAACATCAAGGCAGGACCCTCCACCAGCAAAAAGATTATGACTCACTGAGGCTCAGATGATGGGTAGCATTTCTCAGCAATAAATTCTTTTTAAATTAAGGTATGTACACTGTTATTTTAGACATAATGCTATTTGCATACTTAAGAGACTACAGTATAGTGTAAAGATAATTTTTATATGCACTTGGGAAACCGAAAACTTCATCTGACTCACTTTATTGTGATTGTCTGGACCTGAACTTGCACTATCTCTGAAGTATAACTGCACCCACATCCCTCCCCTTGGCTTCACCTTTCCTGTGGCCACCATGCCCCAGACTCAAGTCCTCCCCTAAAGAGAGCTGACCCTGGTGAGTGCAGGTGGCTTTGGCAGGACCCAATCTTTTGAGTCATGGTGTCGTCCGGGTGGTCCCAGCCTCCCACTTTGTCAGGAGCAAGTTTTGCAACTCCACAACCCAGACCTTTTGGCACCCCTTCTTCAATTTCACAGTGTAGACTCCGTGGCCTATATGGAATGTGGGTCCTTACTGAGGGCCCCACCATTGGCTGCCTATTCTAGACTAAGTGACATCAAAATAAAAAGCAGAATATTCCAAACTGTTATTCTCTTTTTTTAATTACTGCAAAATAAAAAAAAAATCATTGCAAAGATTAAAGCCCAATTTCCCAAACTTCTGCTCCCTGCACTTAACTTCTGTGGCAGGGGTAAGAGATATAGTTCCCTTTAGGTTCTGGGCTCCATTGCATTGACAAAATAGTTTAATGTTACCATAGCTTCATCTGGAGTGGAGAGAACTAGATCCAACTCTGCAGCCATCTCTTCCTACTACCAAACATTCGGGAAAAATTCCTTGAAAGTAGATTTCTACATCATTGGGAGCAGATTAGTCCCAAACTGGAAAAACTCAAGATAACCCAAACGTTGACCACCAGAGTCACCCACCCACCTATTCTGTGGGACTCTGCCTGGAATGAAGCCTGATCCTCCAGAAACAAAGGAAAAGGGGCGATTAGATGAGAGGCTGTCTTAGATTCAGGATCCAACTGGCTGCTAGCACAGTCCCTCAAGGGTAGAGAAATGCCATTGAATAGGACCCGGCTCTCTGGCCTTTATGCAGCCATTGCATTCAAGCGCCGGCCCCCACTAGCCCGAGGGGAGTGGGGGGTGGGGGCGGGGCAGAGCTTTGGGGGGGAAGTCCCAACAGCTGCACTTTGCAACTGGGGAAGAAAGCACCAAGGCTTTGATCTTTTCTTCTTGTCCCTTCATGTTTAATCTTGGGTTTCTCATTTCCTTCTTCACTGCATATTTGACAAACCCGACTACTTCAGGATCTAGCAAATCTTGTAAATAATGTCCTACATTTCCTTCTCCGAACCCAAGAGGCTTGGACCTATTTGACCTCTGTGGTTTTCATGAAATCGCCACGGGCCCCAGGGGACTCTATCTACATTTTTGAAAGTCATCTAATCATTGAATCTCATGCTGGAAGGAGCAGTTGAAATCATCTAGTCCGGCCTCATCACGTTATAGGTGAGGAAGTGCTGTCCAGAGAGGTTGGGAAGTATGCAAAATGTCACAGGCTGGGAGGCAGGACTCCCAGGTCCCATTCCAGGTTTGTTTGTTTGTTTTCTTTAGAGAAAGAGCAAGCTAGAGAGCAGGAGCAGAGGGAGGGGCAGAGGGAGAGGGAGAAGCAGACTCCTGCTGAGTGCAGAACCCGATGCAGGGGCTTGATCCCAGGACCGAGATCATGACCTGAGTGGAAGTGAGACGCTTAACCAACTGAGCCACCCAGGCGCCCCCACTGCAGGTTTTTGAATGGCGCCATACTTCAAGTGGTTTGAATCCATGCCTGATTATGGGGGAATATGTTTAACGGGCCACAGTCATGAAGTGAGTTTTAAGAGAAAAGATATATCTATCTCCATGGATATGTAACTTCCTTTGGGGATCCAAAGAGAAACATCAGAACTCCCCATCAGGTTAGTGATTCATGAAAATCCAGCCAAATCCCCATGGGTGCTGTTACACAAGACCTGGACAAGTGAGAAGTCTCATCTCTGGCTACTGTCACACTTCTAGGGGTAAAGCCACAGGATATTCTCTGGGCTGGCCACTCAGTCCATAGCCACTCCTATCTGCCCAGTGCCAAAAGGCCACAGTGTCACTTAGAATGGTGTCTCTGGCTCTGACATCAGCTCTGTCTCCTTGGCTCCCATAGCTTTCCCACCTTCCCGACAGAGCTACTCCTATCTCTGTCCCTCTCAGTGATGGAGAAAATGGAGGCTTAACAGGGGCTTTCTCACTCTTTGTCAGCCTCAGATAAAAAGAGGGAGCTGATACCATGATCTCCAGCGGTGGCCCTGTTCTGGGAAGGTCTGATGCCACTTAGCTACTCTACACTTTTTCCTGTACCCTTCAACTCATCCCTTTTTCTCAGTTCAACCTTCCCTGCTGGTACACATCCGGTAATTGCCTCTGCCAGGTGGTGGTGTGCAGGTGACTTTAGCCACACTAGACTCGTGGCAACTCATCTCTTAAACCCTCCCCTTAGGAGAAGGCCATCTGCTCGTGAACTTCAAAGCTTCAAATTACCCAGCAGCAAAAATCCTGGTCTCCAAAGTTGACTCACATGGCTCCTTCTTGAGTTAGAACATCATTGAACCTTGGGACATCTGGTCTTACCCATCCCATGGCCTACCCGTGGCAGACAGTTAACTCTCTATAGAAGGCTATAGCTATATACATTATGGAATGATAAACATGTTCCTACCAGAAACCAACTCACTTCTATTTATTCATTCTGTCAATATTTTTTTTAAAGATTTTATTTATTTATTTGAGACAGAGAGAATGAGAGAGAGAGAGCACATGAGAGGGGGGAGGGTCAGAGGCAGAAGCAGGCTCCCTGCCGAGCAGGGAGCCCGATGCGGGACTCGATCCAGGGACTCCAGGATCATGACCTGAGCCGAAGGCAGTCGCTTAACCAACTGAGCCACCCAGGTGCCCTCATTCTGTCAATATTTTATTGACATATTCATTCATTCACTCAACAAACATTTACATGTCACAGGGATGGCTCCTCAAAGCCTCCCCTGACCAACTCAAGAACCCTCCAATCTCCAGGCCATGTCATTACATGACCCTTTTATTTTCATCATAGCATTTACCATAATCAGAAATTGACTTACAAAGTGGGTTACAGTCTTCCTCTTCCAACTAGAATGTAAGCTCCCTGAGGGCAGAGGTCTTGCTTGTCTTGTTCACAGGTATATCACAACACTGTTTCCCCCTCTGACACCTAATGGTTAGCACAGCGCCTGAGACATAGGAGACAATTACATACCAACTGAAGACTGTGTAGTTGCTTAAAAGAATGGGGAGGACTTGATAGGTATCACCATGAAAAGCTCTCCAAGCCGACTCTTGCATGAAAACCAACTGAACAAAATAAATCTGCCTGATCTGATATCATTTAAGTTTTAAGAAAACATCCTAAACAAAACTACAGATTTCTGCACATATATACACCTCTGTAAGTGCCTGAAAAGGATCTAGACACAGAGGAGGGGACACTTGTAAACTCATCCAATGAGGGCAGCATTACCCTGATACCAAAGCCAGACAAGGACACCACAAAAACCCTGCTGACCAATATCCCTGATGAATGCTGATGCAAAAGTCCTCAACAAAATACTAGCAAACTGAATTCAGCCACACATTAAAAGGATTATACCCTATGGCTAAATTGGATTGATACTTAGAATGCAAGGATAGTTTCAGCAGATGAAAATCAATCAATCTAATCCACCACATTCACAGAATGAAGGACCAAAACACTGCCAGATCATCTCAGTTGAAGCAGAAAAAGCATTTGACAAAATTCAACCCCCTTTCATGATAAAAAACAATCAACAAACTAGAAACAGAAGGAAACTACTTCAATATAATAAAGGTTATAGCTAACATCATATTCAACAGTGGAAGACTGAACACTTTTCCTCTAAGACCAGGAAAAAGGCAAGGATGCCCACTCTTGCCACTTCTATTCAACATAGTACTGGAAGTTCTAGTCAGAGAAATTAAGCAAGAAAAAGAAATAAAAGGCATCCAAACTAGAAAGAAAGAGGTAAAATTATCTGCTCACAGATGACATGATTCTACATGTAAAAGACCCTAAAGATTCCACATTAACTAATGAACAATTTCAGCAAAGTTGCAGGATACAAAATTACCACATAAAAGTCAATCGCATTTCTATAAGCTAAAAAATAACCAATCTGAAAATGAAATTAAGAAGACAATCTCATTTGCATTAGCATCCAAAAGAATAAAATACTTAGGAATAAACTTAATCAAAGAGGTAAGAGACTTGTACACTAAAAACTAAAAACATTTTTTTCTAAAAGAAATTCAAAAAAGATACAAATAAATGGAAGACAACCTATGTATGTGGATTGGAAGACACAATGTTACAATGTCAATACTACCCAAAGGGATCTACAAATTCAAGGCAATCCTCATCCGAATGCCAATGGCATTTTTTATAGAATTAGAAAAAAATGGTAAAATTCATAGGGAATCTCAAGGGACCTCTTAACAACCAAAACTTAAAAAAAGGACAAAGTTGGAGGTTTCACACTTCAGATTTCAAAACCTACTATAAAGTAATAGTAATTAAAATAGTGCATTATCAGCATAAAGACAGACATACAGACCAATGGAACAGAATAGAGAGCCCAGAAATAAACTCTTGCGTATATGGTCAAATGATCTTCACCAAGGGTGCCAAGACCACACAATGAGGAAAGGATAGTTCCTTCAACAAATGGTGTAGAGAAAACTCAATATCCACATACAAAAGAATGATGTTGACCCTGCCCTTAAAATGGATTAAAGACCTAAATTTACGACCCAAAACGCTAAATGCCCAGAAGAACACATAGAGAAAAAGCGTCAGCACATCGGATTGGGCAATGATTGTTTGGATATTGGATATTGTTTGGACACCAAAAGCACAGGCAACAAAAGCAGAAATGGATAAATGGGGCTACATCAAACTTAAAAGCTTTTGTGCATCCAAGGAAATAATCAACAGAATAAAAAAGCAACCTATGTGATGGGAGAACTTATTTGCAAATCATGAATCTGATACAACTCAGCAACAACAAAAGTAGATAAGCTGATTAAAAATAAGCAAAGGAGGGGCGCCTGGGTGGCTCGGTCGTTAAGCATCTGCCTTCGGCTCAGGTCATGATCCCAAGCTCCTGGGATCGAGCCCCGTGTCGGGCTCCCTGCTCCGCGGGAAGCCTGTTTCTCCCTCTCCCACTCCCCCTGCTTGTGTTCCCTCTCTCGCTGTCTCTGTTTGTCAAATAAATAAAACTTAAAAAAAAAAAAAAAAGGCAAAGGAGGGGCCCTTGGGTGGCACAGTCAGTTGGGTGTCTGACTCTTGGTTTTGGCTCAGGTCATGATCTCAGGGGCCTGGGATTGAGCCCCGAGGCAGGCTCTGTGCTCAGTGTGGAGTCTGCGTGGGATTCTCTCTCCCTCTCCCTCAGCCCCTCCTGCTCATGCTCTCTCTCTCAAATAAATGAATAAATCTTTAAAAAATAAACAAGAAAAGGAGGGGCGCCTGGGCGGCTCAGTCAGTTGAGCATCCAACTCTTGATTCAGCTCGGGTCTTGATCTCAAGGATGTGAGATCTAGCCCTGCGAGGGGCTCCAACTTGCTGGGCATGGAGCCTGCTTAAGATTCTCTCCGCCCCCCACCCCTTTCTCTCCTCTGCCCCTCCCCCCTCTAAAAAATTTTTAAAAATTTAAAAGAATAAGCAAAGGACTGCAACACCCAATTCTCTAAAGAAGATATACAAATAGCCAATGATGCACCACATCAGTAGTCATTGGAGAAACGCAAATCAAGACCACAATGAGTTATCCCCTCACACCAATGGGGATGGCCATTATCAACAGAACAGAAAACATCAAGTTTTGGCAGGGGTGCAGCGAAATCAGAGCCCTCGTGCCTTGTCAGTCAGAATGCAAACTGGGGCAACTGCTCTGGAAAACAGTCCAGTGGGTCCTCAAAAAATTAAAAATAGAATTACCCTATGAGCCAGTAATTCCACTTCTGGGTAGATACACAAAAGACTTTAATGTAGGATTTCAAAAAAGATATTTGCACACCTGTGTTCATTGTTGCATCAGTCACAGCAACGAAGAAATGGAAGCAACCCCTAAGTCCCCTGAAAGACGAAGGGATAAACAAAATGCGGGATAGCCGTATAGTGGAATATTATTCAACTTTAAGAAAGAATGAAATTCTGACACGTGCTACACCATGGAGCCACCCTGAAGTCATTATGCTAAGTGAAATAAGGCAGTCACGAAAGGATAAATATTTACGGTTGTACTGATGAGCTAGAGTAGTGAAAGTCACAGAGACAGAAAGTAGAAAGGTGGTTGCCAGGGGTAGGGGAGGTGGGGGACAGTGTTTAATGGGCATAGAGTTTTCAGTTTTGCAAGAACAACACGTTCTAGAGATCTGTTGCACAACAATGTGAATATACTTACTGCACTGTATACAGTTGACCCTTGGCACAACACAGGTTTGAACTGCGCAGTTCCCCTTAGACGCGAATATTTTTCGATAAATACAATGCAGTACTGTAAATGTATTTTCTTTTCCTTATGATTTTCTTTTCCTTATGATTTTTCTTAACATTCTCTTTTCTCTAGCTTACTTTATTGCAATACAGTATATAATAGATACAGCATACAAAATATATGTTCATCGATTGCTTATGTTATCCATAGGCTTCCAGTGAACAGTAGGCTCTTAGTAAAGTTTGGGGGAAATCAAAAATTACATGCATATTTTTTTTTAAGATTTTATTTATTTGACAGAGAGACACAGCGAGAGAGGGAACACAAGCAGGGGGAGTGGAAGAGGGAGAAGCAGGCTCCCCGCTGAGCAGAGAGCCCAATGCAGAGCTCGATCCCGGGACCCTGGGATCATGACCTGAGCCGAAGGCAGACGCTTAACGACTGAGCCACCCAGGCGCCCCTACATGCACATTTTTGACCACATGTAAGGTCGGTGCTCCTAACCCCTGTGTTGTTCAAAGGTCAACTGTACTTGATTAAGTACATTTACCATCTTAATTAATGATTAATTAATTAATATGGAGGGAATAGGAATAGGAGAACGAAGAGGAGATGTTGTTTTATCGTTATTCTTGTTACAAGGAAGTTGTTTTCAGGTATTACTTGCATAATTAAAATAGTTGTTAAAAGCTTTAGGCAACAGGGGTGCCTGGGCGGCTCAGTCAGTTAAGCATCTGCCTTCAGCTCAGGTCACGATCCCGGGGTCCTGGGATCGAGCCCCGCATTGGGCTCTCTGCTCAGCGGGAGCCTACTTCTCCCTCTGCCTGCTCTGCCTGTCTGTTCGCTCGCTCTCTCTCTCTCTCTCTCTCAAATAAATAAATAAAATCTTTAAAAAAACCCAAAAACCTTTTGACAACATAAGTGCCCATCAACAAATGAATGAATAAAGAAGAGGTGGTATATATACACAATGGAATATTGCTCAGCCATAAAAATAATGAAATCTTGCCATTTGCAACAACATGGATGGACCTAGAAGCTATTATGCTAAGAGAAATAAGACAAAGACAAATATCATATGATTTCACTTATATGTGGAATCTTAGAAACAAAATGAAACAAACAGACTCATAGATACAAACTGGTGGTTATGGGGTGGGGGTGGGCACCATAGATGAAGGGAATTAAAAGGCACAAACTTCCAGTTATAAAATAAATGAGACACAGGGATGAAAAGTACAGCATGGGGAATATAGTCAGAAATATTGTCACAACTTTTTACGGTGACACATGGTAACTAGACTTAATCGTGGGGATCATTTCGTAATGTGTAAAAATATCAGATCACTATGATGTACCCCCTGAAACTAATAGGATATTGTATGTCAATTATACTTCAATTTAAAAAAAGCTTTAGAAGGGCGCCTGGCTGGCTCAGTCAGAGGAGCATGCAACTCTTGATCTTGGGGAGATGAGTTCGAGCCCCACATTGGGTATAGAGATTACTTTAAAATAAATCATTTTTTAAAAAAAAATCATTAGAATAAACTTCGAAAGGGCCCTCGCCCTGGAGGCATTAAGAGTCAAGTGAAGGATGGGGCGCCTGGGTGGCTCAGTTGGTTAAGCGACTGCCTTCAGCTCGGGTCATGATCCCAGGGTCCTGGGATCGAGTCCCGCATCGGGCTCCCTGCTCAGTGGGAAGCCTGCTTCTCCCTCTCCCCCTCCCCCTGCTTGTGTTCCCTCTCTCGCTGTGTCTCTCTCTGTCAGGTAAATAAATAAAATCTTAAAAAAAAAAAAAAAAAGAGTCAAGTGAAGGAGCCAGACGTGCACACATGGCATGCGCTGGGCGGCGTGCTCGGTGTTGTGACAGGGTCCGCGCCAGGTGCAGCCGGCATGCGGGCGGGCAGCCCGTTCTGCCTGGGAATCACAGAAGGGGTGGCCATTGGTGGCTGACTCCAAAGACAGGTATTTGTCGGACAGAAGGCCCGTCTAGTCCCCAGAGACTACACCACTCAGAACCTTCCACTTTATTTCCAGAAGCTCAGCTGCAATATATTCAAAACACACCAAGCTCAAATAATGCCATGAAATATGAGGTGGGGGGAAGATGGCTTTTAAAGACCCCTTTGAAGACAGTTTATAAAATAACTAAACTAAATGTCAAGGAATGCTAAAGCCCTAAAGCTTATTATATGTATACACGAGGTGATCGAAAGCAGAGGTGGACTGCGCCAGACCCCACGAGTTCCTTCCAAGGTTATTTTCATACAGTCATTAGGTTGAGCTTAACACGACGATTACATAGAAGTCCTCGGAGGGTCCGCTGAATGATGAAGAATGATTTTAATCAACATATTATTTCTTTATGTAAGTGTATACGTCGGCAGAGCTTGAGGGGGGTTGAGACATTTGTTCTCTTTAATTCATCCAGGCATTTGGGTTTACACCATTCATTTGCTCAGCAAACCATTTATTCATAGAGCAAAAGAAGCTTTAACTCAACCCTTGTCTAAAAGCCAAATGGATGGGGTTTAAATTAGAGGGTCCAGCATAGAATCAAGATATTTATCTAGTCAACTCTTCGTTAACCCCGTAAGGAGAGGAGAAGCGTGTGCACGGAGTTCTGAAAGCACGTTGCTTTCTTTCAGGGGGAATAGCAGGGGGGATTTTTCTTTTCACCACTGTATTTGCCTCTCCCATTTTGTTTTCTTCTGGTGAAACAGGAAAACCTGCTTGCACTCCCACGGTTCCTCAAGGGCTAGAGTCACAGATAGAATTGCCAGCTGGTTATTTCCAAGAACAAATTTTTCAGAGACTCTGAAGTCAGGGGTCGTTCTGCTTTAGTCTGGAGATCTACCTCAGTCATCCCAGCCCCTCAGGGAGCCAACCCAAGCAGAACATCTTCAAGCAGGCCGAGTATCACAGGGTGGTTAAAAAGATGGTCTTTGAAGCCAGTCGGCCTTGATCGCAGCTCTGCCACTGGCCGGTTGTGTGACCTTGGACAAGTCACTTAAGTTCTCTGTGCCACGTCTATAAAGTGGGCATAATGAGAGTTATGAGGCACGAATGAGCTCACATATGTAAAGTGCTTAGGTTAATTGTAGAGCTCTCGATGTATGTTAGCTCTTTATTGGTTCCTCCTTCCATCGGGTCAGCTTGGCCCCTACAGCTGTCCCCGAAGGCCTCATGGAGGCATCAACTTTCTGGAGGCTATGCAGCCGCGGGGACACTTGTCACACGGTACTGCATTGTTTATCTGCCTTCCCCACTAGACCGTGAGCATCTTGAGAGCCGGGCCAAATCTTATTCATGGTTATATCTCTAGCAGCTAGCAAAGTCTGTGGCCAAGAAAAGAAAAGAAGAAAAAAAAAGCAGCTCAGTGAAAGTCTTTGAATTAAGCTCTTTTGAGGTTCCCTCGATTCTTAAATCTTTCCTTCTGAGCTCAGCAGTAGCCCAGTCAGCGGCCCCGAGTGGCTCATTTCTGAGGTCAGTGACATGTCTCATTGTCAGAGACCCCTGTGAGTGGCAGGGGAGAGTCGTGGAGAGACCACTCTTGTCCCATATGATGTCTCTGCCACAGTTTCACCAAGTGCCAGGAAGAAAACCTAAATCATTGCAGCTGACAGGCACCCCTTCGTCTGTAAGTTACTTGAGGAATAGGTGGTTTCGGGGATCCTAGGCATGGCAGGGGAAGTCATGCTCCCCCCTCCACCGAAGATGCCCAGGTTCCAATCCCCAGAGCCCGTGAACTTCCATGGCAAAAGGGACCCTGCAGATGTGATGATGTTAAGGATCCTGAATTGGGGAGGTTATCCTAGATTATCCTGATGGACCCAATGTCATCACAAGGTCCTTCTGAGAGGGAGGCAGGAGGCTCAGAGTCAGAGAAGCGGATATGACAATGGAAGCAGAGGTCAGAGAGAGATTCGAAAATGCTGTACTTGTGGTTCGGAAGGTGGAGGAAGGGGCCATTTACTAAGAAGACATGCAGGCAGCCTCTAGAAGCTGGCAAAGGGAAGGAAACCGATTCTCCGCAGAAGCTTCCAGAAGGAATGCAGCCCTGACTCTCCTATCCTCTTCCTTAAAAAGCAGGGCACGTCACGTCCTTCTGTCATTCTCCTCAAAATTGTTCAACGGTTCCTCATCACCTACAGGTAAAAGTTAACTTCCTCAGCATTCCGTTCAAACCTCTGGCCCTTCTCCCCTTCGTGCATCAAGCTGAGGTGCCAGCTCCCCCAGCAGGTTACCAATACCTCCCTTGAGCCTTTCGCGTTCCACCTCATTGGATGTTCACACATTTGTCTCTCACCCTAGAGCATAAACACAGTGAGGACAGGAGCAATAAATAAATACACTTACCAGAAGAAAATTTCTTCTCTACATTTCTTGAAGCTCGCCTCTCTTTCACTCCTCACCACCACCCATGTCCCCCCCACGCACACAGCCTGTACATACAGTCATCACCCGGTAAGCGCTGCAAGAAGGAACATGCGCTGGGGCCGCACGTGACAGGGCCACCATGGACCAGAGTCCTTGCTTAGATGCTCTTTCCATTCTGCTGAGGACAAAGGGCGAGGGGAACCAGAATCGGGAGTTGCAGAGGTCCCGGGTTCAAATCCATGTCCGGACTCATATTAGCTGTGCGACTTCGAGCAAGGTACCCAACATCCCTATGCTGTTGTTTCCTCATTTATAAAACGCGAAGGGTAATGATACCTTCCTTCATAGGATCGTGGTTAGTGAGACAAGCAAATGCATTCCAAGCCCTTAGAACACGAAAGAAGTCAATCAGAGAAAGACAAGTATCATATGATCTCGCTGATACGTGGATTTAAGAAACAAAACAGAGGGTCATAGGGGAAGAGAGGAAAAAATAAAACAAGATGAAACCCAAGAGGGAGACAAGCCATAAGAGACTCTTAAGCATAAGAAACAAACTGAGGGTTGCTGGAGGGGAGGAGCATGGAGGGATGGGCTAACTGGGAGATGGGCATTAAGGAGGGCACGTGATGGAATGAGCACTGGGTGTTATATAAGACTGATGAATCCCTGACCTCTACCTCTGAAACCAATATTATTGACAGGATGATGATGATGATGGTGATGATGATGATGGGTGTGTTATTAACAGTATCCTTACTCTCTAAGCCTGCTCAGCAGAGGCCTATCTCTTTACCTCCTAGTGGCCTCAGTTCCCTATTTCACCAAAATAATAGCCCATACTTCTCTGCTTATTCCCAGGGTTACACTTTATTTTTGTGTGTTTTTGTTTATTTTCACTTTATTTAAATATATGAAAAAGTGATTTTATTGAACAGTGTGTCAACTGGAAAGTATTAGGCAAATGTTAGGCAGTTCCAGTCTAGTTAGGATTTTATTCCCCAGGTGCCTCTCCCCAACACACACTCTCTCCCCCATCGCCAAAATGGGAACTCCTCAAGTTAGTGGAAATTAATAATAACGATCATTTCTAAAATAATAATAATAATAATTTTCTAAATAATTGTAATTTCAAAATCTTTTCCTTACACTGTCTATCAGTGGACTGATCCTTAAAAGAATAACCCCTTTTGTGAACAGCCCAAGAGTTTTTTGTCGTCGTTTTTTTTTGAACAGGAGATTTGACATGGAGACAGGGTGGGAACTTTGTCAAGTTCAAGTCATCTCTGCAGCTCCGCTACTTTGCTGCTTTTAATGAGCTGGCGTCCTTCTTTTGAGACAGACCGAAGTGAACTTGGATCAGACCCTTAGTCCCGAAACAATACGTCCTACCTTTGTTGAAGCCCAAAGAGCTTTTCTGTGCAAAGGCCAGTGTGTCTTAACAAATGGCATTCCGCACATTTTCTCGGCCACGGCTCCAGCCTCAGCGGGATTCCACTGCATTCTTGGCAGTCGGGCTCCTCTCCTCTGGCAGGGGGTCAGCCTGGGGCCGCTGAGGTCAAGGAACCTCCGCAGGCCTCCGCTGCCTGGAGGAGGCCGACAATGCACGTCCCCACCAAAGGGCTTCCTGCTTCAGCGGCTCAGAGCCCGAGCCGAGGGGCTCCGGGCCTGCAGAGGACCCGGCCGGCCTCAGCCACCACTGGAGGCCGCAAGGAAGCAGAGGGGAGAGTCTCAGTTCGATTTCATGAGTTGAAGGAGGGGAGTCCTGTGGGAAGGGGCTGGGAGGCTTCTGCTTCCTTAGGAAGCCCTGGCCGGCAGCCCACGCTGTGGGCAAGGCACCGAGGGAGCCCGACTGCCTCCACGGTCCCGGTCACAGCTGGGCCTCCTTGGAAGTGTCTGAGGTCCATCCAAAGGCCTCCTGCAGGAAGGAAATACTATGAGCTGTGATTATGTTTGGGGAGAGGGACTGTGGGTGAGTTTCCTTTCCTCCCTTATATTCACTGTATTTTCTCATTTATTTCCACAATGACACACAGGGGAGTGTCATAGCATTTACCAACTCCACCTTGAAAGTCCTAGTGTGGAAGGCTTCCTGCGATCGAGGGCTGGGATGAAGCTCCAATTTCCAGAAGGCCTCTTTTAAAATGCATGAGCGTGTGTGTGGAGCGGTGGGGGGGAGGGGGGTGTGTGTGCGGGGGGAGCGGGCTTCACGCGTGAACCCGTGGGCACCTGTTCCTTTCGAACCAGGGCTGGGAACGTCTGGTTCGGATGCCTAGAAGGCTGCACCTGCGGCACCAGGCCACAGCGTAGAGCATTCTGGATTGTGTGGGGCTGGAAAGGTGGTGTCTGTGCTGCACGCACGAGTGCGTCTGTTTGTCCTCCTGCTTCTCCAAGTAAGAGAACAGTCACACCGTAAAGGAGGAGAAAAGGGCTGGGGTAAGAATCCAAAGGTTTGTAGGGAAAATAAGGTAGACCGGAAACTGGAACCTCGGGGCCTTATGTCCTCCTCTGTAAAATGAACAGGAGAGGCCAGCCCTGTCCAGGGGAGGTGTCACCGGCCCCGTGTGGCCGTGGAGCACGGAAATGTGGCCAGCCTGCATTGGGCTGTGCGCAAAGTGGAAAATACACACTGGATTTCAGACACTTAGTATGAGAAAAAGAATGTAAATAATCCCGTTAGTAAGTTTTTTAAATACTGATTACATGTTGAAATGATAATATTTTGGTTATATCAGGTTAAAGCAAATGTATTACAAAAATTCAGTTCACCTGGCTTTTTTGTCTTTTTAATGTGGCGCCCAGAAAATGTAAATTGAGCATGTGGCACGTGTTGTATTTCTATTGGACAGCGCTGGGTTGCACGATCGTCTTAAAGCTTCTTAAATTTTCCCATGGAAATATCACCAAAAGCTTACACGAGTGCCCCCGAAGGGGGAGGGCGGTGGGCGGGGGGAGGCAGGCTCTGAGCATAATATGAAACAGTCTGCTAAAAGCAGGGGGTTTCTTTAAAATCTCCTCTTTTCAGTTTTAAAATGCGTGTATGTGCTTGTTTTAATATAATGACAGGTCTAAAAGAAAACAACAAAAAAAAGAGTTCTCTCCCTGCCTCCACTCGCTGCCAATCAATATCTTTAAGTAAAGAAGACATAATGTTTCTCCTGGGGTTGCAAGCCCACCCCACCCCAGCACACTCTCTGGGAGTCCTGGGGGTCGGCTGACCTCGGTTTGGGAAACACAGGTGGTGATCTCTAAAAGGGCCCCTCCATCTTTCAGTTTCTATAGGAGACTCCTTAGTTCCTAATTGCCACATATCCCCTTTTGTTCTGAGGTTCTCACCTTTGCTCCCCACCCCTTAATGTTCCCGAGGCCCCGGGAGTAGATGGGGCCAAGTAGAAAGGACAGAGACAGCCTTTCTCTTTCTTTGGTAGCCCCACAGAGCTCTGCACACAGGTGCCCCATAAATACGCGTCATGTTGAATAGTTAGTCACCAGAGCTGGGGCCCGGCTCCTAACGCCGCCAGCAGTGTGAAAAGGTCTTTCTAAATGGTTCTGCTTTGAAAATTAACCAGGGAAGAAAGCCACCTCCAATCCTTTGGGGGAAGCAGATGGGGTCGAAACCAAATGATAAATAAGCGAACGGAGTAAGAAATCAGTTTGGAGCAAGCACAATTCAGACAATCACGTGATGCTCCATCACCAAACTAGAAGGTAACCCTTAACGAAAGTTCCGCTCCAGTTAGTGGGGTAAGTCAGGACCGATCACTTGCTGGGCAAATTTCACATTTTCTCTCTCCTAACCCTGTCTGAGCTTTCCAATGAACTTGGCCACTTCATGTTGACACCTTCTTCCATTTTAATGTTCCCTTTTGGACTATCGATTCGAGCTGCCCTTGACTCTCGAAGACGCCTCCAGGGTCCAGCTCTGGGCCACTCGTCAGGCTGCAGCCTCCCTAAGCCTGGTGTAGGGGGATCGATCCCACAACACATTCTCAAACGGAACCCATGGAAGCTACAAAGGTTTTTTTCTGGGTGACCTGATGACTAGCCTTGAAATAAGCCTGTTGGTGGGCTGTAGTTAAACCACCATCCCCAAAGGGTGTCCTTGTTCCCTCAAGGGGTCTGCTGAGATCACCGTGCCCTCCTCCCATTCCCAGCCCACAAATAAACAGGGGGCTGGTGCCTGGCTGGGGGGCGGGGCGGGAGGTTTATAGTCGTTTCCGCAAATGGGGAAACCAGGACTGCTTGCCCTGCCTACGGCCCAGGGCTTTGTGATCCTCCCTCTTCCTTGGGAGTTCCTCTGATCGGAGACCCGGGGAGCTGCTTCTGGATACAGAGTCGGACCTACCTTGAGGCTCAGCTAAGGAAACCCCCGTGAGCATGCTCCCTGGGCCAGAACTCGCTCACTCAGCTGCTGAGCAGTTCGAGAAGCTCCGACGGTTCGCCCCTTGGTTTAATGAGCTCCAGCCAGCTTACGCTGCCTTGGCAGGTGGGAGCTCCACATTCACTCAGCTGGCTCCCTAGGGGGGAAACAAACCGAAATGCCTCTGGGTCAATGTGGTCCCTTTCCTGTTAACAGAAAGCAAACTTGAAATTCCCAGGAAAACCCGGGGCCCATCCGTGCCTGATGATTGGACAAAGGCAGTCGTCCTTCTCCTGCGGTCAAGGAGGGCATTTAATGGTGTGAGGCGGGAAGCGTCGTGGTGTTCGTGTCACTTAATTCCCACGAACCGATCCCGACTTAAGCTTGGTCAGATTTCTGGGAAATGCAGGGCTCCTTCTCTAATCACAGACTACGTGAATGAAGCCCAGAGAAGCCGCAATCAGCTGCCTGTCTCAGAGCAAATTCGTGGCATGGGCAGGGCGAGAATCCGGCTCTCCCGGTTCCGCGAGTATTTCAGGGTACTTACTATGCGCCTCATGTTTTTTTCCTAGGCACTGGGAAGACAGCAGCGAGGAAGACAGATGTGGTCTCTGCTCGCTCGCTCGAAGATTCCCACCCAGTTTTTCGCAGCTTTGAAATGGAGCAGATACTAATTCCAATCAAGCCTGGCAGAATATTCGGAGCCCTGTTTCCACCAGCAGGTGGGAACTAAAATTAGTCCGGCTGCCCTGTGGCCTGGGCCAGTCCCTGAGCACGTCAAGCTACAGCTCTCCCCTTCACCTTCCCATCATTCACTCGTCAGCAAATACTTCTTCGTGGTTTTTTTTTTTTTTTTACATTTTAGAAGAATGCACCTGTTCGAAGCGGGATCAAACTCAAATTCATTCCTTGCAATTACTTAATATGTTTCTTAAGACTTTTAAAATCGATAAGGTCCCCGTTTCCTCTTTCTCCCCTTTTCCCTCGTGTTTGTCTTGTCCTAGATTTCTTGTCAGTTGGAAGTTAGAACAAGAAGCTCGATCAGGTTCAGGTTCGATTATTTGGGCCGAGCTCCTTCAGAGGTGGTGTCGCGTGGGTCGTCAGGAAGCACACATTGTCTGCTTGTCACTCTGCCTGGGACGCTAATCCAATTGGTAACCAATGCCTAGACCCGCTGATTGATTAGTGGATGCAAGAGGTTGACGTCCCAACCCTGTCACTCGCTCTTCATTTATTAGCTGGAATGCTTTCTATAAAATGAATCTTCCCCTCATAACGTTTTTTGTTCCACTCTGCGGTAGGGTTTATGTAGGGAGGGAAGATAAAGGCTCGAGTCTTTCTTTTCATGCACCACTTCCCAAATGAGTTCGTTACCTCCCATCTTCAAAGGGGATCAACGAGTTTATTGTCTTGTTCTTGCTTTGTGCTATAAGCAACATCACCCTATTTAGTGTCATGGATTAAACAAATACTTTTTGGTCTCCTCCTGTGTGCCAGGCATGGTTCTAGGCCCTGGGACTACAAGAGAGGATAAGACCCACCTGGGCCCTAGCCCCCCGCGGTTGGCAAGCCCAGGCTGGCTGCACCACACACTCTCCTACCCCACCGCCTCAAGAGGGGACATTGCGCCAGACGCGAACGTGTGACCATCCATATCCAGAGCTCCAAGAATGCCATTGTCACCGGGTTATCCTCAGGCCCTTCTCGCCATGCTCCCCTGCCCCTGAGGGCTCACCTTTTGTAACATCCTCTCTCCCTGCTCATCTGCCCTTGAGATTCACTTTAAGCAGATGTTACGGAGGAAATTATTGAACAGGAGGTATCTACACAGTGTCATTTCCTCCCTCTTCTGGATCTCCCAGGAATAGCCCCTGTCACCAATCTGTCCCACTCAAGCAGCTAAAGGGTGGGGCTCTTCTAGAATGCTGTGGCCCTGGCATCTGTGACCAGTCCCCATCCCACAGCCTGCACCCCACCTCGTGAGAATGGGCCCCGCTGTGTCTCTGCAGGGGGGGGGCGGTTCTGCCGAGGGGCAGGTGTAAGACCCTCGGCCACCCAAAAGCCACTGGCTACCTTGCTGCCCACCAGACATTTGGGAGAAGAGCCTTTTCTCTCCCTAGCATGCCCGGCTCGGGTCCCACCCACAGCTGAGGTGAAATAGGTTGGAGAGGTTAACAACTGCGGTGAACAGGGGATCTTTGAATTATTTATTTTGGGCCCCCTGCATGCTTAGAACCTCACTGCAAGGTCAAAGCAACAGCCCACACAAAAGTTGGCGAAACATGTAAGAGATGGAAAATGTTGATGGTGGCAACTAAATATAGATGCACATATGGGTGGATTCCAGCAAGTACAGAGTGGTGAACTTGACACTGAGCCCCAGCAAGATTCTGGACCACATTATCAAACAGGTGGCTTTTGCGTATTTGGAAAAGAATGCAGAGCCCACACACTACTGGGCTTGAAAAGGTTAAAGAGGAGACCTCCAAGCAGCTCCAGTCAAGGAGCGATGCCTGATGATGGGAGGCAGGAAGGGCCATGGTGGGGCCGTTTCTATGACAACACCTGGAGGAGGCTGTAAATACAGGGCGTCACGAAGATAATGGGGAGCACTGAGCATGACTGAACCTATGGTATGGGTTATATTTTGCTACAAACATATGTAAACAAAACTACAAACAACCTAGAATAGTTTATAGGCAATTTCTGATACTGACTTGTAATTCCTTCCTCCTTTATAAAACCGTGAACCCCCCTCTCCAGGTTTTCTGGTCCAATGTAAGTATCCCTTTTGTAACTTACATAGATTTTTTTTTTTAAGTAAGCCCTACGCCCAACCTGGGGCTTGAACCCCCCACCCCGAGATCAAGAGTCACATGCTCTACTGACTGAGCCAGCGGGGCGCCCCTAACTTGTATAGTCTAAATTCTGCTGATCTTCTGTGTGTTGTCTTTGACGATAATCTCGTCAATAAAACGGTGCGGCGTGGGCCGGCTGATAATGTTTCAGGAGGGATGCTCCTGGTCGGCTACCTCTACCCAGGGAACTGATTAATGGCAGTGTCAGGCTGGAGGGAGGAATTTGCCCCCCAGAACGCCAGCCCCGTGCTGATGAACATGATTCGTCCACAAAAGATGCAAACAAAAAGAGTCTCTTGATCAAATTTGTTCACGACCCCAAGCGGAGAGGGCTAGCTTGTCCAATTCTATACATGGGCATACACACGAACTCGAGACTTTGGGGTATCAAGAGCTGGAAGAATTCATTGACCCGACTCACATTCAACCCTCCCTGCTGGTTGAAGATCCATTGCTCTGCTTCATCTGCTTCATCTTTCCTCCAAAGAAAGAGCACACGCTTCTATAGCACCTCTGTTCTCCCTCCAGGTCAGCCCCGGCGGGGGGGGGGGGGGGGGGGGGG